>NC_091503.1:11634579-11945804 GCF_947461875.1 Haliaeetus albicilla | reverse complement strand
AACGTGTGGTTAGCTGAGCCCTCTTTCCAACGCTCACCCTTTCTGGCACGCTGTCTCTGTGTAGGACAGCATCCCCTCCCCAACGCCTGGTGTTACTAACGTTTCTCACCTGCCCTGCTTTGGCGTTTTCACAAACAAAAGCTTCGTAAAACCGTGCAAACTCTGGCGCGTTGTCGTTCACGTCCAGGACTTTCACCGTCACAGAGACGCTGCCCACCTGCGAGGGGTTGTCTGGAAGGAGGAGGCACGACATAAAGAAAGGCAATATTCAGGAAGGGGAAGGGGCTGCTCCTCGCTCTGCTCAAGAGGTAAAGCAGCTTTTTTGCTACTGACTCACATTACATGACATTTTCCCATCGGGAACTGCAGTCACTTGTGGGTAGTGTGACTCGGAATGAAGTTGCAAATGCTGCTCTCTATCTATCCTGGCTTCCCATCTAATCACATCTTTTTCAAACAAATTCCCTTAAAGGCTTCAACCTGGTTCAGTCCAATGGGACTATTTCTATAACAAAAGTTTTAGACAATGCCCCATACTTTTTTTTATTGCCCTTTGACTGGGCAATACTGTTTGTTGAGCCTTGGTACTGGTGGCACAAATTAGGAAGGGACTCTTTTAAGGGTAGGCTTGCTGTTTAGAGCTTGTTGAAAGTGGTAATTCTGCAGGTCAGATACGGCTTTGTTCAGAATTTATGTTCCTTGAACTCAAAAATAGTGTCTTTGTATGGGGGGGTGTGTGTGTTAAAATGTAATAACACATGAAATTGTACAGAAAAGCTTTCACTGAAGCTTAAAATTGCAATGAAAATTTTACATTCTGCATGACATCATTTGTGATATTTCTGTCCCACTGGTTCATTAGCTTTCTTTGCCAGTAAATCCATACATCATTCCACATATCTTTACAATTCCCAAACTAAGTGGCCACAGAATAATTTTTTTTTTCTTACTGTATTTTTTGGCCCCCAAACATCTTTTTTTCCCTTATCTAATGATAAACTCTAAGAAGAAAGAAAAAAAAAAAAGAATTCATTATTAAGAGGTCAGAAAAAGTGCAAAAATCCAGAAAATTCTTAAAAATTAGTGTTCTCATCTTCTTTTTAGCCATACCACTTTGTGGATTTATCTCCAGAAAGATCTCTCTCTATAGCAAGAAATGATATGTTCATATAAACAATAGAGAATTCCCTTACACTCTGGAATTTTCTTAAATGTTCAGTGATGTACTGTATCCATAATGTGTCACATTGTAGCACTGAGATAATACTCTTAAACTATATTGTTTCTCCCTGATTTATAATTTAATCCTTCAGCTTCCTACTTATCCATACATACCTTGCTAACGCACCTGTCATTGTGGCAGATGAATGTCTTCATTTACACTCTTAGTAATATTGATCTAACTTTTAAAACTAGGAGCTTTATTCAGGAGTGCACAACTATGACATTTTTGAAACTATTCACTGAATTAAAATATTGTGCTGCACATGTTCAGAGCAAAACTGACAGAGGATTGACAAAGGATGAGTCAAAGGAAGACATGCCTTCATATTGCTCTCACCCTCGAGTGCTGCTACAGGGGCAGCTTTGAAAGACTCATGTGTGTATGTGGATTTACATGGAGTTGCAATGGCCATTGGTGGCTGAAATTAAAACTACCTTCAAAATAGATGGGCCTGAGTTCCTATTGTGTCACCGACCCAGTCTCAGTACTAAAAAGGGGACAGAAAGGCATTGTGTGCTGGAACAGCCTGCAAATATGTGGCAGAGTCACCCTGGCTCTTGTGAAATATTCCCTCTACTAACTTCAAGTTGGCTGATTGCATTTTGGGCAAGCTTCTTGAAACTTTTTTCTCTCAAACTGCCCCATATCTCTGGTACAGCCTGGATGTGCAGGGAGCTCTCTCAGATGTGAGGAATGACTCAGCTATTGGCAGCAAGCTTCTGAAAAGCTGCTGCCCCTCAGCAGATGAACAGATCCTGAGCAAAAGCTATGTGGACCAAAGAGATTTCAGGTGAAGATTGCGTGAACCTTTTATTTTATTTGCTTATATATCCCAAGCTCCTTTATGAAGCTCACATCAAGTTAATATTTCAAACTTAGCTAAATTTTTCATACTGACACTATGAAATGATCAGCATCTCCTTGTTCTCATAGTCTTCATAAATACCTGGCACGGATGAATCCTGAGATGTGTTTTAGCTCATTGTAAAACTCCAAAGCATAACAAGTTCAGCATACTAGAATATTCCAAAGCACTATGGCCCAAATTATTTATGCAGCAAGCAGATGGTGATGACATTTACTTGCTGCTGAACCAGAGCAGACTTCAACTAGTGACCTAGCAGTGTAGGATCATTGCTGCCTACCAGTCCCTGCACCACTCAATCCTCCCAGGTAGCACTGGCAGCTCTGGCAGCTGTACAGCCTTTACATCTGCTTTAGCTGCCTAGCCCTTCTGAAGAGATAGAGTTCTGGCAGAAACCCATCAGGAAGGGTTTTAAATAAATCCCTGGAATACTAACAAATTGAAAAAGCAGCACTCTGCATTTAATTGCCAGCCTCTACTCCTCCCACCACCCTGTGAAAAGGAGCATAAAAAGTAAATAAAATGCAGCATTCGCTTGTTGATGTCAGAAGCGTAATTCAGTTAATACGGCTTCCCACACAGTGCATAAGAACATGTGAATTGCTGAATTCAGATCTCTCAGCCTGCTTTGTCTATTCTATCTCTTTCATCTATGTACAGTCTGCATTCTCCTTACTCAGCTCCATGGCCAGCACAGTGATGTTGTGCCAAGAAATGTCCTCCCGGTCAAGAGGTCTTGCAGTCATCAGTGCTCCTGATGTAATGTCGACATAAAAGAACCGTCCTGGATCACTGCTCCTGTCAATTGAGTATCTGCAAGAGTACATATTAAAAATATTATGCAACCCTTGTCAAAACCGTGTGTTATAGCCAGCGTAGTACCCCAGCAATGAGAATACTGTCATACACAGCAGATCCACATTCTTCCACAGCCTAGTTATGTACTCCATTGACTTGTGTAGATACAGAGTGAGATGCTCAAAAAACTAGGAGTTCATGGTGCTAACGGCATTTAATGGTGAGTACTACTTGGATGGAGCTGGAAGACAGGAAGATTTAGAGGAAGAAGCCTCAAAACAAGGTACAGCTCAGCACAGGAACCTCTGCTTTACAGAGAAAATCTGTCAGTGAGGAGTGTGATTTCTTTTACTAAGCAAAATAATTACACCCTTTCATTAGGAACAATTCAGACAGGATGAAAATGACTGTACATCAGCTTATTCTCTGGGCACCTAGGCTGATGAGGAGGAACTGTTCCCTTCCTCATGCTTTTGTATTCTGTCCTCCTTCAGGGGAATAAAGTCCACCTGCGCCCTGGACCATCCTACTGATTGAGCCATGTCAGCGCAAGGGGGATGATGAGTGGCTTTCTCATATCATCCAGGCAGAAAAACAGCTCCCTCGGTGAGGTTGATTCATCATAATTACTGAACCTGCCTGGCCAATATCATGTCAGTTTAATGCTGGGAACAAGCTTCTCGCAACCGTGAGCAGGGGAGCGTGGTGGTACCTGCAGTCCAGAAAACTCGGACAGGGAGGCAGCTGACTGACAGGTCTCACTGCTGTACTTGGGCAGAGGGACCATTTCACAGGGTGTGTAAAATACTCAATACCCTTCACATGCATCACCTTGCTCTTAACAGTAGATGTATGAGTTGCCTTCCTAGCTAACTATGTTAGCATGGTAAGAGATCCTTTGGCAAAAGCCGCATATGCGCCTATGTAAATGCCACAGCCCAGAACAGAGCCCAGGCATAGTCTCATTTTTGTTGGTTCTTTCTTCAAAGTTGATGGGAATTGCAAGTATTAGTCATAATGAATGCTGATCAGGGCTCTTTCTACTGAATTTTCTCCTTTCAGCACAAATGCATTCACCGGAACAAGCATGCCAGCCTGATCTTTATATAGGGACTTATTAAACTGGGATATAAATTACTATTGAGCTGTGTTGTTGGGAAATTCTTTTACACCTATTTTCAGAAAAATCAAAGAGCGTAAGATGGCAGGTTTGCTTCCCTTTCCTTCCCAGTACTTCCCATCTCTTCTTAAATAAAGAGATTTCTGAGGTATTTGATTTATTTAGGAAATAAGTATGAGTGTTGCTATATTTTGCTGTAATAATTATTCTTGTATGAGGGTTATAAAAAGAATTTCTCCCTGACAGTTTAAGGCCAATGAGTATCTGAAATTGAATATGACCTTGTGATTAGTGGTGTGGTATTAATCACTAGTGTCAAGAGGCACAGGTGGAGTTTTGTCTGGATTCTCCATGTAAATTCTGTTAATAATACCTGCTCCTTCACACTCGTTTCCACTGTACTCTTTAGGCAATCTTCCTGAATCACTTAACAACAATCATGGCATATTTCCAGCCATCAGAATTTCACAGTGGGGGAGTCCAGATACTGGATGCTGGGAAAATGAGGATTTGAGAGTTTCCTTGTGTTTAGTGAGCCCTTCCAAAATGTGTCCTGGCTTTTCCATACATGAAAAAATGGCAACAGAAGGGGTCAGGTCACAGTTTTAATTTCAGATGGATTTCAGCTTGTGTAACAAAATACATATCTGGGATTTTGTTTTTTTATCTTGCTTGCTCTGTGCAAAGTGAATGCAGAGCAAGCCTAAAACATTGCCAGACTGATACTGCATAGATTTGGCATGGATAGAGGAGACCACATGAGAGGCAAGGAGTACTAATTCTTAACATCTGCATTTTAGATAGCATTACAAATGATATTTATTCTTTTTTCCCCTGTTTTCTCTACCCCAATCATTTACATTTGTACATAATAGGTGTGGGGGAGGAAGGAGGGAAGGAGGGAGGAAAGAAAGGAAAGTGGGAAGGGAGAAAGATGGGAAGAAAAAGAGGAAGAAATGTGGGAAGGAACGGAGTTACAAAGGAGTCTCTGCATATTTGCAACTTTTTTTTATTTTAAATATATCTTTGGTGATGCATTCTGCGCTTTATAGAGTGCTGTTTCATCAAGGGTAGTGACTGGAAAGCTCTGAAGAAAACTAAGAAAAACCTCATTAAAAATAACAATGAACACTTCTACCCTCTGATAGTCCGCAGAATTATTCTTACACTACTTTAAGCAGATTAGCACAAAGCTGTTTGCACTGCACTGTTTGGATAATGCTAGACAGTAATCAGCAAAATAGGATGCAAGTGGAAAAAGTTTAGGCTAATGAAATTGTGTTGCAGACAGTATAATACTTAGTTTTATTGAAGAATTTGAGACAGTGTCATGAGACGTATGATAACCTTATAATGTAGGTAGAAAAGATAGGTATATTAAGGTAGCAGAGATGAAAAAAATAATTAGAGCAGCAACACAGAAAGCAATATCATTAAGAAGAAAAGGCTTTGTGTCTGCTCAGATCTCCTAACTAAAGCCCACAGAGTGGCTCATATAGATTTAACTTCCTTCAAAAACTCCAAATATTTGATGTTTTGGCTCCCTCCTGTATTTCCCAGGACTGTTCCCGAACGTAGACAATTCAGAAGCTGGACTGACGCAAGGCTAGGCAAAGAGCAGCTCAACACCCAAAGTGTTTCTTGGATGACAGAAGCAGCCGACCTGCTGGGATTATTAACTTGCAGTCACTCCGACTTTCTGCAGATTGTGAAAATTAGTACGTGGGCTGGCCTTGGAGAAAAACAGTCTTCTCTCATAAACTGGCCTGGCTTGGCAGCCACTATGGAAAAGAGTGCTGTGATCACACAGATCTGCTCCTTCGGCTCCTTGCTGAGTTGCAGCTACAAAGCTCCCATGGCTGTAAATACACCTTTACCTTTATTAACTCCTTATGGGAATATCTAGCTCTGCAGGTTTGACCAGACACTATATAATTTAGTGGTTCATTAATACTTATTAGTATGCATTCATTCTACTCCAAAAGTAGCTCTGTATTTGCGCTGTTGACAAAGGCAGGCTTTGAAACAGAAGGGGGAGAAAGGAGAAGTGAGTTGATTACTTTCCTCTTGGTATGGCAGCAGATTCTCAGTGATGCTGTCAGGTTTTGTGCCAGTAAAGGCACGAGGGTCTGGGGTTTGTTTTTAATGTACCCTATCAGGACATGCCTGACCAGTTCATTGCAATGCTAGATGCAGACGTTCTCCATACCACAGAAAAGGCAAGGGTGAGCTCCTGCATTGCTTTGACAGTCGTAGGAGAGCCCCTCAGTGTGTGAGATCTAGTTTGACTAAACCCACTGATGACTACTACTGGCTAAATAGAGAGTTTCCCTCCCACCAGTGCTGTTTCAGCCCCATCACCACCCCACCAACCGGACGTACCAGGAGCACTTCTGGGGGAACACACAAAGATGGGACAGACCTGATGGAGTTGTTGGTCACATCGGGGTCCTTGGCAGAAATGATCTGTATGGTGGTTCCAATCTCCACGTCCTCGGGCACTTCCACAAAGTAGAAGCTGGGCTCGAACACAGGAGGTTCATCTACATCCTCCACACTGATGTGGACGGTGGTGGTGTCACGGAAGGGACCCAGGTTCAGGAACCTCATTTCCAGGTGGGGGTTGGCACCCTCTACTTTCAAGGTGTAGCTTTTCTTGCTCTCAAAACTTAAAGGCTGAAGAGAAAAAAAAATCTGGCATTAGGCACACTAAGGCATATGATTTAGGCCATATAATTTTAATTTTCAGAAGTAAAGGATGCCCTCTAATATAAACTGATGCTTCTTTTTTAAAATAAATCTTTACTATGATTTTTAATCATAAGGGTAACAAAGGTAAATATTTGCAGATGGAGACAAAGCATTGAGTGACAGTAGTATTAGAAATGGCACTGTCTACACCTTTTTTTTTTTTTTAATTTAACAGTTGAACTGAAAAAACCAGGAAAAATATTTGCAGATCATTGCAGAATACATATTCTTTCATTATTCTTGCTGAAATGAAAATTAAAGCAGCCACACCACCATTGCATTGTGATTCACCCAGTGTGTTTCATGCCACTCTGAGGAAAATACAGGCAGAAACAGACAGTATGGGAGCACCTGAAAATAAGGTAAAGATACAAAGAGTCGGTTTCTCAAAAATGAGTCCTGGTGGCAGGGACAAGGATGCGCACCCATGAGGTGGAGGTCCTAGTTAGCATCCTCTTATCTCCCTGAGCAGATCAGAGTCTTGTCTCCAGAGCCCTGTCTGCCAAGCTGCTAAAGGGCTCCGGTGGGAGCAGGGGACAGGGTCAGCCTCTCTTGCAGGATCCTGTACCAGTTTTTATCAGTAATCCATCCTTCTAGAAGTGGGGTTTTTCTCCTCTCAGTAAGTGTCTTAAACACATGTTCACAATCCAGGTGTGCTGAGTGCTAGGATTGGAATCTCCTCCCTGCCTAGAGAATAGTTTAATTTCAAAGCATTATGAGGTCGTCTGACCTCTTCCTGTGGGAGCTCTTCTACTTTGTATGAAATACTCAAGTATTATTTGAAACAAGGAGTGGGAATGGCTTTTATTCTTTTCTTTCCTGAGATAATGGATAAAGAGGGGGCAGCTTCCTCTGTTAGTAGTTTCATGAATTTTATTTCCTATCTAGATAAAACTACTTACATGGTGAACATGGATATAGAAATAATTAATGCTGACACTGAACTTTTCAATAAATAAATTTTTCATTTCCCTTCCCTCTTCTTTTCACAGATCCCTGAAGAGAATAGGGCCTCTCCAAAACCCAATTAGAACTAAATGGAGAATTCCATATTTAATGTGCAATTTACCAGTCTCAATAAGAGATGACTAAAAGCACCTGAAAAACCAGAATGACAGTATGGAAGGGCCAGTCCAACATATACAAAAAAATTTCACCAGATGAAGTACACCTTACAGAGGACACAGTCATACTTCTCAGGCTGCAGTTAGAAGCTACAAGGAATCTTGCTATGGTTAAATGGTCACAACTCTTTACTTGTATAATCTGAGGAGTTTTAATGCTGAAAACCAACACAACTGGATCCCCTTAGCTGGCACAGATCCTGAGCAAGACAAACTTTGTACCAGAAAAGAAATGGCCCAATTCTCAGGGTTGGCCAGTGGGACATACTCCTTTTTGTTACATGAATGGCTTTCAAAACGTGGCTTTATTCGTACATATGTGTGGAACTACCATGCACAGCCTTGGTTCATTTAGACTACAGTAAGATCACTGCTGTTCCCATCCAACACCTTTGCTTTTCCTATTCAGCTCTTTCTTTTTGAAGACGTACCACCAGACCATGGCAAGGAGATGGGCAGGAAAACAGAGAAGAAGGAGGATGCCAAAACAACTGGAAGCCAAAGGTGCAAAGATCATTACTGTAGCAGTGAAGTCCTCCTTGGCCAGTCATAACCCATCTCTTTTCCGCCCTGCATGATAGTGCAGCTGGCCAATTCTGCAGCCATGAGATGTGTATTAGTTTAAGCAACATCAGCAGAAGTTTCACATGCTCAGGCATGGCAGGAGTATGTACTATGGGCCTCAAAACACCCCCTGAATTCGGTGGAGGCTTCAGTACTTGTCTACTGCCACAACAGCTTCTTTCTTCAGAAGTGGAAACATTGCAGTGACATAAAAAAGCTCACGCTTTCACAGTAAAATTACCAGTAAGGATGTCCTGCATAGGAACGCCTGATGAAAGACCGGAGTTCTTGAAATTATAAAACTAAAATTCACTCAGCATTTAGTACATTGGGGTGAGGAATGAAGACCGGAATGGGAACTGGTTTTCTTGTGCTGGGGAGATGATGCTCCAGTGTTACTGGAGATGCTCTGCAGTAATACAGTATGAACTATGCAACCTGTGGCAGCAGGTACGAACAGATGATCTGAAACTTGCTTCTGCTGCCCTTAGTTCCACTTGGTAAATCAGTGACTACTGCAGGCATAGCACTTGTCAGCAAGGATTTAGCTAGATCTACAAACATATTACCCATTACTGCAGAGTCATTATGGTCTACCAGTTGCATAGTTATGCATTGTAAAAAATAGCAATAGAATATATTTACATGACTAAGCAACACTTATTGTCCATCTGGCAAGGAATGTGCAATGCAAAGCTGCCTAAACATATACTAAGAAAGAGGCCATTGTATCTCATGGTTTCTCATGTGAAGAAAACTATGTGAGAAATGTTGCACATACATACACTAAAAAGCTAAGTTATAAAAAGAGCAGTTAAATCACAGAAACACTTAATAACTATAAACCCCAACTGCATTAGGAAAAGACTGAATCACCTAGTTAGAAAAAGTGAGAAAATCAAACAAGTGTGCAAGGTCATCACATTTTTGATGCTCCTGAGTTCAGATACCCTCAGTTTGCTCTGGACGCCTTCATCAGCAACCATGGCTTTCCCTCCTGATCCTCTCGTGTGCCAGTGCCTCAGCACCGCTGCCCCACCTCTTCAGATTTGTCTTCCATGGGTGCGTTCAAAACTCTTTCCAACACTTGTCTCATGGAGAGGGCAAGCAGGTTGCCTTCTCCTACGAACCGAGCATGCTACAAAACACAGCCGAGAGGAAAGGCAACCCGTGGAAACCTCTCCTCGTCTTCGTCTGCCTTCCCCCAGTGCTGAGACAGGCACCAGGAGGTGTGCCATGCAGGTGGGATTTAGCAAGACCTGCTATGAGAAAGTGATTGACGGGGCAGTGGCCGGGGAGGAGGGCAGCACAGGGGTCTCCTGGGCGCTGGGCTCCGTGCTGGCTGCGTAACCCACCACTGTCTCACCCGGGCTGTCCTCCTCCGGCGTGAGTATCAGCCTCCCAGGCAGGGAGCTTTGAAGGAGCTCGTCAGGAGGTGCTCAACATTTTGTGGGGTTAGTGGGCTGAGACAACCGGCCACAACACCACAAGCAGTGGTCTTATCTGTAACTGTAAATTCTGACTTTTTGATGTCCATGATAGAAGTGTTTGTTATTTTGTTTGGGAAATCTGTCTAGAAAAATGAAAGAGAAAGTTTTGCTTTCTTTCAAAGAAGATTTCATTCTGGGTTTAGAAATTGTCTCCCCCCCATTTTGATATCCTTTTATATCAACACCAGTTGAATCTTTTTTTTGCTTGAGTGGATCCAAAGGACAACTTTCCCAATATTTGGCTACTGATAATCATAACATTACTAAAAGCTACAGTCATATATAGAATTTTACAAACATTTATGTACAGCAGGTGGTTTGAGCAGTATGTACCTGATGCCAGTACATATCTGGTATGATTGATGACATAAATTTTTATAACTTCTCCTGACATACATGAACATCTAGTAAAATTGCATTCATAATAACAAAAGTCAAGCTTATTGACACACTTACTCCAAAGAAACTATTTTCTTTCATCAATAAATAAGTGAAAAATTACATTAGAGTTTGCATTCAATATCTATTTCATTCCAGCAAACATGCTTAACTTTAGGGACTAGTGTGCATAAACAAGAGTTGGAGAGAGGTGACCATAAATACATGCTTAAATGCTTTGCTGTAGGGCATAGAGGCTTGCAGGGTCAAATCTCTCTCATGTGTTGTTCCATTTTAGTGCACAATTTAGTCCCAGGCTATTTAAATGGAGACCATACTTCCTTATTAGTACACTAGATATGCTTAGGCAGAAATATGGTTACAATTTCATAACCTAGAAACAGAGTTGAACTTGTAGCATTTATGTAAGATTGTAGAATAAATATCCTATAGCAGGGAGTCTAAGCAAAATACTCGATGCCTTTCTGCATAGCCTGGGGTACAGAGTACAAGCAGTTTCACAGCTGCCATTTTAGAGACAGCTTCTTCTAGCCTAATTAGCATTTATGGATCTTCAAGCAGCAATTAAAAAAAAACTGCCTAGGTTTTATTGGTTTATAAATAATTCTAAGTCATGCTTTATTATTGTTTGTGGGACACCGGAGTGAAAAATGTGTACAGTTCAAATGCAAATATTGATCTAATTTCTTGCATTGTAGGATAATTAAGCTACAGAGAATATTTAAATAGATAAATAGTGAATCAGAACATTCCTTCAGTGGGAAAAGACATGTTTATGCTAATGCTGTCCCCACTTTTTAAAGGTTGCTCCTAGGAACACAGTCTGCTTTCATATTTTAGCAATGAATGTTAAAGAAATTGTGTTTTATAGCAGGAAAGGGGCTACTGTCATGTAATGGGAACCAAGTTACTACAGGCATAAGGGAATATTGCACACATAAAATGTAACCAGGACCGTTAGCCATATAAATTACTATACAAAGGAAACTTTACTACCTTTCTTACAGTTATGATGCCAACTTGGTAATTAGGATCAGTGTTAATATCAAAGACATCCAGTCCATCTCCATCCACAAGGCTGTATTTCATCTCTGCATTAATGCCTTCATCCAGGTCTTTAGCAACCACGCGGCCCACAGTGGAGCTGACGGGAGCGGACTCCAGCACACTCATCTGATAATGCTCTGGCACAGGCAGCAGAGAGGGAGAGGGGAGCAAAAAAACAGGCTGTGAAAAGGAACTGAAAACTGCACAACGATGCAAAGAATGGATCAGGGCAGACCACAATACTGCACAGCCTGCAGGGAGTCTCTAGTGCCTTTCCCAAAGCTGCAACACCAGTGTGGTTTCCCTTAAAAAGCCACAGCCCAACTGAATTGCCTGGGAAATTTTTATTTAGGTGTTTGTCATATCAACAGGTTTGTTCAACGAGTTCTTTTCAAAACAGCAATATACCTGAAAATGGGAACTTCAACTAGAAAAATAGGGCAATTAACACCAGTGCTGTTGCAGCCGTGATATAAAGCAAGATATGAAACAGATTTAATAGGACAAGCACCTTTTACTAGATTGGCTTGTACAGAGGGAATAAATACACAAGTTTTGAGGACCACAAATCCTTTCTCAAATCCGTTACAAACTTCTTTTCAGCCCTGAACAAGGGATTGAGAGCTCAGAAGCTTGCCAGTTTCTTCCAAATCTACCAGTTACTCTATTAAAATATACTACCTCTCCCTACAAACCCTGTCTTGAGCACATTTGGTGCATCACTAATTTGCTTAGCAGCAAGCCTGGCGAAAGAGAGTGCTGCTATTTTAAAAGTGTGTTTTAAAAATATAAATGTTGTATCTAAAATACTTCTCTGACATCATACTTTATGTTCAACCCTTCCTTGCTGCACTCTCTCTGTTGACTCCACCAATTATTGAGCTTTGTAAGGCAGAATAACACCAAGGATGGGGTTTGATCTATTGTCATATTTCTTAATCAAGGGTTTGATATCAAACAGATACAATTCATGCCACTTTCAAAACAGGATTGGTAATGGTATGTTCAGCAAGTTGCTCTGACAGAAGAAGAAAAGTGAAAGTTGAGGGTTCTTGCTGATCTTAGTGGAGTGCTTTGATTTAGCAGTGCAACATGCAGAAGCAGATGGAGAAGAAGAATAGGAACAAAAGGAACTGCAGGAGTTTTCATTTCTCAGCTAGATGAGAAAAATGGCAAAACCAAACTGGCTTGAGACTGATCTACACCACCAGAACAATCAGCTTTCTTTTTTTTAAAAAAAGTATAACCTTTGAAAGATTTAGTTCAATCAAACCTGAAAAGTTTCTTTTGAATTTTTAACTGTAATATAGAATTATGTAGATAAATTTGATCTAAAAAATTTTAAAAAGAAAGAGCAAAATATTGCAAACCTTGCTTTGAAACTCACTTTTGTAAATACAAAGTAACTTTTCTGCTAACAATGGAGTTGCCTATTTTTGCATTCCATTAACCGTGGCTGTTACATGTCTTAGGGTTTAACTATATATTGCCAAGGTTTAGGTGAACGTTTCCTGGAGAGCAGTCTGTATGTCAACGCACTCTATACTGGCAGCACAGCTACCAGATGCTCCTCTGCAGTGGCCTGGCTGGAGTGTTGAATGAATTATCTTTCAACTTCCACCACCGCCACATGTGCCTGATTTGACAGACATCCGTTTGGAGATAGGATGAAAAGAGGATCAGGGCAGCAATTAGCAGCCAAAGGCAATGGCCATGAGCAGTCTAGGAACACAAAAGATGTCCTCCTTTCCGTTTTCTGTAAATTTTCTACCCTTTAAAAAGTGTTGTTTTTGATGATTTTGGAGGTCAGACACCTTTTCTGAAAGACAAGGTGGTAAATGCTCCATTTGGACATTTTTCTGAAGGAAAGTTCCTTCATCAATCTGAAATTCTGCCCACCTCTAATTGTCACTATCCTGAGTTTGAAAACGGCTGTAATGAGAGCAAAGAGCAGCTGTACAACTCAGCCAACTCTTTCTGCCTGTCCTGGCGCAGCGGGTACTCACTCTGTGGAAATCTGGGTGGATTGTCATTGACATCAGAGAGGGTGATGTTGACTGTGGTTGTTCCAGCTAATCCTCCCAGCTGTCCACCCATATCCTTGGCCTGGATAATCACTTCGTAATATTCTTTTGCTTCTCGGTCCATGTTCATTAGAGCTGTTCTAATTAAGCCTGAAATTGAAGGGGGAAAAGGGGTTTGGGAACAAAAGAAACGACAGTTAAGGAGTACACAAAAAAGGTGGAGTGCTCTTGCTCCTGCGTCGTATTCCCCATGTCAGGAATGAGACCAGACTCCGCATTCAGTCTCACCTTTCCTGGCAGGGTAAAACTCACCCAAATTAAATGCAGCTTAACAGAAGGCGTGAATTTTAAAGCAGCCCAGTTAAAATGCATCAGCTCTGGGGCAGGCCGTCTGTTCAAAATGAAAACGTTGCCTTCCAAAGGAGCTGGAAAGGCGTTTGGGGAACAGAGTGCTGCGTCCGCACGAAAGGTGGGGGTGATGCGATTAGTTAAAAAGAGGGAGCAAGACGAGTTTTCCAGAGCATCCCTACCCACGCGGTCCTGGCGGCAACCCGGCATAAGCGCCCGGGCTTCGCTCGGGTCCTTCGGGACCCACGCCGGGGGCTACGAGAGCAGGTTTTGGGGGGGTAGCGCTGGGGCGGGCAGGTGGCTCCCGCCCCGGGGGGGTCGGCGGGAGGTGGCCCCGCTCCCCCCGTCCCTTTCCTGGGGGTAACACTACTGCGAGAGGACGTGAGGTGGCAGCAACACTTCTCGTATGGAGCCTGCGAGGCGCCGGGCCGGGCAGCGCCGCCGGCGCCGCCGGGGAAGCGGGTCCCGCCGCTGTCCGCAGCCGCAGCCCCCGGCCTCCCGCCTGCGGCACCGGCCTCGCCTCGCCCGAGCTGCTCGGGTGTCTGCCCCGGGGCTGGGACCCTCCTCTCGCCTCTTCCTCGGCCGTCGGGGCCGGTGGCGAACGCCCTCCTTCCCTCCCCCCGCGGCCGCCCGCGTGGAATCCGGCCCTTCCCTATGTCCGTCTGCCAGGAGGGAGGCGCGTAGGCCCGGGTCGCAGAGCTGTCACCCCCCCAGTACTCCCAGTACGACCCGTTCCTCACGCCTTCGGCACCTCTTTGCCCGCAGCTCGCCCCTCTGCGGCAGGGCACGGCCGGTCAGCAGGCTGCTCCACAGCCCCAGGGTCCCCGAGCAGGAGAGCCGCAGTGCCTGGGGACGCAGCCCAGGGCACGTGCTGCCGGGGACAATTTTTAGACAATTTTTAGGGCGCTAAGGGCCCCGTGATGCGCTCGGGGCTGCCCTCCCGTGTGGGGGCAAATACGTGTCAGCCCCGGGCACTGTCCCAGTCACACTGCTCAACGTGCAGTATTTGCACATCAGGACACTATTAACTTGAGTGATCTGCGTTTAGTCTTTATTTTTAGCAGAAAAACAATGTATGGGTTTAATAAAAAAGCAGTAAAAAGATATTGCGGTGGCAATTATCGCTGTATGTAGAAGGGAAGAAATAGTGACCAGTACCGAACAATTCGCAGTGCATTATTTTAATCTTGTTATGTGGAGTCCTTAAGAGTCTCATCCTGCAAAGCTGAGTGACTCCCATGAAGTGCTGTAGCTCCTCAGCTCCCATGGATATAAATAAGATATGAAAACGCTTAGCATTTTGGGAAGCATTTTCTCCATATACAAATACTTTGTAAGGAATTGCCACTCTTGGCTTGGCCTTAACACAAATCAGGCTAGATCTAAAAAAAGACATCAGTGCCTAAAAGCCAGGCTCTGCCATGCCTATGTTTGGGGCCTCTGGTCCCTAGAGGAGGGCCAGTCCAGGACACCAGGACTCAGAGCCAGGGCAGGATTCATGCTCCTCCAGAAGGGACCCAGAGAAGCAGCCATGCTGAGCAGGGAGCCTCTGATGCTGCTGCACACAACTGGTCAGCAAGGAAATGCTGAGGATGGTGATGAACCTTAAAACCTTATGGGAAAGGCTCAGATCCCCAAATAAAGGTGCTGATACCATTTCTTTCACCGAACTGCGTGAGGTTTGCTCTCTTAAAAAAAAAGTATTAAAGAGCAGAGGTGATGTCCTTTCTTTTCTATAACAGCCAGATGGTTTCTTGGGAAGTGGGAGACTCAGGGGCCTTTGCCTGCTCCACCTGAGGGGATTTAAATCCATGGTTTTTTACCTTCTAGGGGAATATGATCGTGGACAGGCTGTAAAAGTATTCTGGAAAAAAGGAGAAGGAGGCTCTCTGCTTTCCTTTGAAGTTGTGCCTTCACATATACATTCATTCAGCATCTGTGAGGCCAGGGACAGAACAGGAACAGGAGCACACTACTGGAACCAAGAGCTTGTGTTGGTAGGTGAAGGATAAGGACCCCAAATGCTTCTAACAGTGGAGTGTGTTGAAATGGGTTGCCCGCTATTGGTGCTTTAATCACTACCCATCAATATAAAGGACCTGGTGATTGTTTATGCTCTCGCTCTGTTTTAGAAGAATGTGAGAGCTGCAATTGCATTTTGTGGGTTACCAAATCCTGCAGGTGGATTTGCACTGGGGAAGCTGGTTAGAGTTCTGTGCCTGTGATGGGGAAACAGTTTCTGGCTCACAACTGCGCTTAGCCTAAACAGGTGCCCTGTTGCCCTCTTGTAAAGGCTGAGGCAGCTCTGGACATGTCCAGAGATGCATGTTTAAGTGACTGGGAAATTAATAAATGGAGAGAAAGACCTTTTCTGGGTTAAATACCAATCAAGTACATGATTTTGGACTTAAGGGCCTATCTTCTGTCTACGTTGTACTCTAGCAGTTAATCTGTGCTGGATCTGACACTGAATATTGCTGCTTTGCTTTCTTAGAAATCATTCAGTACTTAGCCAATCTGTCATTATGCCCTCATTTGTCTGTGGTTGATAACCTCATTACAAAATGAACATTACTGTTTTATTTATATTGTAAAGAGCTGAGGAAATAACATGCCACATACAAGTTTGTCTTTGGCTAGACCACCTACTCCATAAACTGCTAACTTTCAGAAGTATATTATGCAGTGTTTTTTCTATTTTGTCCCCCAGGGCTCAGCAGTGACTATCATCTCATGAGTTTCTGACCTTAGCACTGCAGATGCCCTTTAGAAACTGTCAAAACCTGTCAGATTCCTCTTTTGGATATAAACCTTGGATATACACAGAAAAAGAGAGAGAGAAAGCAAGCAAAACAGAGAGGATGTCCTATAGATAAGTTTAAGGTTATTAACAAGAACACCCTCAGGTAAAACTACTCCAGATAACTGTATCCTTTAGCTTGCACTTTGCAGTCCTGGTTGGTTCATAGATTGCTTTTTTCCACTAAGCCTTGTTACCAACTAGATGTGCTGAAGACATTGTTGCAATAATAAAAGCCAACAAGAGTATTTACAGCACCAAACCCACCCAGCTCCTGAGCTGCAGAATATGGTCATTCAGATGAATATATGACTGCAGAAAGCATGTCCTTCTTCTGGAGCTCATTACCACAGCCTTGCTTTAATCCTCTCACAGTGCTGCTCTGTCTTGGCTCCAAGCCATAGAAATATGTTTCTCTGACCACAGAGAAACTGCTTGCCTTTTCTGTCCGCTTGAAACTTTTTTCTTTCTGTTTTAACGCCGCCTCATTCCGTGACGAAATAACATACCTGTCCGAGAGTCCACAGAAAAATATGGTTGTCCTTGGAGAATACTGTACACTACTCTTGCGCTGTTCCCGTAGGTTGGGTCATCAGCATCTGTTGCT
This sequence comes from Haliaeetus albicilla, assembly GCF_947461875.1. Classification (NCBI taxonomy): domain Eukaryota; kingdom Metazoa; phylum Chordata; class Aves; order Accipitriformes; family Accipitridae; genus Haliaeetus; species Haliaeetus albicilla. The sequence continues at coordinate 11,928,642 of NC_091503.1, read as the reverse complement.
GTCACCTGGATAACAGAGGTGCCTGACAAAAAAACCCATCAGGTAAGACCTTGTGGGAAAAAATGCTGGCCTGAAAAGTACACAGTTCAAAAATAAATTGAAATGCCCAACAAGAGCTTTCCCACACTGAACTTCTTCATTTGATGCTCATAGTGCTTGTACTTATTGCTCATACTCATATCTCATTAGCAGTAAAGGAATTAATAGGCATAAATTCATCAGGCATCTGTAAGAAGATATAAAAGAGCAAGTACTCTATGGACCACAGTTACAGAGTTGCTGATCTAACAGTACTTTGTTCCAGTTTGCAGAGAGCTGGTAGTTATATACTGCTTGCTTCTCTTCCCCTTTTCTTGATTTTAAGTATTATTTAAAGGCAGCTCAAATAAGATCTATAGCTATGCTGACATAAATCATGAACTGCTATAGCGGGCATATGGATGCTGTATGTTGACTAAGGGATGGAAATTGTACACAAATAGTGAGCGTGAAGGGATGTGCCTCTGAAATAATCTCCCTGTGGGATTGCAGTTTACATTGAATGGCCTAGAGATTATACCCTGCTGAAGTGCCTTTTGGAACCCGCACAGATGCATATATATTTCTTTTCTTCAATTGGTTTTCAAGGTCTGCTTCCTCTGAAGCTAATAATGGCTTGCAGGTGATGTAATTTATCAAGAACAAGGAGAAGGTAAGGCATAACTGTTTGAAATATATGTGAGTTTTGACTCCTTAAAATGTCAGACAATGCTTTTATGAATGTATCTAGCCTTCTATATAATGTTTTGTGTTAGAAACAAATCCAGTGTTATTAGATACGCACTGGAAAATAAAGCTGATTCAAGCTAGCCATTACCATTAAGAAACATTATTTCTGAATGGAACTTTTGTATTTGATGCCTGTCTCTAGCTTTATGCCAACATAATATCAAAGAATGAGAAGTTGAAGCATATCTGTAACTTCAGGACATGAGATTTATATGGTATTATTATCTCTCTAATGATGTCACAGAGCCAAAAAGCAATAAGCAACTCCAAAAGAAAGAAAAAAGTCCAGAAAAACAGTATTTCATGTGACTATTGGATTTGTTATATGGAAGCAGTTTCTCCTGACTTGTGTAGGTAGGAAGGCTGCTGTTTGTCTTCTGCACTGCAATAACAGGACAGTCTTTGACATGATCCTATTCTCTGAAAGTGGACAGCAAACAGTACTGGAATATTGGGATCCACTGAACTGTGTTTAGTGCAGGCTTACACGGATTAGAAGGAGCAAAGGTGCTAGTAATTGTTGTCATGTCTCCATGATTTCAAGAGCTCCTGGACATTATTTCAGCTCTCAGTATGAATTAGAATAGGTTCCTAAAATTGTGTTATTTTCTGGATGGCAATGGTTGTCTAACGGTCATTACTATGGCTACCATCTGATGGCAGGGGAGAAGGGGCACTACGTTACTGCAAGTTGTCTGAGGTTGGCATGTTCGAATGACATCTTTTTTCAGCTCTCCCGCTTCCCTTGGCATGTTTTCTTTCAGAGGGGCCCAGCTGACGGTAATGTAAAGCCTGCTATCCCTCTTCTGTGGCACTCAGGCACCCTGGGGGAAGCTCTCCTGTCCTGCAGCTCTTGCGCAAGGGGCAAAAGCTAGAGTCCAAGGAGTCGGGGAATTTATGTTTTGGTGACCATCTCCAATTTGCAAATAGGGGGAAGAGACTCCACAAAATCTGCCTTACCCACAGGTGACATTTCTGGCACAGAGGCTACATAAGGTCCATCCAGGAACTTGGGTTCATTGTCATTGATGTCCTGGATTTTGATGATGAACTCCGACTCTGGTTCCATCGGCCGGCCTGTTCGCCTGTCCAGAGCCTGTGCTCTGAGGGTGTACTGTGACCTTTCTTCCCGGTCCAGTCGCTGAATGGCATGAATGTCCCCTGTCGTATCATCGATTGTAAACACAATGCCAGCTCCCTCTCCTGAGAGGATGTATTTGATCGAACCGTCTCCCCTGTCCATGTCAGAGTGGAGCTGTGGAAAGGAACGGGATTCAATTAGACCATGAGCTGGACAAGCAGCTGCTGAGAAACTTGAAGCATGTGAGCATCCTGAGGATTTTGGTCTCACTGTTGGGACTCACAAGCTGGTTTTAATGAACTTGTTTTGCTGAAAGAGGCAAATACTCACTAAAGTCTGTATCACAGAGTTGCAATTAGAAACCTTCTCCTGTCTTCCCATTTCTGCACCCACAGCTGTGCCAGAAGAAAAGGCAGAGACTCCTGAACAGAAACAGGCTCTGTGCCTTTTTGAAATTTTACTCCACACAAAAATTATCTCTTGCCTGCTTGCAATGGCCATTGAGAAGGACTCACTGCTAGGCTTGGGATAAGGTGAGGTCAGCAAAGATGCAGGCTGTGCTTGCTCACATGGCTTAAGAGGAGTCAGATATTCCAGGCGTAGCATGATGTTGGGGCAGATAAGGCAAATCTGTTTGGGGTCAAGGGGAAAGCAGGGTGGGAGAGCTACTGAGTAATGGTCATGATTCAGAAATATTGGTTTTTTTTTTTCCATGAAAATTTTAGTGATAAAAAGTAGGCTGGATCCTTACATCTTCAGGAAAGAATTATAGTTGAAAAGTAGGTAAGGTAAGCAGCAAGGAACATTTGATCATGTCCATGGCAGACTATAGAGATGAGAGGCATCCCAGATTTTCTAGGGAATTAGCAAATGGATTTATTGCATGACTGCTAATTAGTTCTGAGCTGCCACAGATAGCTGTGAATGCAACAGAACAGAAGAAAAGTAAATGCAGTGCTAATTATCATCTAAAACAGAGAAACAAATCATCCTGGGGACTACCATTCTGTTAAACACCTGGTTCCCATGAAATACTGGAATGACTATCAAAAGACAAACAAATCACTTAATTTCACTCACACTATGAAGATGCTTAACAGTATGCTCAAACTTCCATGCTTTTGAGGAATAGAGCATAAAGACCAATGCCCAGAGATGGTATTGGTTCAGTCCCAAAAGACAGGAAGGCAATAGACTTAAGGTGCAATAATCAAAATGAGATTTTCAAGAATGGTTCAGGTGTGAATACTGTTTTCCAGTGTGATTATAATTTTGAGAGACGAATGAAGAATAGATAAATAATAAAAAAAAGAAAGTGGTCAAAGTGGGCTGGATTCAGTTAAGCACATCTTAAAATGCATATATGAGCTAATTATCTCAAGAAATATGGTCAGAATTAAGTGTGTGTTTAACGCTTTGGTGAGCTCAAAGGGCATATGGGAATAATTGTGGAAGACGGGGCCAAACAGAGGTAAATATTTGTACTGGAGAGAAAAATCTTGGAATAATAAACCGAATATATGAACACAGGATTGGTAGGATTTGAAGAAAGAATGCAAATAGAAATGGATAATCTGTGTGAAAAAGCAGAAGTCAAACTTGATGCATTTGATTACAGGCTATTGTCTCAAGAAAGAAAGAAGAAATCTCATCTCTGAGCTATTTAAAAACACACTGAAAACTATACAATAACTTCTCACACCGGAAAAAGTTTTATAGGGATGTGGACAAATTGGCTTATCTGACCTAAGCATTTCTAATGCCAGTTGACCAGCTCTTCAGCTGTTTTAGGCCACATGTTCCCATTGACTTGGGAGCTGAAAGACCATTTCCCCAGTGAAGGGTCTGGTTGGAGGATGCTCATTCTCTGGAGGTTGTTTTCCTTACCAGCTTCTCAGCGTGCAGCACATGACCTATGCAAAACTTGGGCCTATTCCTGATTTTAGGGTAAGACTGATTTCAGCTGAGGTGGGATCTATATGTTTTTCTACGGCATGTCCCACCCTGCAGACAGGTCTGTATGTAGGTTGCTCATCGACTCTCGATGTCTGCTGGGACACTGAGTGTTAAGGGCAGCAGCACTGCAAAGTGGCTGCAAGAGCTGGAGGTGCAGATTGTGACAACTGCCTTGTCAGGTCACTGATATTTCATTTCATCGCTTTGCCACTGGTCTCTGCAGTGGCTACTGCATCTGAGAGACATCGGTCCTTTGGAGGAATGCTGGCAGCTCTCAGGTGATGTATCAGCTAAATGGAGGAAGAACAAGCCCAGAAAAATTTGGCAGTGGCAAACAGTTAAATTCAGATGACTGTCATGTGTATTAATTCACATGCAGGCGCCAGGACTGCAAACTGGCATATCTTCAGGAAACACCATCTTGTGATTAATTTAAAAAAAGACAGTGGTTGTCGTTATTTACCCTAAACACCCATAACTCAGAGATTATCACTGTAGGAGCTAGTAAACAGGATGCTTCCAGAAGGAGGACACTATTATAGCTTTTCTAATTGATTCAGAACCACTAAGCTACATCTTGGGCATTTGTTTTAGTGCATCAGAGCGTCAGTGAGAGAATGCAGCTGCTGAGACAGATACAGATGTTAGACCTGATTGGGGAATTAGAGCTGGACTTGATGGAAGAAAATGTATTTTGGAACATCAACAAGTCCTCATTAAATAAGAAAAAGGAAAGAAAAAGAGAGAATTCAAAGTCAAATTCAAGGTCAAAGCAAAGGCAAAGGCAAAGGCATAGAAAAATGAAAAAGAAACAGGAATAGAAATAGAAAAAAGGAAAAAAAGAAAAAGGGAAAGAAAAAGGGAAAGAAAAAAAGGGGAAGGAAAAAGGGAAAGAAAAAGAAAAAGAAAAAGAAAAAGAAAAAGGGAAAGAAAAAGAAAAAAGAAAAAGAGAAAGAAAGAAGAAAGCATCTTTTAAAATAGCAGAAGGTGTTCGGGAAATTCAAAAGACTTGGAAGAAGATACTGAATCCAAATCATGGGTTAAATTACACCTTCTGTCCAAAGCCCTATTTGGAAGGAATTGTAGGGAGCAAAGAAGGCATGAACATGGCACGCTAATAAGAATTTGGGAGTACAAGAGGATCTCTGTCTAACTGATTTGTTAAAAACATTGGGTTTTTACCAAGGCTAGGCAGTAAGAAATGCTAGCAGCACTTTTGCAGCTTCTCGTATAACCTGCTTTTTCTAGACAAAGCAAAGAAGAGCATAAAAGACATAATACTACCAGACTGCAATAAATCTGAAAGAATTTGGTGTCTGAAGGGACTGAAGCCCACACCATCGCTCACACCAAACCCAATATGAGGATGCTGCAGTTCGGGGTGTATGTAGAAGTCACTGTATTGGAAAGGTGATCCAGTTTTAAATTGGCTCTGTTTTATGGGTGGTGCAATAAATTGTGCTGCCATGTGGCTGACACAGAAGTAGGAGGAATTAATTTGTACTCTCTCCTCCATATTAAGGAATGGACTACAGGAGGAACGAAGCTGGTAACTCCTGAGAAACTGTTAACTGTGTCAACCTGGGTTGCTTTTTTTGATGAGGACAGTATAAAAGATTAAGGAGGCTACATCTGCATCTGAACGACACATTTCCCGGCAAAGGGCATGTGGAAGAGAGCGGTGCTGCCAAGGGCAGCTCAGGGCAGGACTCGTGCAGCTCCACTAACTGGGCTGTGAATCCATCCTTGACGTGCTCTCCCTTTACCTCCAGGGAGGTAGCACCTGCAAGGGATTTTTGTGAGGATGCATGAGTGAGTTTGGTTGATCTGCAGTGATAGTCTGTAGAAAGAATGCATTTTATTCACTCATTCAGCTGCTGTGGTTCAAATGCCTCTTTCCTTTGAAACAGGGTTAGGGAGTCTCCGGCACAGCAAAGTGGTGAAGTCTGTCCCCAGTTCAATTACTGATGCAGTTTAGGCTGCTGGATGAATGTGGAAAATACCTGCTGTAGCAAATGTGGGGTCTTTGGTTTCCTATTAGCCAATAACGGCTACCTCTAGGAAAGTTGAAGCCTTGTACTTATCTGTGACAGGACCAGGAACCCTCTGAAGCTAAAATACTTTAAATTAGGATCATGAACACTGGAGAAAAGCAAAAATTGTACTGACTTCACCTCAGGAAGTTTCTTTTCATTTCCCTGTCCAGAAGAGATTTTGCACCTTGCCTTACAGCTGCATAGGAAAGTACATTTTTCATAGCAGCCTTGAAAAATCGTATTAGGCAAGCCTGGACCTATGGTTCAAGTCAAGATGCTTTTAGGGTTGCTCCAGTCATCCATAGGTAACCAGAAACAGCTGTACAAGAGCAGCAGAAGAACCCCTCTCTTATGGGAAGCCTTTAGAGTACAAAGTAAATACAACCAGAGCTACGCTGTGCACTCTTTCTCCTGACACGGCCTTGGAGAGGGCAGAAGGACAAAAGCGAGGCCTGGCGAGCGGGCTGTTGCAGGGTGTTGTGGGTGGTATGGGTCAGAAGAGGCTCTGCCCGGCCAGGCCCGGGACCCAGGGCTGCTTGGAGGGCTGGCGCCAGCAGCGAGCCGTAGGCCGGGAGTCCTGCACCTCCACCCCGCTCCGCCAAAGCCCTGCCAGAGCTATTTCTGAGTCGGCCTGGGGAGACTCGGGCTGAAAAATTGCTGGCCTGCCAGAACAATTAATTCAGCCCCAGCCTGTTCCCTGCTGACCCCCTTTGCTAAGTATCCCTAAGACACAGGCAGCGTGTACGCAGGCGGGGCGGTGAATGGCGGTGGGCTGCAGCTTCTCCCGAGAGCCTGTGCCGTTGGCTGTAGGAGGCAGGGGAAGCCTCCCCCCCCCCGGCAGCCCCCGCCGCTTTCATCCCTCTGCACCCAGCTCAGGGATGGGAGAGGACGAAACGTTTGACCCCCGGGGGCCCATTTTGGCAGCGGAGTTCCCCGGTGTCGGGCCTACGCGGAGCGGTGCGGAGTGGGGAGGCCTTCAGAGAGATCCAGCCACGTTAGCTCAGCAGCGCGTAGGGCTAATTGGCCCTGTTAACCGTGGGAGCTAATTAGCCCTCGCGCACCCCTGTGCTAACACAGCCGTGGCGTGGGCGGCCCTGGAGAGAGCTCACTTTCTGCAGCCTGGGCCTTTGTGTGGTGGACACAGACCATGAAGGGTCGTCTCTTTGTCCCCCCGTTCAGCAGAGCCGAGCGGCAGTGAGCGCGAGAGCAGCGCCAAGTTTTTGTGCTCCTAATGACACTGTCAAGTCTGAAACAAAGACGAGTCGGTTTCTTCCAGGACTTGTTTTAGCTAAAATTCAGCTCACAGTGCAAGTCTGGAGTCGTTTCAGATGAAACTGAGTATGTGAAATAATATGTCTGGCCCTTGTTCCAAAGCTGGGAATTGCATGAAAACAAATATTAATTTCTTTAATCAATAGAGATATCAAGAGCTGAAAAGCTAGGTGCAGAGATGAATGAAGACTAATGAGGTCTCATTTGGCGGCAATCACTAGTAATGCCATTGCTGTGGGAGGAAGGAGAGCACATCTTGCTGTCAGTCACACAGGGATAAATCAGGAGAAGGTCTTCTGAAGCCCATGGATTCATTTTCATTTATACTGGTGTGACTGAGGGCACAGTTTAGCTCTGTGGGGTTGTAGAATGATAAATACAAGTCCAAAATGGGCCTCTGGGTATATGATTTTTTTTTTTTTTTTTTTTTTTTTCCTGCAGATGCATAGCTTGGAAGGAAAGAAGGAGCCTTGATCATGTAAAAATAAGCAATGAAATCTGAAGGCATTGTTTACTGACATCCTTTCTTAGTTCTTAATTTTTCATATCTACCTATATCTAGTCTGTACTCATCATAGTGGTATCTGATATTCTAGGCATGTAAAATCTTAACTGTGTTGTTCAAACACTTAAGCACACTAACTCTGCCCCTCCCCACTTTTTCCAGATTTATCACCTTGGTGTAGACTAGAAGCAAACTTGGTGCTGACTATAATCCTTGGAACAACGGGATCAATACTTTAAATAATTCAGAGTCTTTAAAAACAGTCAGAAAACAAAAAAAGAAGGATGCTTATAGTGAGGCAGATTGTGAAGGCAGACATCACTGGTCTGATTTCCATTAGCTTGTTCCTAAAGGAGCTACAGAAAAGTGAATGCAAAATACTACCAAGTAGATGGAGTGAGCTTAGGGATATCTGTACTGATGTGAGGGTTCTTGGGGCATAAGGGATCAAAAAATAGGACCTTTCATGGTTGGATTTAATGAGCTGTCCCTCTACCCTTTTAGATCTGGAGCAACTTCTCTGTATTCCACCCAATTAATCTGAGGTCAGGCTGTGGTAAGCAAGAAGATACTCTGACCCTAGACATTTGCAGAAAACAAAAATTGAAATGTCAGTTTTCAAGAGAAACTGGCTATTTAATTTGATTGTGAATTTCAGCTTCCAGCTGACTTGATCACAGACAGAAACATGATCACAAACTCTTCCTTTCTTTCCTAATCCTCATATGTCAATATAACCTTACTTTGCCTTGACATTGTAGGAGTCCCTGGAAAGATCACTGCAGATTTTCTAACACTAACTCAATTACAGATGACGATTGAAGCAGCAGATCTCTTTGAAATAGGCAAATATATTGACAGCCCCTTGAAACAGAAATTCTTCCCAAATGAAGGTGACACTGGTCAAAACCCTTGGGAGCAGAAGTGAAATTAGTGTGGATAAATTCACTGCCGGAAAGAAGGTGAAGGCACTTAGAGAAACTTCCCGTGTTTCACTGTGGTCTGCAGATACACAGATGTATATACCCTGCCAGATACCCTTCTGGTGCAGGTCTTACCTTCCCAACGTAGAGAGGGTCAGTTCCCGTGTACTCCTCCAGAACGAAGAACTGGTTCCACACCCAGCTCCGCTTCATACGCTGATGCAGCTTGTCTGACAGGTTGTCTTCTTGCCCTTCAATGAGGGGCCTGGCACTTCCTGACAGCACAGTTGTCGTAAGGTCCATCAGTCCCCAAAAATACAAGGAGACACCAAGTCCAAGCAAGTTCTTTGCATTGCTCATTCTACCTGAAGTCCACATCCGTTTACTAGGGCTGACTTAAAAGTCAAAACACAGTATCTTAGGTCCCTTGAGGAGAAAGTAGGTCCTGTGTGTAGTCCTTTGAAATGTCCAAGAGAGATCGTGGTTCTGAGAATGGCAGTCTCCTGTAAAGTTAAAGGAAATTCATAAGAGGATTTTTTTTTCCCCAAGGCGAAAGAGTTTTCTCAATAGGCAAATATGTTATAAAATATTTAATCTTTTATATAAAAATATAATATCAGGAGGCACACCTTCTGAAACTAGGAATACTATTACCATATAAGCTGCAGAACTGGAGCCTTAGATACAAGAATTGTCAGGGGTTAGTCGATAAGTAACAGTCCTCTACTTTGCTAACTTAGCTGTGGTGTTGCTTTATGGTATTGACTGGCATGAGTTAAGTGCATATTCTTTAGAAATATTTATGACCAGAAGTCCTTAGAGAATATTTAAAAACAGTTCACTCTGCAAAATTATAATAGCTGGTGAACACTTTGGCAACCATCTTTCTCTTTCTGTTTGGAAATTATGTCATTGTCGTTACACACACGTGCACTCACACATCTACATAAATAGAGATATTACCGCTATATTGCAAACCTTGAATATAACTTCTAGCAGCTCCAAGTTATTTCTAGTTTTAATTACTCTTTAAACCTGCCTGTTCCTTGAATTCAGGTTTCACACCCTGCTGCCTCCTCTCTGAGGAGCTGATTGCTGCTAAAAATGCAACATTTCTAGAATTTGAATGGTCAGTTAATCATTTTATGACCCACAAAAGCTTTCACAGTGCTGATGGTCACATGCTATTGTGTGATATGTCCAAGCAAGTCAAGCTAACACATTTTTTCCTCCACCAGCCTCAAAGACCTGTTTAGGCAGAGGAATGCTGACCTCTATCAGAGGACACTTTCTCATCAGTCTGGGATCTTTTGTTACCATGAAGTCAGTTTAGTTGGTGACCTCACTCCAGGCTGTGGATTGTAGCAAACATTTCCTTCACTATTTTGCTGAGTTTAATGATGCAGTCCTGCACTCAGGTTACTCTGTCAAAACACTCCATACAACCTCTGTGGGCCTAGTATTTTTGCTGTCCTTTTTAAGAACTCTTCTATCTTTTTTTCAGGAGAAAACCATACTCATTAGGAAAGGCGTATGGGGCTCTGAGGCTTAAGCAAGTAGTTCACACTTCATTTTACTGCTGTTTTATGCTTAAGTCTTTAGGCTTAATTAATTGTTTTGTCCTGTGGAAATAAAATGTAGCAGAAGATATCTGTCAAATATTTCTAACTTCCTTGAAATCCTTGAAAGGTTTCAAAATCATAAAAAATATTTTAAAGTGTTGCATGATAATATTTTGAAGTGAAGACTGAGACAATGCAATGCTTTCAGCAGAGAAGAAGAGAGTGTTTGAAAATTCCCCAGCATCCAAGCTGGTAGAACTGGAGGACTGAGTACACTTAGAAATCTACTGAAACAGAAATTCAGAATTTAATCCAAAAGTCGGCAGAAATCTGAAAAAGGCAGCTTAAGCCTGGAACAGATGTCCACAGGGGAAGTAAAGACAAAATAACTATCTATCTTAGACTAATTACTACACAAAATACTGTTTCCAAGTATAAAGCCCAGAAGGAATATGACTACACAGTGCTGCTAGTTTATACAGTTGTGAAGTGCAGCAGACAACTAACAGGTCCTTTACCTTGAAAAGTTTACAACCTAAGGCTCAACAGATACAACAAAGAAAGGACAAATTGTAAGCACAGAACATGGTAAATCTCTTCTAAGCAGAGCAATGTACAGAACTGCTGGTTGTTTAGACATTGGCTATGTAATGTGCTAGGGCTTATTGTCTGCAAAGCCAAAGAATGGGGATTTATCTAAGCAGTACAAGCCCAGAAGGACCACAGTAATCTCTGTGTGTCTGTCACTTCATGAAGAAGCTGGCAGCTGTTTGTGAGAGGCAGGGACAAGGCTTAGCTTGCTGGATACCCACAGTCAAAGGAGTCCAGGAGCTGTGTGTGCAGTGCTTGCCTCTCTCTGTCCTGTGAGTCCGTAGCTCCCAATAGCCAATATACATATAGACTGGCGAAAGGAGGCTGAAGTCCTCTTCACGTAATAGGTACATCCACCTTGCTCTTGGCGTGTTGTCAACAGCAAGTTTTTCTCGGCAAATCAGGGGGACACCACTGACAACCCATGTTTTGCTGGCAAGTAAATGTGGGGAAGGGCCTCCCACCATCCCCTCAACATGATTTGAGGGAACTCAGCACTGCCGCTGCTGTGCAACAGGAAGGGAAAGTGGAAGCAGGCTATGATCCAGTGGCTAAGGTCCTGCCTGGAGTTTTTACTTTAAGAAATTCCATCTACTGTACAAGTCATTTACATTTTTTGTTCATGTGACAAAAGAGGTGATACAACATGATGGACCAATTCCTGTGGCAACGAGAATTGTGTTTGTAGGTGAACTCCCAAACCACAAATTCAAAACTAATGGTGCCAGATGTCTCCTGCAATTAAGTTCAGCCAACAGTGCTCAGGCAAGGTAGTATCAAGACATGGTTAAATAAACTTGCAGAGTTACCAGTATGCCTGTAATGAGGCAATAGCAAAAGAAAGCTGATCATCAGGATGCTTTTTCTGCACGTGTGCATTATATCATCAGAAAGCAAAGTAAGTAGAAGCAGTGAAATAAAGGTCAAGATCAGGGACATAAATGCTTCAGGCTCTCTGTGATAACAGCTTTTGCCATTTGAATGTCACTTGGCATCGCAGCGCAGTTCCATGAGGAACCTTTCTTGAAAAGAGTGTGCAACTCAGTGGCCCCCAGGAGCAACATCCCTAAGAGCATTTCCTATTCCCAATGCAATCTCATTCTGGGGTATGGCAACTATCAGGAAACTTGCCATTAAGTAATATAAAGTCTTGTAAAAGGGTGTTCCTTCCCTGAGTACTAGTAATTTCTCCATTTAATGCCAGCCCACGGTGACGTAGTCATATATTTTTGTAGGAACAGAAGAAAGCGCTAGTGTTGAGGTGGCACAGAATCTTTTTTGTTAATACCAGAGTTTCTGGTATCTCATGCCTTTCCAAAACTCTGAGCAAGCAGGCTCAAACTCATCACATTTTGCTTCTGGCCTAAAGGCAAATTAATACTATTAATAGCAGTATTTAATCAAGAATAGTTCCTCTATCTCTGAGGCTGAAGGAGAATGAGATTTTTTTTTTCTGTCTCAGGTCCTCAGCTGGTATTAAAAGAATGAAAAAGACCTTTGTTAACTTCTGGCTTGAGGTGCTGCTGATCTCTCTGGGGCTCTTTACCCACAGCTTTACCAGCCCCAGGCGTGTACTATTGGCCTCTGGAGCTGCAAGGCCTACTGGTCAAGCAAAGTATTTCTCAGCAGTGCAAAAGGCACTCACACACATTTAGGGTTTGAGTTGTGTGGTAGCACAAGTGATGGCTGAGCTACAGTTAAGGTCATGGATGACTGAGTCTTTCAGAGGACTCATGCAGATGGCTTCTTCACCAGCTGAGTGTGATGGATAAGTATGGGGTCACACAGCCTGTAGACACGACAGTTGGTTAGGATGATAGCCATATGCTTTGAGTGTGCTAGGTTGGTGGGATCTCTAGCCTTAAGTGGACCTTAGCGGTTTTTGATGCAGATGGATGACACAGGCTTTGAGGCAGAGTCTGTTCTTCTGCCTCAGGCTGGGTAGTTCCTTGCAGGGAGATCAGGGGGACCAGTCATACAGGAAAGCACTTGTTGGCATGACTGAGTGAGGCAGAACTGAACCTTAAATATTCTCTAATGCAAGTTGTTTCTTGGAACCTCCCAAAACTGGTTCTTAAGGACATCTGCAAAGATGGAATTGATGAGCCTCTGCTTGTCATATGAAATACATTATAGAAACACATTTCATGGCTCAGCATGGGGATGTGCAAAGGATTTGAAGGCAGTAAAGGGAGGGAAATCTTGTTTTCCTTGCTCACACAAAAAAATTATCAAACCCAGGAGGATTGCATGACCAAAACCTGTGGGATTTTTGCAGAGGGTATTTTATATTTCAAGAAAAATTTAAATGTTTCAGAACCCTGTTCGTTACCCACATTGAGTACTCCATTGTAATAGGCTTAGCTGCATCTGTGCAGTTTAGATTCCTGACCCAAAGTGAATGCCTTTCTTGTCCCTGCTTTTGTGATGAATATTTGACTATCAGTTCAGTTGTTTAGGTTACTTTCTCTGTTCTTGCCTTGCAAACATCGCTGAAAATCCTTTTTACTGTCACTCAACAGTTACAAATATGGCTTTTGGCTTTGTAAAGACCCGTGAAGATCTGATTGAACCCTGTGCAACTGGTGGTCTATACACAGTACAAAGGAACTAACTAATTGTTCCAGACAAAAGAGTCACAATAATGCACTTCTCACCAATGCAAATACAAATTTCTCTTTTAGCCCATATTATGAATTAAAGTAGGCATATTCCAAGTGTGATCTACTTTTCATGCTCCAATTTTAAAGATACCCCCCCCAACACATATTTGTACATTAAACTATTCTTAATTGAATATCTAATTCTGGGCAAAGATGAAAAGGAAAAAGAAATATCTGCCAGCACCAACTTCTAGCTTTTCTTGCAAGTGACCCATTTATCTTCTAATTCTGACAAAAACAGCACTTCCAAAGAAAGGATAAAAATATTAATAGTTTGGATGACCATATGGGCATCCAGAGAGTTCCACTGGGATTGAAATATATTGTGCTCAATACATATTTGCATGAATGCCAAGGGTTTTATAGTCCAAAAGCTCAGACTTGAAAATGTTTACACATGCTTAGTGTATTCGTCACATTGAGCAAGCTGTCTCCCAGAAAGTCAGTGGACTATCTGCATTCATAAAATTAATTACATGCTTATATCTTTTATGCCTGGTCCTTCCAATGGATTTTGCCATGTAGACCCAGCATTCATGCTACAGACCTTAGTGAATCCCATGCAGGCACATTGCCTGAACAGGGACAATTCACTTGCAGGAGACATATTACACTGAGAAAGTGGGGAAGAAAGAGGCAATCACTTTTAAACTCCCTCCTCCAATTTCTTTGTACATAAATACACAAATACATGTGATATTTCTAGCATAGATGTGTGAATGTTTCTTAGCTGCACGTACACTGCACTAGGAATATGTTAATGGAAAATTATTTCTGTGTTTAACAACACATTTAAAGAGTTTTCCCCCATCATTTTGCCAAAAGAAACCAAACAATTCAGTAATGACCACAGTAGGAAGAAATTAAATTTGAGTGAAAAGAATTCTCCAAGTGAGCTATTCACTTTGTTCCTTGAATTTCTTGTGATATTTTAAATCCAAGGTGGGGGTGTAAGTATTGTGCAGTTTTTTACTCCCCATTAAATGGATTATTCTTTTATGTTTTCACAGATTACTTAGGTTTCCTGTGCCCTCAGTTGCTCACGGCTTTGTCATAAAATGCCCTTGCAAGAACCCTGCAGGAGCGCCAGTCAGTGAGAAAGTGTAGGCTGTATTCCGCACGAGGCCGACCACCCGTAACAGGTACCTGACACCAGCCTCCAGGGATGGAGGCTCCACTGAGACAGGATCTAAAATCTCCTAAGCAATTTATGCAATATTTGTCTCATTTTAGAAATCCTAATGCTTGCAGTACCTAAGTTAGGTACCTCTAAACAGACTGTCTGATTATAGTCCTAAATGTTTTTGTACTGCTTCCAGAGCTTCACATGTTTTATCTCTGGCCCAGGCCAGTCCTACTGTCATTATTACCTATTGCTATACTTACTGGGCAAGTTTAAATTAAAAGGAAAAATCTAGAGGCATTTGTTACTTTTCTTGAAAATAGACTGGGCCTGAACATGTGTTTTTATTTTTACTTCATTTTATTGAAATCTTCATAAATACAATGAAACTTGACAACATACCATATGGCGCATAAACATTAACTCAGAATACAATCCATTGTCATAAAATTACATCTACAGACCACTCAACAATCTCTCCTGGGACACATCAGTGAACTCATTTTGCTCAAGATCTGAAGTCCTTCAAAGCTACAGAGTGCCTGCAGAGTGAAAAATCCCACAGAACAACAGAGGGAGTCCCATCATATAAATCCCAGCCTGTGGCTATAGACGCATAAAAAGATCAAAAAGAATGAAACACAGACACACAATCACAAAGTAAACATTTCCAAATAAAATGATGATGATAACTTGCATCAGGGGAGGATCTGATCCCCAGCTTTTACTCAGTGTGAGGTACTGTAAATAATACCGCAAAAGAGCAGGACAGAAGTACAAGAGGGTTTCAAAAGCTCCATGCTGGTCTAACTAACTCTGCTGAAGTCAGCCTCAACAGGAACTAAGCAAGGCATTGCAAATACATTGGAAAATCCAAATAAATGCCAGATAAAACAACCCCTCCTCAATCAAGGATGTGCAAAAATATAGAATACATGTGAAAATCATACTAATTAAGCTTTCACTATTAAGGAAAAACTCCTTTTAGTTCTCACAGTCTTCTGACTACTTTTGCCATGTTGTCAAGAAAAACCCTGTACAACTGACTCTAAATTGTGACTTGATGTTCGTGTAAATATGATGTTCATGTGATAACCCTCTAAAGCACATATTTTTTTTTTAAAAACATAAAGTCCCTCCTGTCCCCCAAAGTGTGACCTTTCTTGCTGGCTTTGCAGCTGTACCAGGAGCCTTTGCTCAGACCTGTCTCAAGGCTCCTAAGCAGTATAGGCAAAATCTGTAATTTCCTGCCAAGAATGAGAGGGCTGGGTGAGAAATGTGGAATTTCCTGTGCTATAAAAAAGGAGGAAGGAGAAGGATGGGTCAGGTGTGGGGTGAAGATCTGGTGCGTGTCGGAAAGCCAGGGTTTCTGCGAAGGCAATAAGATAAGACTGTGAATGCTGCTGTGACAACTGAAGCTCTGCAAGCTGAGAGGCCAGCAGGAATAAAGCTCAGGAATGCAGCCTGCTGCCCTAGGCACCGGAGTACTTATGCCCTGAACAGGACCTACTGACAAATGTTACCATCCTCTTTGAGAAAAATGTACTTAGGCCTTCCCTCTATTTTTCATTTGCTTCCTTCTGCCCATGTCCCTCCCCTCTTCCAGATCCTGAGCAGGTGCTTTGCCTGATCTGCCATTGCCCTGCAATGGGATAACACCCATTCCTGTTGTACGCTGGGAACGCACTGTAAACCTGAGGTGTCCCTGTCTGTGCTGCGTAGCGGCTATGGTAGCAGATCATGTTCTCTAGCTACAAAACATTGCATTTTGGGTATGCTAGTCCCCAGAATATGACATATTTCCACGTAGCAGTGAAAACTAGACTCTTTCTTATCCCATGGCTGCTGGATAGACAATAAGGCTCTCTGAACCCCTTAAATGCCAAGGATGGAAAAAGTGTTATCTCCTATCTGGAGACAGATATGAGAAGCAGCTGTTTGCCTGGAGCAGATAGAGGTAATATTTCTTCCCATGCATGAAGATCAAAAATAATGATAGGTAAGGCCCTATGTCCTGTCACTGGGGAAGACAACTTCCTACTTTCATTATGACTATGTTCCTGGTTAACTTGGCATTTCATACAGCATTTTGACATATTAGAAATGGACCCAAACCAACCCACTTCCAAAAGCAGCTGTTGAAGACAAAGAAGTGAATAGGTAATTTCTTTTTCCTACCAGAAAACAATATTTGGCCATCTTTCATAATAATTGTATGCACCCACTGGCACATAGTGTTTTTGTTTTGTTTTTCTGATTTTTTTTTTTTAATTGTGGCTGTATTCATATAGAAAGGATCATCTTTAACCTACAAAACAGCTGTAGGTGCTCTAAGAGGTGAAAAATCTTTCCTCTAATTCATATTTCTTGACTCTGATATTGCTTCAGCTGTACAACACTGGCATCTGTACCTTGTCTTGACCTCTCTGATTGTCTTGTCTGAGCCTGAAGACATACAGCTAACCAACAGAATGAACATTTTCAAGCCAAACTCAAGCTGCTGTCGATGAAATCAAACCAGCAAAAGAAACAGAAGTCTTACAGCCTCTTTCTCTATCTGAACTGTTAAGAGTCTACCTTGTTCTTACCACCTAGCTTCAGAGTGGTTCTAGAAATACAGAATATGAGTGCCTAGCCTTTGCAGGACACTTTCAAGCTGAAAGAATAAAGTAAGAAGGAGTAAAGTGTGCTGATCTCATTTGTCCCAGAACTGTTCTAATACAGCAAGAATAAGGTTCGTAAAGCCTGAAAAACAACCTCAGATGTTTGCATGCCAGCCTCCAGATTTTGGTCTTCAGACTCAATTGTTGCATTCTCCACAGGGAGTGTATGTGAGGTGTTATCTAATGGTCCTCTGTAAATGTGACATGCACTAACCACACCCCTCATGAAGAGGACTCTAATCTACTTTCCATCTTCTTCATAATCCACTGCTGGGACATGTTCCCAGCTTTGCCAGTCTCTCCCATTTCAGAAGGTGAGTATCCTAGATGAAGCGGTTCCTCTGACTGGATTTCTTAATGGCTAAGAAGAACTAGCATTTACTAGAATATAAAAGATTTCTTAGGCTTCGTCTTGCTGGCAAATTCTTGGCTTGGCAGTTTGTTACAGGTGAATCTTTCAGAGGAGACTCCAAAACCCTTCACTCCATCTGTCTTAGTATTCAATCTGTAATGTTGAT
Organism: Haliaeetus albicilla; assembly: GCF_947461875.1. Lineage (NCBI taxonomy): Eukaryota > Metazoa > Chordata > Aves > Accipitriformes > Accipitridae > Haliaeetus > Haliaeetus albicilla. The sequence continues at coordinate 11,910,981 of NC_091503.1, read as the reverse complement.
GTAATAACAGCTTTTGTAAGAGCTGAGGTATTCTTGGCCAAAATTCCCACCCTTGCATTATCTGCTGTGAGCCATCTGGTTGCTGTCCTTCTTCACAGAGAAGGATCTTCTGCAGCTGTTTTGAGTCTGACTTCCCAAGGAAATGAGTTTATGCAGTGATATAATTGCATTGATATTCCATTAATATTGTGAAAGACAGGTAGAGATCCTAAGGATTACTCTATTTCTATCTGCTCCCTGGGAATTAGCAGGTACAGTAGGGAATGGAGATCCAGATTAATGCTCCCAGTGAGGAAAGGATAGGCAGTTATACAATCTCTTTGACCAAGTGATCATCTTGCATGCAGTTCCAGAGTAGTAACTGAGGTAAAAGCTGGTATGGCAAGGGAGCTGGAAGGAGCTGGAATTATTGTGTGCATGAAGGAAGAGTTATGGGGAAAAGACATAACTGTAACAAACCAGGCTTTGTAGTTCTGTTCCTCTTCGCTTGTTTGTTAATAACCTTACAGGAAAATTTTATCCATATATAAATTCTAGGGACCACCCCACTGCTGAAAGCCTTCTTTAGTGATCCAGTGGTGCACACCAGTGCAAATTCTGAGTATGGACCTGAGAGTAAGGTATGGCTTCCATTCACTGTTCTTCACTGGTAGTTACCAGCAGGTCATTTGGGCCCTCTTTAATATCTAAGTGTACTTCTTTTTTAGGTAGGGAGACTTCAGCCAGTGTATGAAGAATTAATGACCCTGACCACAGCACATAAACACAGGAAGACCCTACAGACAGCATGGGACAACAAGGCCCATTTCTCCCACTGTCGGTAGTCACTTCATGTAATCCCTCAAATAGATTGAAGATCCTTTCTAAATTCTCAAGAATTCAGACACAGATTGACAAATATGCAATCAAAAGAGAGCAAGGAAATGCAGAAAATGCAGGAGGGCTTGCTTAAAGGAAAGCAAATTAAAATACATTGTGGAAGACCTTCTCAAACGAGACTGCAGCTTTGCTGTTAGGTCTCCTGTGTGTGCATTGCAGCAAAAAGATTTTTCTTACGTACCTGCTAAATCTATTCTTTCTTACTTGTGGATCTACATTTTTATTAGCAAGTTCTGCACTGTACATTTTCAAGATATCAGGATTGCCCTGCCGAACCAGATCTCTACTCTAATGTTGAGATTTTTGCCTTTGGATATTTCCTATAACTGGTACTTCCAAATAGTTAAACTCCCTCTCATTATGCTTTGGAGGTGATAGTTCAGAAATGAAGGAAATTCTGACAAAAGAAACTTGACATCAGAATAGCTGTGATTAATAGCAGCAAAGAGGATTATACCAAGAAACTGGAAAGATAGTACTTGCCAAGTAGAAATGGAGTAGGCTTCTAGTCTGACACAAGTGAAATCCTAACCAGAGAATGTGTAAGAAAAGGAGAAAAAGTGGTATTTTTCTGAGATGTTGAGCTATGGGTTGCTGGGAAAATGTATGAGACGAAAGACTTGTGCATGCAAACTTAAATAACTTGCCTGAAAGACAGTTGCTCAAGGAAACTTTGCTTCCAGGTTAAGCTGAAAAATCCAGCCTTCATGTAATTTTGGTTTTTTTTCTCTTTGTGGGAGAAATTTGAACAATTAAATATTTTGTATTTGAAGTTTCAGAGAGGGGAAGGAGAAGTGGAAAATAAAGAACAATAGGAATATGCACCAGTGCTCTGTGTTGAGGTCATTAATGTGATATTGCTTGATACATAATCTTTAGTTAATCATAAAAAATTAAGACTGTACTCGTGAGATGCTGAAAATGGTGAGAAGAATTCCTAGCTGACCCTTGTGATTGGTTTATGCACTGAAGCATGAGTTTTGATTTCTTCCTTTTGACTGAAGAATCATTTTGCCTCTTTAAAAAATGTGGCAGCATAAATATCACCTTCAATTTCTCCCAGATTTTCAGCCTTTTACTACATCTTCTCTTTTTAAATTTGGAGGAAGCATAAAGAAATCGGATGGATCCATTTTTACTTTACCAACTTAGCTTGATCTCAGCCAAAAGCCTGATCTAGTGTCCAGTGAAAATTGATGGGATATTTAGATATTATGTTCTGTCTTCTCTCAAGCCATGTAACCTACTTTTTTGAAATCTCTTGTTGAATTAATCAGTCCACACAGAATTTACCTTCAGGTACTTAGGAACCCAGATAAAGCAATAGCCAAAACATTAGTGATTCTCTTCATGCAATTATAGAAGATGAATGAGTTCCTAGAGGACTGGCAGAGGAAACCATGATACCTATATTTAAAGGGGGAGGGGGCAGCAGGGAAGAAGAACCAGTAAACTACAGAGCTTTCATTCCAACTTCAATATGTCAAAAATTACTGGAACGAACAACCAATTCTTCAGCATCCAGGGGATAATGAGGTGCTAAGGAATAGCCAACATGGATTTGTGAAGAACAAGTTGACAACAAAACAGCCTAGTTTTCCTCCCTTTGGTAAGATAACTGGCCTAGCAGGTGTGAGATGAGAAAAATGCAATACATCTTGACCTTCGTAAAATGTTTCACACAACTCCACAACTCATTGTCGAAGGCAACATAGGGCAATATGGCCCAGGTGAAATGAGACTAAGACAGACTGGAAAACAATTCAAAGAACCACTGTCAGTAGCTCAGTGTCAAACTGGGAGTCAACAGCAAGTGGTCCTGCAGGATTTTTCTTCATGACCAGTACTATTCAATGTTTATGCTAACAGTTTGGATGATGCAATACGGTTACAAAATGTGAGGATGACATCAGGCTGGGAGATGTTGTAAACACTTGGGAAGATGGGGTTAGAATTCAAAATGATCTTGATGAATTGGAGAAATGGTAGGAAATCAATACCTGAAAATTCAGTAAGGACAAGTGGGAAGCACAAGCCTTGGAACGGCAAAATCAAATGCCCAGGCAGAGAGGGGTGAATAACGGCCTAGGAGTCAGCATTGTAGGAAAGGAGCTGACGACAAACTGAACAGGAGCCAACACTTTGATGCATAGGTTGTTGCACAGGAGGAAAATGCTGCTCTGTGCTGTGTCAACAGGATGTTGGGCAAGTTGCTCAGGTCGCGTATGTGAAGCACTTTTACTGGCATCTTCAGCACAGAAAGGCAGCACATCACAGCTGAAAGGAGGTATGGACAGACTCCCATACTGCTGCCAGGAAGAGACCAAGAAATTTGAGCAGAGGTCTGGAAAAACAGGACTTGTGAAAAAGTTATAAAAATTCTATTTGCTGAGTCTGGAAAAAAGAAATTTGTGGGAGGGCATAAAAGCAGACTTTAGAAAAGTGTAAGACATATTAACAGGTATAACAGGAAGAGGCGTGATCTACATTTCTTCTTAGTTTCTAGGGACAGGTGAAGGTGCAATAAACCTAATTTGAAGCAAGAAGAATTTAGGTTACAAGCAAATCAAACCTCTAAGTATAAGGGGGGTGAAATATTGAAACAGATGACTGATAGAAGCTGTGAAATCTCAATTTTTTTTAGCTTTTAAGAAAAGGCTAGACAGTAGTCTATTGGAAGTTGTTTAGGTGACCTCTGATCTTGTATCAGAAGCAAAAGACAGAATTTAGAAAAGTCCTACATTTCTATAACCCTGAAATGCATATAAAATCACACCTTATAATGTCAAACAAAATGCATGAGTGCTCATTGCGTCTAGTCTTCTATCATTTCTTTGGGTCTTTTCATCTCTTCCCCTCCTCCTCTGTTAGGCTGAATCCACACATGCTGTGAATTGCCTCTACTGTGTAAATACTCAAATCAACCAGTCAGTTTTACTAAGTGGTAGAGAGAAACCTTATCAGGCATGGATAATATTTTTAAGCTTATGTGAACATACCAAATGAACCCTAGAATGATCAGTGCTTCTCATGATAATTAGGAAAAAATGTGAAGAAAATACTTCATGCTTTTCTTGATCATCATAAGAAATTGGTCTTTCCAGGAAAGAGATGATCAGAAGGTGCTTGAATGTGATTGCCATAGTGTGGGAATAAAGCATTCACTCCAGCTGCACTTTGATTGCCCTCGTGGGTCCCCTCTTCTATAACAGCAATAATCTCACGACAGGTAAATCAGATCCAGAGCCTTGTATGCTTAAATGGCATTCTTTTAGACTACCCCTTCAAGCAGGGGGTCGTACCATTGAACCCAGCATAAAAACTTTTGTGGTGCAAACTACTCTGAAATCTCCCTAGCCACATTGAACTGTCGCCTCACTTCATAAAATGACCATCAGACAATGTTCTAGTGATTCAGAAGGGGTTTCTGTTTCTGCATGTGCTAATTGATACTTTATTAAAGTCTAAGTTAGCATACAAAAGTGATAACTAGGCCAAACTCCCTGCAGCTTTGTAAAAGACCATTATTCCCCATTACCTTCCATATCCCTATATGAGAAGATAAGGACTGCCTACCCACTTTTCTCATTGATTCCTGCCTCAGAGTATAGGTTCACAGTCTATGTATCCAAGCAAAAATAATTAACTGACCCTTCCTATTAAGTAGAACATATTTTCAATAAAACAAAGTTTGAACCCCGGTGACTCCATCACAGTGTGCTGTACAACATCATGGGGCACAGTAAGACACTCCTCTTTGCATTAGTCAGTTGAGATGATATAAAAGAGACCTTAGCTATTTCTGTCGTTTAAAAATTGATCGACACTTACTGTAAGAGTACAAGAGTTCTTTTTCATGTCCTACAAAGTCATTTTTCTGTTTATCTAAATCCACTTAAAGCTGGCATTGACTCTCACTTTTGGCCTGTGCAGTTCTCATGGCAAAGCTCTACATTATTGCACTTGATCTTGGATTTGCCTTGTTTCAATGTGCATAAGACCAAATTTTCCCCCAAAAAGCTCCTGGCCAACTCTCTAGATTTGTACAGATTTTGCACAGGTGTGCTGGTTCTGGCTGGGATAGAGTTAATTTTCTTTGTAGTATGGGGCTATGTTTTGGATTTGTGCTGGAAACAGTGTTGATAACACAGGGAAGTTTTCCTTACTGCTGAGCAGTGCTTGCACAAAGTCAGTGCCTTTTCTGCTTCTCACCCACCCCACCAGCGAGAAGGCTGGGGGGGCACAAGAAGTTGGGAGGGGACACAGCCGGGACAGCTGACCCAAACTGGCCAAAGGGGTATTCCAGACCATATGATGTCACGCTCAGTATATTAAGCTGGGGGAGGAAGAAGGAAGGGGGGGACATTCGGAGCTACAGTGTTTTGTCTTCCCAAGTACCTGTTATGCCTGATGGAGCCCTGCTGTCCTGGAGATGGCTGAACTCCTGCCTGCCCATGGGAAGTGGTGAATGAATTCCCTGTTTTGCTTTGCTTGCATGCACAACTTTTGCTTTACCTATTAAACTGTCTTTATCTCAACCCACGAGTTTTCTCACTTTTACCCTTCTGATTCTCTCCCTCATCCCACCAGTGGAGGAGCGAGCGAGCGGCTGTGTGGGGCTTAGCTGCTGGCTGGGGTTAAACCACGACAACGGGGCAAATATTACTTGCTTTGCTCATTCACGCCTTCCAGTTGACTTCAGTAGGAATATTCAGGTGAACAGAGCCATGAAGATATGACCTGCAGTTCTGCAGAGGTACATAAAAGACATATAAAAGAATTACAACACCTAACTATATACTTTGTAGCTACTAATGTAGCTTTGGCATTCAGAAGGCAGAGTTAAATGCCTGTATTATATCATTTGTGCCCATTAGCCTATTAATTGTCTCATTAGCAACAATGAATAACTGCAGGCACAAAATATGTCTGAAGAAACTAAAATTTTATTCATATACTATTTATATTACTGTGACATTCCTTGGGATGGAAGTGCAATATAAATTCATAGTATTACCTGTCAAATATCTATCACCTCTTCTCCAGCCACTAGAATATCTTTCCTTCGAGAAATATTTTTCCTGCCAATCACATGATAATAAGAAAATACAGCTTAAATGAAATTTTCTACTTTTTAATGTCAGAATGATCTCCACTTGCATAATATAAGGGGACTGGATTTCTTAATATTTCACTCATGTAAAATAAAATAGTATAATATAATGTAATATAATATACTATAAAGTGATATGATATAATGTAATGCGATATAATATGACACATATGGAGAGCACGGTGTCCATTTTCCCTAGAAGATATGACGTGCTCATGAATATGCATCATTTGATAATACCAGGAAGGGCAAACCCAACACACGTGCAGCTCACATCGTCAAGTACTTGGACAGCTCTAAGGCAGGGGGTATGAGCCACCTTTAAGTCCACAGTTTGAGTTGCACTGAAGAGATGATCAGATCTGATTCAAGTCGGTTGCTGCTAATTTCTAGTTCAATATCGAAGGCAGAGTAACAAGCCAGTGAATGGGACTGACTCAGGAAGCCCCAGCAAACAATTGCATTTTCAGGAGGATATAAATAGGGAAGTGGCATCTTGAAAAACTCATAAAGGGAGAGCATTGCAGGCTGCTGGAGGCACACGGAGATGCGGAGGGCTGGGGTGTCCCGGTTCCGCACAGAGGCAGCCTCAAGCACTGCCGGCCCAGGCTGGAACAAGGTCTTCCTCTCCTCCTGCGCTTTGGCTGCTACGCCCGCTCTGCCCGCCTGCATCTCCCACCTGCCCAGCCGGCGGAGACGGTACCTGGGATCCCAGCTTTGAGAAGCGCCTACAAATGGCCGTGGGCGATCACTGGGTGCCTGGGTTACACCCTCCTCCGGTCACTTTGAAATGGAGATGAAAGACCCTCTTGTGGCTGCCCTGGGCAGAAGCTGAGCACCCTGAGGAGTCTGCACACTTAAAATTTGGGCAGAGGAAAGCCTTCCTCTCCAGGAGCTGCCCCAAGGGCTGCGGGTCCCTACCTGCTCTGGCCCGTGGACATCTCACAGACCCCCTCCGACAGTGGCACCTCACTAAGTGGGGAACGTATCTGGCTGGGAAGCTGGAGGGATGGACCTGATGGAGCAGCAAAATAATCAGTGCTCCTCATGCTGTGTCAGAGGCAGGAGGAGGAAAGCAAGAATTTCCTCACACACAAGAGCCAGAGTGCTTTGCTGGCAGAGGGTTTTAACCGGCATTCACCTGTCTTTGCAGCTTTCATTAAAAAAATGCAGGAGTTCTTTCTTTAATGATAATCCTCCCCCCCCCCCCCCCCTTAATCTCAGAGGGTGGACTCTGTAGCAGTATTCATTTTGCTATGAAGAAAAACTGAATAAACTAGAAAAATGTGAACAGTGAATTGGAAAAAAATATGTCAAGGACAATGAAACTTTTGATATCTGGTTTAACATTCATTCAGTATTTCAAGAAAAGCTATAGTGTCTGTCCAACGTTATTAATTAGCATGAGCTTCATTCACTGTAACTCTTCTTTCTCTTCAAAGAAACACATATATTGTTATATATCCCCCATTTTGTTTTCCCACAAGACACATTTCAAAACATGTGCTGTTTCTGATGCAATACCATATCAATCTGATTATGTTGTACATAATAAGATATGCCCTAAGATAGAGCACTGCACAAATATTTAGTTAGAAGGACACCTTTGATGTTGTGCGAACTAAAGAAATTTTTAAATTCTACTGAAATAAAAGTGAAATTCTGTGTCACTGTAATCAGTCTTGATTCATTGTAGAAGTCTGGGCTCTGCACAAGTGCCATTCTAATCTACTTCCAAATATAAGCTTCCAACTAGACAGTCAAGACACGCAGATTAGCTCTTTGAACAGGAATTTTCTGAAAGCACAAATAGAAATGTATGTGCCTAATGCCTGTTTTACAAATCAACTTTTCAATTAGAAGAGTTTTACAACTTGTTTAAGAATAACAAGTCCATGTCACTGTCACTCAAGTAATGCATGGGTTTAAACTTACAGCCTCCTTGAACAGATGTTGAGGAACAAATAATAGAATTATTCCCAAGCCTTTTATAGGATACAAATGACTGCAACAGACAGCTACCTAATATTTCTGAAGCACTGTTTCAGACAGCTTGGCCACATCTTAGAGAACACAGGGTGTTCATTTGTTCCTTATCAACACAAAAATACAATACTTTCTAAATCTTCCCTGTTTTTGAGCAATCCACTGCATTCAGCGAGAAGTATTAGTGAAAATATACTTTATGCCACCGAGAGAAATAAATAGTAGTATTACAACATACCTTTCACTATGTTTGCACTTCTCTGTTCTCCTGTCCTTTGCTACAGCAGCTCAGTTTATATACTGCCTTTCTCTTGTGCACTTCTGGGCAGTATGTGCAACAGGCGCTTCAGCAGCTCTGTCCTCTTTTTAACACAACCCGCTCTAAAGAACAAGTTGCGTTTGTATTATAGTACGCAGCAACTTCCAGGAAAAAGAAAAGACATCATCCCAAACCAATCAGAACACTCTTCTCTGACAATCTAGCCTCTTTCTCAACTGATGCACCAGTATGTGAATGGGACCAGAAATCCATGAGGTGAGGTATACAGACGCCATTCACTAGAAAGGATGCCAGGACAACATAAGCTACATGGGTGGACGGTGGGAACAATAGCAAACATTTCATGTTGAGGTGGCTGGGAATGAATAATGTATGTGTTGGGGAAGCGGTTGCCCCATTCTGGTGTGGAGGGGGTGGAAAGAGTGGGCGTGGGAGGTACTTTCCTGCTAAAGTTAGCATTTCTAATTAAAATCATCGTCTGCATAGATCTGGAAGACACCGTATGACGAGAAAACAATGCGCAAATATCCAAGGGGGAGCAAGTTACCGTTGTATGGACCCACAAAAAAAGCAGCTCAGATGCAAAACCAATATTTTATGCAGACAAGCAGGCAGGCAGACATTCACAAATGAAACCAAAGGACCAAGAGAAATTTTAGCAGGCTACGTGTTCTTTTGATATGGTATTGTTTAGATATGCCATATAAATGAATGCTTCATCTCAGCTCAACCACCCTTTCAAATTATTGTTAATTAAGTAATAATCCCTGAGAAATCTGTCATTACCAACAGTTAGGAACTGGTTTATTATGTTTGCTCCAGGCTATTAATGCTCAAACACAATGGCCACTAATTGCAATAAGAACTAATTTCCCTGGAATTACACACGCATTTTGTAACTATCTGGCTGCATAGTTTTTGTTTTTAAACTTTGTTTTTTAACTTGTCTAACTAGAGCATTGGTCAGTCAAAAAAATATTCTCTAATCACCATTAACAAAAAGAAAGCTGAATTTTGTTAGCTTTGTACATTTTAAAATTTTTGTTGCAGACAACAGCAGCAGAGATTATAATCCCTATAAACAATGCATCAGCTCCAAATTCAGCAAAGCTAGCAAAAGCATTTTCAGGCAATGCAGTGAGCTTTGGATCAGTCCCGACAGTTTCTTTAAAAACAAGGCAGAGGGGTATGTTGTTTTCCAAGTTACATTACAGCTCTTCTTCTGTAACATATTATTAACGTAATGAGAAATCATTTCTGGGATGTCAGTGACCAAACTTTGACATTTATTCCCGTCAGCTGTTTTCAGTGTAGACAAGTTAGGTGGCCATAAGAATTATTATTAAGTATTGTTAAAGGGATAAATTGAGAAAATTAATCCAGAGGCAGGGAAAAAAATCTACCTGGAATTTGAAGTGATTTGCTCCACAAACACTTTTTCCCTGAGCTCAGGAGCAGAGTATAAGGAAAAAGCCATAAAGAATAGCTGCCATTGTCATTGCATTTTAAAAGCATCCACATGACAATTTAAAAAGAACTGCCATTTCAGCTATTTCTTAAATAACCTCTTTCTTCCTCCATAATCATGTAATATATTTCTTTCACCTTTTGACTAACACTTTGGTTCTTTTAATAAACTTACACACTCATTTTGCAGGAAATTATATTTTAAAATGCTTCTCAGAGGTGTTTCATCCTAACAGTTTCATTTGGGTTGAATTAATGTTGAATCCTGATTCGCAGAAATAGAAGGAGAGGAAAAGAGGGAGAGAAAGAGGAAAAAAACCAGAAGCTTAGCTTGTACCCCAGATCCAAAACACACTTATCTTCAATTCACATTTTCCAAATCTATCTTACAGTAACCTTTATCTGTAATAACAAAATTATTCTGATACTTCTAAAACACATACAGCAGCAGTGTAGTTATCTGCTGGACTAGATAGTCAAAAGAGTTTCCTCCCCTCTCTTCACCAGTGCACAGTTTGTTTTCAACCCTTCAATGCCAGTTCTCACTTGATAGTATTTATACTTTTCTATTTTTTTTCTAGGTCCTCGTCTCTCTTTTTTCCCCATTAAGATGCGAATGGGCTGCTACCTCAGCCAATATGTCTATACATGCCTGAATAGACTTGCAGAAAAGCGGGGTCTCCTTTTGTCTGGGCCCGTATGGCTGTATGTCATTCCGCACCGATAGGCAAGGGCTCCTCTCTCTGTGGGAGATTTCCAATAATTGCCAGAACAAATTAAACCGGGGCTTATCTGTTCCTCTCTCTTTTCAGCTTGAAAATGGAAGAACAAGACCAATTTTAACTGGTGACAATGCAGCGTAGAAATAGATTGGATACAGCTTGTGTGAAGTCATGTTGTCGACAGCAGCAGCAGGACACTGCTTTGAGGAGCGAGGTGATGTTGTGCTACATGGATTCAGTCAATCCTTCTGATCGGACAAAGAATAAAAAATGAGTTGGGAGGTTAAGAGCAGTCCATCTAGTCACCACTGTCACAGGCAGAGACGAACAAAGGAGTATTTCTGATCATACTGGAGTGGACTGGCCAGCGCATGGAAGTGGAGTGGACTCCAGTGTGTAAAAACAACAGGCACAGCATATTTTGAAAAAGAGAAATGAAGCGTACAATGAATTTTGGATATTCCCCCCAGGCATACACAGCTCCTTCCCGCTTCTCATCCCCCACCATGTACACCTTGTTCCTTAGTCTATGGGCAAGCATCACAAAGTACAGTCTTAACCCTTGACAGAGCAATGGGGAGAGTTCTGCCCTGTCTCTGCGGTGAGTATTTGGCAGTCTGGGGCTGAAAAGAGCGTATTAAGAGATAATATAGTTATCAGACACATATTTTCTATAGCAAAGAGCTGTAATCTTCCTTTGCAGATGAGATAAAGTGAGTTCAAAGTGCTTTCTCCAGGCAAAGACAGACTCGAAACCACGCAAAGGAAATGAATTCTTTGGCAGTGTCTGACAGACAGAAATGTGAACCATCAGATTTGAAAGGGACCCTTAATTCTTGGAGCTGCTGAATGCCAATGAGAAATGTTAGGATCTTCTCTTGGCCAACATGATTACTGCTATCAAATGAGAATACGTCAAGCAACTTTCAACATCCTGTTGTCAGTCAAGCTCTAAAAAGCCACGATTCACTGTAAACTATCTTCTCAACTACCACTCTGCCTCAGTCAGGCTCTTCCAGCCCCACAGTCAGTGAGAAACTAATAGTGAAAAAAAAAGTCCAGCAGTACTTAATGTTGTCAGCTTTCCTTCTCTTTTTCTGTCAAGCTCTCATGTTCCTGCTCCATGTCAGAAAACAAAGAAGGAAGTTGTGATACAGTCATTAATGAAGACCAGAGGATGTAACTTCAGGTTACTGGAACTGGATGCAACATCTACCAGTAAAGTCGCCCTTGCATCCTATCATGGGACACCAGAGAGAAGACATCATCACCTCCCTCTCCGCTCCCCCTCATGAGGAAGTTGTAGACAGCAATGAGGTCACCCCCCAGTCTCCTCTAAGCTCAACAAACCTGGTATCCTCAGTCACTCCTCCTAAGTCATGCCCTCTAGACCTTTCACCATATTTATTGCCCTCCTTTGGACACATTCTAATACTTTTATATCCTTATATTGTGGAGCCCAAACCTGCACACTGCACTGGAGGTGAGGCGACGTCAATGTTGAAGTGTAGAATATTTGGTACAGAACTTGGGACAAATGTTCGCCTGCCACAATAAAGTACTAGGATCTTGCTTTTGTCTTTTGTGCAGGTGGGTTCATTTTAACATCGCATACAAAAAGCAAGAACATAGTAAAAGAGCTGAAAACATCGGGGAAAAACAGATGGATTGAAAAAAACTAAAATGCAAAGTTACATTTTCAATTTGTAATGTCAATCCTGAGCGCCACCCTTTGACCTTAATAACTTCTGTAACTTGTGAATCTTAAATAAGCAATTGTGTTTCTTAAACAGCCCGTAACTAAACTAATTACCTAAAGAGATGGTATAATTTTAGATCATTTTTAAATGTCTCTGGAGGAAGCTATGCAAAATTCATAATACGTTCATTTTCCATTAGGTACTCAAGAAAAAAATTAGCAAAGTGCAAGTTTTATAGTGTGATCTTCAGTTCTAAAAATTGTGAACAGTCAGCAAAACTGGAATGGCAAATCCATTCTGAATTGACTTTTTTATAGTCATAAGCCTGTGAATTCAACTTTTTCAGAAGCATGCACTTCAGAGACTCTGCAGTATTTTAGTCCCATACATCCTCATTACTAGCTCTTCTTTTTGATCGGGGCAGATATGGGCTAGTCACCATCCAATGGACAAACGCTCACATTTGAAAGGGGTATTTTTAGAGCCCAGACAGAACTCAGCTTCTCTGTTTCTGACTTGAAAACACAGCAAAGTCAATAAAACCCACATTCCTGCAAAGAAAATACAATCAATTTTAGTCATTATTTATAGTCTAGAAACCTTTCTTATTTAGGAGGAGTCAGTGAAGGGGATTCCATGTCTATAAAATGGGCTAGATTGTCATTGGCCTTAATTAATGCCATGCTGGAGAAATCAGAATATGGAATAAAATTTGTCCTTTCTTTTTATAACTAAACAAATGCAAAAACAGAAAATAAACTTTTGCAGAAAGATAAAGAGTAATTGCACATCAGGATGAAGTGACGGATGACCTCTGAAGTGATTGCCAACACAAAGCGAAGAAGAGGCAGCGCTCACAGGAGGAATTAGCACCCCTCCGCCTGCCCACTGGTGACCTCTCTTCAGAGCGTCGGGAAGACAGGACTGACTTGGCTGACTTGTGGCGCTGAATCTGCCTGGCCTGCTCCTTTAAACAGGAACAAAACCGACCGCTTCAAAAGGCACGGGGTGCCTTGCCAACCGTCCCCGTGGCCGGGCAGAGGATGAAACTTTCCCAAGCCAGTCACGGCAGAATTGACATCTGTTAGTCCTGTATTGTCTCGCTGTGGCTGTCGTTAAAGGCTTAGGAAGCCTCGCTGCCTTCATAGTGAGTGCAGCGGTAGCCAAAAGCAGGTTTGTGCCGGTGGGGCGGTGGCTGCCCTGCTGCTCCCCATCCTTGGAGGAGGACGGTCCTAGCGAAGGGCTCCCTGGCCAGGGGCTTTCCTCCATCCTGGCCGCCCTGGGAGGAGGTGCGGGGTACCCCTGCAACGAGGCAGCTTTGCCAGCCGTGCCAGAGGAGCCGAAGGGGAGAGGAGCCGGTGCCTGGCTCACCCCTTTCCCCCTTCCCCTCGGTACTGATGGCCCAGATCGTTTCTTGCACAGTCTCTCCCTTCAAAAACTGGAGGCAACAGTGAATGTACAGGTAAAGGGGCCTCCGCTTGGACTGGAGCAGGGGATCTCGACTGGATGGAGAGCCCCAACCTTCAGCGCAAGAGCAGGTGGTGCCTAAGGGTGGGAGCTCTCCTGCCCCTGTGACTGTGCCGCGTGTTTCAGCCAGCTGCTCCGTGCAACTACTTAATTTATCAGCACTTTGGGCCGGCCTCGGTTGCAAATAAATCCAAAATCTCCTTCCCCATCGCAGCTCTAAATTAATTATTTTTGAACATCAGGCCAAAGAGGCTTGGCTTTCCCTTGATAGGAGAGCCTAATCCCCTCTCCCGTCTGTTGAGGACCACCTGTTTTGCTGTTTGATGTACTGAGGCAGAAATGACACCCGGTTGATCTCGACAGCCTTTGTGGCTGCTAACCTTGTGCTCAAAGCACTGATCTCTCGGAAGGCCACTGCGGTTGCTCAGGTTTTCTCTTCATACGCTCTTAACAATTCTTTTCCTGATTCAGCAAACCTACAGTGCCCAAATAGAAATAGCCCCCTTCCTAGATGCATCCTGCAGTAGCTTTTAAGCATTCATGTCACTCTGCATTATGATTTCTGGGGCTTTTAAAAGCTAGGGAAGGGCTGGAAAATGTCGTGAGTGGGAAATCCCCGAGGAACGCCCACTTGCCACCGATACTTCTTGCTAATTCTGCAGATGGCATGTTCTTTCTTCTGAACAGGACATTAAAATAAGCACTTGCTTACGTGAGGCTATTAAAAGATGCAGCAGTCCTTTGAACAAGGGCTGTGGTGAAGTCTTCTGTGTCCTTTCCAAATTCCAATTCAGTTAATTACACGTGTAAGGCACTGTGCAAAGTGCCACCACTAGATGCTTGATTCCTGCTAATACTTTCTGGCTAACTAAATCCCCTCTGTTGTTTCATCTGTGTGTAGCAGTCATCTTCAGTTCCTACCCTGGACTATTTGAGAGTGTACATCCTCCTTCACTGCTGCTCTGTTTTATTCCAGATGTGATCTGGGGAAAACTGAAATGATTCTTGCACATATAAAATCCATAAAGATGAAAGGTGTTATAACTGTATGTTAATTATTCATCACTAGTATTATTACACATACTAATGTTTTCCTCAAATTACAGTGTACCCCACTGAGCCATAAACATGTTAAAGAGCTGTAGTTTTTCACATAAATTTGGCACAGAACTCTGATGAATTTCACCAAAGAGGTAGGATCAAGATCAGATTTTGTGAATATAAAATCCCTTCCTCACCTAGGAATGAGTCCAGAGAAGGAAGCAACAAAGAGCAGAAATATACATTGTTAATAGCTCATAGTGCACCATGAAGTCTTTGCATCAGATAGAGCACAATTCAAAGCCAGCCACTAAAGCACATCACCATATACACAGCAAGGATACTGAGATCTCTACTGAGCACAAAACTGCTTAACACCAGCTTCACAATTACCCTGTAGGCTGTCCAGCCTGATTAACTACTGACGTCAACAAAAATAGTGACTGGAAATTCCTGCAGCTAAATATGTTTTTGCCCTATAAAGCTGTTTTGGGTCTAAATACAAAGATCTCTGCACAACTGTGTGAAACAATCAACTACCAGCAGTAACACTTAATGGCTCTGTTCAATGTAAACTGTGCACTTAGGA
Organism: Haliaeetus albicilla; assembly: GCF_947461875.1. Classification (NCBI taxonomy): domain Eukaryota; kingdom Metazoa; phylum Chordata; class Aves; order Accipitriformes; family Accipitridae; genus Haliaeetus; species Haliaeetus albicilla. Next base: position 11,895,737 of record NC_091503.1, on the reverse strand, counting down.
GTGATCATGGTATAATTATAGAAAAATGCATTAACAAATAAAGCTCTGAAGAAAAAAAGTACTCGAAATCAGATAGTAAGTTAGAAATGATGTTGTGAATCTCAGGTAAATTCAATACAAACTGCAGGCATTTAAAATAGGGATAGCAATAAAAAAGCACTGGTATTAGGTTGTTATGAATGTGTCGGTGAGTGTTCTGGTGTTGTGTTGCTTTTTCTAAATTCTACCAACAGATGCTATTAAAAGGAAATAAGATTAAGTTGTAAAAAGGAATCTTCTGCAGTGGTAATCACAACAGACAAAACAACTGCTTGTTCCCAGTTTCAAACAGGAGGCAGCTAGGAGCCTTCCACTCAGTAAAGGGATATTAATGCTGGAATTTTCTTCCCTTGCAAGCCTGACCAACCCCAAGGCTGAAGTGAAACGATGGACTACAGGCTGTAAGCAGTGAGGTGGGAAAGGGTGTTGGATGCGGTCCTGTTGCTGGATGGAAATGTATCTGTGTATATGCATGTGTATGCTTGTGTACCTACGTGTACATGGGTATATATTTTTAGCTACCCTAACATCTTTGGATCAAAGAGGAAACGGCAGTTTCCCAAACACGCGTGGCAGAAAAGGCAGAGGAAGCCTTACCTATAGTAAGCACCCTGTGTAAATCCAACCTTTACCTTGCTGGCCTTTTCATTAACGGTGACTGGAAAACACAATGATCACTGCAAGCAGGAGATGAGTGTAGTAAGTTCAAAACCATTTTATGTTTTGGATGTGGCACTGCATTAACATGAAGAAAATCAGAGGAGTTCATGCTCAATTATTTAGATTTGTCTCATCTGTCCAGACTGAAGAACTATGCAGGGTCGCAGAGCTGTTATCTCATGTCTTTTATGTCAACAGATGACAGGATTTTTGTTACACAGGAAAATTGTAGATACGTACATCTTCTGGGGTTTGATGACTACACAGCCTGCCTGCATTTTCCAGTAGTTCATGAAATATGCAGCCCATGTCAGCTTTTCAAAAAGGCATGTCCCTGGCACTCCTTGTAAGCTCCAGTCTCATCAGGAGATAAGATGCTATACATCATAAAATCAGCACCAATCAGCCCCCTATTACTGGTGCGGGAGAAAGGCCCGCTCAACAAGTGTTCCCAGTAAGAAGTAATCACTAATAATGAACACTGGACTAATTTCTACATTATCTATTAAAACATAGGCTACTGTACCAAAAAAAACATCTCCAATGCTGCTGAAACTTGAGCACAAGTGTTAGAATAACACACCAAAAGCTGTTGGTAATTAGATATTTGGATTAACAATTGTGCACTTATTTAAGGGCCCTCAGCACTAGCAGCTCCCACATGAAGCATCCAGAGACACATTCATTGACCATGTTTCAGGCTGTGACGTGCTTAGGATGGTAGACAAGCAGACAACCTTGTTGTGAAAAAGTTAGCATGCATCTTAGGGCATTTTAATCTCCAGCTAATGTGATTGGAAAACAGAATTTTCCCATAGTATAGCATGTATTTGAGGGAGTAGTTTTCAGCTGAAACAAACACTTTCCTCCAGGCTTCCCATTATAAATTAAATCTTCACGCATTTTTCTTTCTTTTTTTTTTGTCTTTTTTTTTTTTCCCCTTTACTTTTGGCTATTGGGGAGGTGGGCAGGATAAACGGAGGGCAAGACTAAGGAAAGGTTAAAAAATAGCAGGTTTCTCGAGCTGTCTTGCAAACACTAGACACAGCCTACTCTGGACTGCGTAAGCACAAAATTGCTGTTCTGAAGAGCTAGCCATATGGAAAATTTCTCTCTTTCACTGGGGCCACTTCTGCCCTGCCTACCATCTCACTAAGGTGGGCTCTTGCATCTCCCTTGAATTTTTCACTCCAGGCAAGACAAGGTTTTTATGCAGCTTTTTTTGCTCTGAACTCCCAAACCTTCAGCACCACTTCGGTGCAGACATAAACGTTCATTTCTTTTGCCTTTTGTGAATCTCAGAGTTCACTTGACTTACAGTGCAAGGGGAACACTGATGTCTGACTATAAGGATGGCATGCAATATTTGCTGGCACCCATTGTGCCCATACGCAACCTCCCTAGGATCTGCAGATGTTCAAAGGGCTCAGGGGTGCCCAGGACTTACTCAGGCAGCAGGAGAGCAGCCTCTGACAGACAGCATCTGTGTAGCCTGCCATTTTTTGCAGCCCCAAAATACAGCTGCATATCACATTGCTGGGAGTAATACCACTTGTATTGTCAACCTTGAGAATAAAGGATTTTTAGCTGGATTTCCCAAAGAAATGGGTGTACAGTAGTTTCTTTCTGCCTGTCAGTTCTCATCTAATAAAATTGGAATCCATTTAGCCAATTTCAACCCTATTTGACAGAGAAGATGTTATAGTGTATAAGGAAGAGGATTATGTGTGATATACCCAAAGGACTTATTTTTCACAGAAACTTTGTATATGCATGCATTTGGGTCGGGAGCAAGCTCTTCAAAAATATCTGCTTCTTTAATGTGCCACGTATATGCTGCTTGCATGGTTGTGTAATGGATGTCATCTTTTTAATGTGTATTTACAGACAGTTTAAAATATGCACTGGGATCTTAATTTGGAATGAGAATGATAGTATGCAATTAAAATCTGAAATGAAATATAGCAAGAACATTGTAGGTTGTAATTGCAATTATTACCAGTAAAAAGATGACGTGCCTGAGATATGGTCTGTCTATCATTTTGTGAGTGAAAGTTCTTCAGGGAAAGAACTGCTATTTGTTATGAGCTTGTACACTGCCAGTTGCAGCGGTCACCTTGATCCTCTCTACTAGCATAATAAAGAAGAGTTGACTTGAGTTGGGCTGAGTTCAGTTGAGTTAAGTTAAGATAAAACCAGGCAGTATCACAGATGACAATGAGTGACATTAGAGTACTTCCCCTAGTTTTAGAAGATGGCGTCAACACTGCATCTTCAGCAATCCCTGTGTGGTAAAAGTTAGTGACCTTTTAATGGTGACAGTTATATGAAGTGGTTTGAATAATTACCCATGAAAAGATCCTTTTATATATCTTTACAGACATCCTGCAATGAGATGCTCTTTTGTGGCATTTTCATTTCCATTCTAAACCATATTAATGATTCACTGAGTTGGAGAATCAGATGGGGGAAAAAAAAAAAAACCAACACAATTTGCTGCTTCCAGTGCTATTGCCTGGAGGCTCTGCCTCACAAGCAGCCAAGCACCTTCTGCAGCCATGCTGGGTGAGGGCTCCTCCGATGGAGCAGGGAATTTGGGGTGCTCCACCTCTCACAGGACTGTCTCACTCCACTGCAGCCATTTCCAGGCTGATGATGGGAAAAGAGCATCTGAAACAGCTGCAAACAGCAGTAAACAAGCTGCAAACAAACCTACTTAGGGAAATTCTCATACGATGTTGCTGGCTTTATCACTTGCATCTATAAGTTTGCAAATAATTGCTTTCATTTAATTCAGCCTATAGCATACTGCAGCAGAAAAAAAAATGGGGGAGGAGCTGAAAATTGGAGAAAAGGAGACTGTGTAACAAGCAAAAGGAGAGACCTTAAAGCTATAAAGCTGTTTGAAGCATCGGGGGTTTTTTGTTGTTACAGCTGTTTTCTTTTTTTCTCACAGATGTTCAAGGAAATATCTATAGAGTAAGAAATATCCTGCCCATATAGGAGAGGAATATGAGCTTAATTATATCTGTGTGCTTTTGCAGGAAACCACCGGGGTGATGGAACCACTTGTATTAATTTCATCAAACTCTTCTGCATTATTATCATCCTGCAGTAAAGTCAAGCCTACATAGATCTAAATCTCCTTCATTCAAAAGACGGATCCCAAATCAGTATTTCTTTTCTGTTTTGCATTTTCAGCATGATAGACAGAATAAAAAATATGTTTAGAGAATGGAAGCAGGCTCCACAATGCCCACACAGACCTGTACAGGATATGAAATGGAATTTAGAAGCATTTTATGCCACATTCTTTTAGACTGTTGGTGAAGCTTAAAACAGCAGTGATGACAACTGATAAAAAATATCAATATTCATCTTTTCAGGGAAAAGTAACCTCAGATCATTATGAACCTGAGGCTGAAACTTAGTTTTGTGATATTCAGAGGTGGTGTCCTCAAAAGCCTGAAGGAGTCTCAACCAACCTTAATTTTTCTCTGCAGTTTGTTCATGGCTACATATCACCAGACAATTCTCTGAGCTCTGTTGCAGGTGGAGACGGTTCCACTGCTCTGAGGATCCTTACATAAAGTGGTGTAGGGCACCAAAAAAAAATAAACTTAAGTAGCAATCAGACGATCATAGCTTTCCTGAGAGTTGCAATCCTCTTAAAAACAGCTGTACTTCAGCATCAACTTTCCTAATATTTCAATTGGCTCTTTCTTGTGAGAAACAAAGTGGGGTAGAAGGAGAGAAGGCAGATTTTTTCCAAGGTCTAAGCAGCTGTTGCAGAGAATATGAGAAGCACAGAGCCGAGGACCTCGCAAGGACACTAACACTACAAGGTTCTTTCCTCATGTTTTTTGCCCACAGTCAATATTTTCACAAATTCACTTGATCTGATACCTTCTGTCTTTAATTAAGATGTTGGTGGGTACGGTTTGCTTGAATTTATGCCAGAAGATTTATTCTAATCTCCTTCTTCTATGATATGCTCATCTGGAGGAGCAGAAAAAATGGTTCACCAGTTCTTATAAAGGGGATTCACATACTCCCATAACTGTGTTGGAAATCCCTGTGAATCTGGGCAGAAGAGAAACATCACTCAGTCATGTCACTATTTTAGAATAGCGTTCGCTGTCTGCTGCACACTCTGACTCCTTGGCTTGCAATGAGTGGGACTGAAGTCAATGAGTGCTCCCTCCCTTGGAAGTCTCTGTTGCGACAGCTGGAGCTGAGGGACATCACTTTGGAAGGTCTGAGGCAAGAGAACAGTACCGGTCTAAAAGTCATGGGCCATATTCATCAGAAAGTCAGAAGTGGAAAAAAAGGCATCAGTCTAGACAGTTCCTAACACAGCTATTCAGCCAGGACCAAATTTGCCATTGATGTATATTAAGAAAGTACTTACGAATAGCTCACAGAATAAGGTAGCCCTCAGCATGAATACATGTATTGCAAAACGGCCACAAGCAGGGAAAAGTGCTGCTTGAACAATATCCAGTGAATACGCTATTCAGCTGATCTGTATGGTTGTTGTTTAAAAAACATCAACAAAACCTCCCCTTCTCCTCTCAATATTCAGACTGCTCTGTTCACCAGAAATGGTACAACATGTCCCTGCCATTGTAAGCAACCTGCAGACCCACCCACACCAACAGCACATCTAGGGCACAGCATGTCTTATAATGAAGGGCTCCCAGTGTCCGTGTACTCCTTCCCAATGCTCTCTGTACCTGCTGTTGATACAAAAGACTCAGAGGAGATGCCCCTCTCCCTAACCCACCTCTCCGTCCTTCATGCTTTGCTCCCCACTGCCCCTTTGACCAGATCACAAAGTCGTTCAGGACGTCTCTTTCCCGTTTTGACTGCTGCAGCGTTTTTTCTGCCCTCCTCTCCTTTGCTCCAGCGTTACAGGCCGTGTGTTAGCAGCCTGGTTTATCTTTGCAAGCTAAATGGAAGGTGCTGTTAGTGCACTCAGCTGGGGATGGGCAGAAAGGGCCAGCCACTGCCTCGCAGCGCCGACATCGTGCGCGAAGCCAGTCCATGGTCTCGCCACCTCCAAACAGTCTCAGGACTGAAACACCTGCCTTTATCAGAAGCTGTGAACGTTTGGCTTTAATGAAGTCCAACAAAGATACACTGGGGCTCAGCAGGCTCATGTTTTAGATACTAGGGTAAGAAGGTAAGGCATCGCTCCATTCTCTGCATTAAAATGAGGATTCAGCATGAACTGCATAATTAAGGACTGAAAGGAGAAAAAAATGCAATTGAACTAAACCTGACAGCATAATGCAAAGAATCAATAGCTTTATTTGCTGTTTAATGATGATGATACTGTTTTCATTTCATTATATGAGTCACAACCAGCTTTACGTTGGCTTAATTGTATTCCTTAGCAAGTAAACTGAGGCATGCAATTTATGACAGCAACACCTGTTAAAGAAAGCTTATTTAAGGCTATCATAAATTGGTCCTGCGCAATGAAATGAATTTGCTTCCAATCCAGCACACTAGATTATTAAGATATGACATCCTGTTTTGGTTTTTTTTTTAATTAACAATAACATAATAAAGATTTCTTTTGACTGACAGGACAGAAAACCCAAACAGCCTGTAGCAATGCATCTTGTGATCTGAGCTCCACAATGACCTGTTTCAGTTTTCACATGTTTGGGATTACACAGTAAACCCTACATCCCTCTGTCTCTGTGAAGTGTCTCCAGCTTTTGGCAATGGTTGAACACACTGTATTTATTGCCTTTCCTTTTCATGGCCTCTGTACCAAAAATATCACATAAAAGAAGCAGAAAGGGGAACAGAAGTGGGTGAGAAAAGAACTCAAAGGAGCCAGCTGAGGAAGAATGACTGTCACAAGACTGAAGTCATTGTAGGTGTTTTTTTTTAAGCAAAGTAGCAATGGGGAACACTCTACTCATTCATTTTTTTCTGAAGCCTTACAGAGTGGTTCAACCTTAAAGAGCTTTAGCTGTGGTGTATCTGGGAAGGGACAGAGCTACAAATGAGTTTCAGTAGACTGCGATGCAAGGAGGCACTGGTGAAATGAGAAACAGGTCTGGGGTAGCCAGTGACCAGTTCCTTTGTCTTTAGTTCTCCTCTCCTCCTGGTCTGTTTCGTCCACAATTCCTCTTTCTCCTCACTGTCTGCCTCCCTGTTGGTCTGGGTCTTTTTAGCAGCCTCCCTTTCCCCCCGCATCCTGGTGAGGTCCTGGGTGGCTGTGTTTGTCATGGCCCGGGTGTGCAAGTTCAGAGGTGCAGAGCCCTCCAGGACCCAGCTGAATGCCCAGAGCAGGGTGAAGGTGAAGGTGCAGGCACAGCTACGTCCATCCCGGGCTGAGCTGAGCCCTGAAGCGCAGGTAAAACAGGCAGGTGCCAGGGACCATTCTGGCACGCATCCTGCCACGAGGACAAGGGATGCCAAGTGCTATTTCTACTCCTCAGCTTTGCTTTTGCCCAAATGGTCTCTTTTCCCTCCCTCTTCTGCATCCTGCAGTGCCTGTGCCACCGCTGGATATTCCATAGTTCATGTTTTGGGGGGACTCATAATTATTATTGCCATTCCCAAGCTGCCTGTGCTTTACAGGTCTGCCCTTAATTCTGGTCTCAGTTACCAAGGATTGCACATTTTAATATTACTCTGAATTGCTGAAGTAAGGAGCTTTAAACAACGGCCACATCACAGCTGAGGCCTAATATTGTTTCCCTCTAATCACAAGATGTTAGCTGTGGAGAGGTGTTGAGGTGGCCCTGAAAATAGGGTGTCTGCATGGAAAAGGCAGATTTTCATGTATTTGTGTAGAACCTGCAGATTTCCTTGGGGACCTAATGAATTAAACATGAAGCTTATGTATGCCATGGTAGATATAATTCCATGATTAAATTCAGCAAAAAAAAAAGTAAAAAGGCATCTACATGTAAAGACCTCCAAGACCTCTATGTCCCACAGTGTAATCAGGAGTGTTAAAATGCAGTGTTACCCTAGGAAGGTCTGCTACAGCAAAAATCACATTGTGGGTGTCTATTTATTATTTCATGTTGATTTTCTGCATAAAATACATTCAGGTTGAGAGTAAAGTGCGTATTTGTTTCCTGACTGCAGACCTTGCAAACCATATGTAGATCTGGACTGGCAATGTCTTTTACACAGCTACCAAGCATGAATGGCTAATTGACCAAACTGTGCTGCTGTTGAACCTCGTGCAGTTCTATTGGCCTCACTGCAACTAAGCAGGTTGTGACTAATTAGCTCTCTGTAAACACTTCTGAGGATGATGCATATGATGATAGAATAGAAACCTCAACTTCTGTCTGCCTATTTGCATCGATTCTGCAGGGCAAAACAAAGGCAAAAGCAGAAGAAACTCAGAGCTTTGTTAGACACCCTGAGCAAGAAGATGCTCTTTTAATGTGCTAATTTTTCAGAGTAAAGTTACATACTAATGGAAAAAAAATCCCCTTCTTCCCCTGCCTTTGGGCTACTGAATGCCTTATTAGATGCTTTTCTCCTGGTGTAAGAGGAATCCCTGACAGAGGACCGTCAGCTTCTTGGAATGATAATTCAGGATCTTCACTCCAAGTGTTCACGAGCCCTTTTCTCATACACAAGGCCAGGAAGGATTTTAAGTGAACTGCGGATTAAAATGTGTTGCCTGGTTCTTCCCATGACAGCTTCTGAGAGTAACCAAGGAAAGTGCTTTATGAGCAATTGGCGTCCATTCCCTTCCATCCCTGTGCATTCAGAGGATCACATGCAGCCTGAAGATAAGAACAAAGCATGGCCATGGAGACCTTCGGAAAATAACACACCTCCTCTTCAAGTTGCTTATGGCTAACATTTGCTACTTTCCTTGTATGAAGGCAGAAAATGGGGATAAGGGAATCATCCAGATTCCCAAGGAGGCTGTGAAGATAAATACACCTAAAGCTTGTCAACAGCTCTGTGCTATTTACCCAGAGTTGATATTTCAGTGCTGGCACATGACAATCTTCTTCCACCCAGAGGGGCATCTGACTCTTTAACAGCCAGGATGTATTACTTCTGAAAGCCTGTCTAGCCCAGAGAATCACAGGTATTTTCTTTAAATGCAGGCCTAACGTCTGACTAAGTAATACGTCAGGACTGGTTTTGTGGGGATTTCTGTTTTGCAAGTTGTATTGCTTTAAATGCAAAGGAAAGTAAAGGTTAGTTTTGTTTTGTTTTTCTCCTGTTGAACTTTAAATAAACAAAGAAGGAACTGCAGAATTAGAAAGAACCTTTATGTTCAAAGCAAGACTTGACTCACTTTGAATAAATAACAACACTTTCCTGTGCTTAAAGATCCATTAAATAAAATCAAGCTGCAAGGTCTTGATTGTGATCAGATAGCTGCTGTACGTTAATAGCCTTCATCTGTACGTGAGTACGGAGAGGGAAAACGCTTTCATAGAAAATAAAGCAAACAGCACTGTTTTGTTTGCAAGGGTATTAGGAGTCTGCAGATGAGCGAGATAAACAATTGCTTTTATTAATAGCAGCAGATCAATGCCACTAGATTAGCAGAAACTGAGAATAAAGCAGAAAAAGAGAAGAATCCCTCTGTCCAGTCACACCCTCTGTCCCTCACTGCTGAGCACAATCCCTTGCTATGAACGGCAGCAGCAACGTACCCTGCCAAGTATGGGCTCAAATTTTGAGACCCGATAAAAAATTTCCCCAAATTTAAAACCTGAACAGAAACATAGCCATCTGCCTACGCTGAGGATGGGCACGTTATCTGTGCTGATGTAAGAACAGATGAACAAGTGAATGACTCAGGAAGGGATATGGCTCCTCTTTGGCTCTCCACTTTTCTTCTGGGAAGAAGAAACTAATCCAACCTAAGAAAGGTTGGCTTTCTGTCTTTTCTTGGCTAGGGAATAGCTGCCCGACTCCAGCTGCTTCACCCGTACCCATGGCAGGAGGCAGGAGGTGGGAGGCAGGCGCTCCTGCTCTTCCTCCTAGGCTGGAGCCAGAAAATGATCAGAGCCGACTGAGAAGCAAAGGCGCGGAGGCAAGATGTGCGGCTGGGAGTTTTGAAGGGGTCCTGGGAGCTAATTACCAGGCTGATTAGCACTGAAAGTCAGTGAGCGCTTGGTTATCTTTGGGCTTGTCTCTTCATTGGGGTTGGAAAGCTTTAACCCTCACAGGCCAGAAAAGGCTGTATGAACCCCAGTCCTTCTGCCAGCACGTTGCTATAAAAGCTTCCACAAAAAAAGGGAAAATGAGTTATTTATGTAGGCAGTTGAATGTCAATACAGCAGTGGTTATACCAGAACTTTTGCCAGCGTATCTGCCTGAGAAAATCTCACACTCTTCATGGCTTACACAATTGTGTCATTTGGAAAGAAAAGGTGCAATTTAGGTACCTCTTCTCTATGGATATTTGAAAACTTCTCTCTATAGAATTAGCAAAAAAGAATCAAATTTGGAAATTATATAAAAAAAAGGTGTGACAACTTCTGAAAATTTTAGTTCAAGACATTAAATTAATAATTAACAAATAATTCTCTTGATAGTCTCTTCATTACATTTTGAATGTTTGTTTTTTTAGTCTCAGCATCTAACATGAGATTAACATATCTGAGAATTTACATTTATTATTCTATACATCACTGTAACATCAGTGACAAAAGCTTTGCTCATACTTGGGTCAAAACAGTCACTTGATTTGATACATATCTGTAGTTTATCTTTCCTAGAAGATCAATAATCATCAACTCCTGAAGGAAGTTAACTAGTCAGATCACATATTTCCATGACACTACTGCTGACTTCCGTGAAAACTGCAAAAGGATTTCTGTTTTGCAAGCCCCCACACGACCAAATTCTTCAATGCTGCTAAATGTTGCCCTGAGATTCCCAGTTGTAGAGAATTCAGACTTTGGCATGGGATGTTGCAAGTAGATGATTCGCTATTGTAATAAATAATGGAAGCTAAATTACACTTAGCAAACGAAGGAACAAGAGCTCTTTAAGTGACCCATTATCCTGTTCACATGGTATATTACAAAATTTAGTCATTCAAAATGGGTACCCCATTTCTTATTTTACACTGGATGCAATTTGAGAGGGGAAAAGTGATGTACATACTTTCTTTCGGTTAATCAGCTGTGTGTGTCCAGGAGGAAATAATTTGCAACTTGCAGTTCTAGGGAAAAAAAGCTCAGAGGTTGTCATGGATCACACCCCCAACGAGACTCAAAAACGTCCCTGCAGCTACAAGAGAAGGAAATGCTGTAGTGGGATGTATGAACAGGGAAAAAGCAACACACCTGAAACCGCCCTTCTCATTACACTCAGCACTGAGAAGGCTTCAGGTGGGGTCAGGCACTACGCTTCAGCCAGCGTGTGGCTCAACCGGAGAGAGGGCAGAGGCAAGCACTGAGGCAGATCAGAGGTCTGGAAAAACGTGACTTCAGAGGAAAGCCTGCAGTTAATTAGCCGAAGAAAGAACTAAGGAGGCAGCATCGTAACAGTCATCAAACACATAAAAGCGTGTGGTGAAGAAGAAAGGCACAGCCCGCTCTCGGAGCCCAGGGTGGACAGCCGGCGCAGGAGGTCTCCCTGCCGGCGAGGAAGAGTCGGGTCAGAGGCGAGGGAGACCCTGCAAGGACAAGGCTCATCAAGCGCTGCAGCAGGCTGACGGGGAGGCTCTTGTACTCTATTCCCAAACATCTTTAAAACCAGGCTAAACTGGAGGTATAATTGATCCTGCGTGCAGGCAGGGGTGGCCTCTTGACCCCGAAGCCCTGCTTTATTTCCATTACAGAGAGGTACAAACGCTGCCAAGCCAGCGCAGAGCGCTGACACCCCTCTCCCAGGCTCCCGCCGGTGCCAGTGGTGACCGAGGTTTCAGAGGACGTGCAAAAACTCTGTAACACGCAATAGCAGAACAAACTGGATGTCAAAGAACATGTTGGTGTTTGGCTTCCTCTTGGAAGAACATGGCTTTATGATCTGCTATATTTTTAAGCTGACCCAGGGTAACAATAGAATCTCGATGTACGTATACATTTCTGACCTTTTAACATTTTTTACTAGACTCTTGGCCTCAGTGATAGCTAGTGGAATGAATATCACATTTTACTGTGCTTTTGGGTAAAATATATCTCATCGTAGAAGTTAGTTATATGTTATACAGAAAAGGTAATTAGGAGTTCCCAAGTTGCCTCCTCTATAGTATTCGTTACTTGGTATACCTCTACCATGCTTCGTGTTATTTGCTTAATCTCCAGACTAAACAGCTTCACGATTTTCACTATCTCTTCATATGGAAGTCTTTTTGTGCCTGTAGCAACTTTCATCACTGGTCCCTGAATCATCTCTGCTTTTTTCTGACTGAAGCAATGGAAGCAAATGCACGGGCGTTTTATTTTTTTTGGTGGGGGACAGTGGGGGGAAGGAGAATTTTATGTTCCTGTTTGTTTTTAGAGCATTTTTTGCATGGCTGATTTTCCACAGCTTTCAAAATATATGGCTACAGTTCTGAGAGTTTGTTCTGAACTTAGGAAACAGTGCATGCAAGGCATATTGATTTCTTTTGTCTATATTGATCCTTCTTCATTACTTAACTCTCAAGCCCATAAAATCTGATGGTTAGAAAGAAACCTGATAGAAATTCTAGTGAGCTAATAATAAGTTATTACAGGTGGTATGTGTTCTCCCATTTTAAAAGAAGAGCAAAAACTGAATTCAAGATTATTCTTTTCTCTCATAGAATTAAAGTTAATCTAAATAAACATAAAGAAATAAGGAACTGCATCCAAAGTACTGTGTGCTGTGTTCTGCTTGCCCACTACATATGAATAGCAGCCTTGTATTTCTTGTCCTTGCTCTGTCTTTTCAGGAACTGCGTAGATTTTTCAACCAGTATGCAGTGCATGGTGATAATTTGCACGTTTGCTTCAATGCTGCACTGCTGCTCCAAAGCAAATTGCTAGCATAAATACAGTCTTGACTCCTAACACAGCCAGAGGCTGAGAAGACACGACTGCATCCCAAACTCAACGCCACCTCCATACCCTTGCTAGAGGAGATGACCGGCAATGTAAGAAATACAAAACTGCCCCTGTGAGCAGAAGTAATAGTGGCAGGAAGGTTTAATATTGTCAAGGAGGTAAGGAAGGGTCCCACAGGGCAGAACATCCCAAGGCAGTCTCCGTGGGGAAAGCGAATCTCAAGCTTTCTTAGTGCGTGGATGTGTCTCCAAGAGGTATCAAACCCTGCCTTATGAGGTAACAAATCATGGCATTTAAAAAATATTTCAATGACAATGTTACCGTTGTGAAAGTGATCAGCTGGGCATACTCACTTTGTCTGCCTTCAGGTCCTTTTGTCACAGTATTATAGCATAAAAGATGACATTTTGTTGGAACTTTTTACTGATTTGCATTATGGCTAGAGGTAGACACAGAATTCTAATATCATCTATGGGTTGCCTGGCATTTGAGGGCTTATGTCAGATCTTTTGGGTTATATGAATATTTCCTTTGATGTAATGATATTCTTTATTCTTACAAGAGCTATTTAAAAGACAGAAAAATCTCTTTTCAAAACATGTAGTTAATGAAATAGCAGCCCATATCACCTAATGCATTGTGCATTTCATAAATATATATTGCAAGTTAGGACAGACGGCTTTTAACATTTGCCATGCTCATCTCAGTCTAATTCTTTGATATCTTCTGGGTCATGGTAGCTTTCTTTGAGAAATATGGATGTAGTGTTGCAGCTGATCTGCCTTCTGGATCTTACATCAATGCAGATAAGCCGTAAAGAGAGTACATGGACTCAGTGCTCCCAACCTTTGAGTCCTGGAAGTATACAAGTATACATTTTATTTACTTGATAATTCACGCATCTAGCTACAGTTTAGAACAGATTCATGTATCACTGGCTGCTCCTGCTAAACCTCTATAGACCCATTATGACTGTGTGCGTGTTGGATTGCAACTTGTGAATATCCAGATCTGGTAGGGCTGCTTTTCTTTACAGTCTTTTATACAGTAATTGAGCAGCTGTGAGTAAGAAACTCTGAAGTTTCTGAAGTAACAGGCATCCAATTCAGTCTGTTGCACAAAATTGACTATACGAGTCAGCAGAAGTCACAGAGAACAATTAGATGTCCAATGGATAAGACTGGGAACTCTGCTGAAGTCTGAGCAGCAGGCATGAGAAAATAAGACCAGAAATCAATGGTATAAAAATTGTGTGCTGGGAAAGAAGCTTACCAAATAAAGAGTGGATGTGCTACTCCACCTACCATTTCCTTTGGGAGGGCTATATTTGGAAAGCTGGTTGGAAGGAAATATAATTAGACACTAAGGCCAAGAATATAAGTAAGCAGATAGTAGTGTGTGTGATGGGGACACCTCCTCTGATCACAGCATGCACCCTAACACTGCAGGACCATACTTTCCCTGATCCTGGAAAACGATGGGATTGAACCAAGGAAGTGTCAGAGGGTTCTAAAGGAGACCAACTCCTCTTTTGCCTCAGGACAACTTCTGGAGAAGATCCATTGTATAATGAGTAAATTCCTAGTTCTCTTTTCTTTTTATGCTCTTTTCCATCTCCATCCCTATTTGGTCTTTTTCCATACTCTCTTTTTGCATGATTTGGATGTTCCTATACATACATTTATGTGCTTTTTGATGTGCCTGTGTCTTTTTGTGTGCATTTGATGTGCTTGGCTAAGATGGCAGCTTTTGTTGCTACACTGAGCATACCTTCAAAAAGGGACCTGCCAGCAAATCAGCCCAATGCCAGTCCAAAGACACCAGCTCTTGAAAGGGCCAAGAAGAGCATGTGTGGTGCCTGCCATTCTTTAGAAGCACTGTTGCAAGTAAGAGCCAGTCTCAGAGGCCAAAGCCCATTTTTTCTGTCCTTGATGCTCTTTGCTCCTTCTTTGGTGCACATTTTGTGCTTTTTTTTGTCTTCAGGGAACCAAGCCATGGCAAAACAATTCTAACCCATCTCAGATGACATTTTGCCTTTTCTTTAACAAGAACAATTACTATAATCTCTAATATCAGCCAAATGGTTGCCAAATGTCTCTCTACTGCTAAAGTCTAAGGAAATGTGGTATATTGCTAAAAAGAAGTTACTTCTCTGTTTGTCACATGCATTAATCTTTTTCTTTTCTTATTCTGCATCTTTAATAAAGGATGATAGATTTTTAAGCTAGTTGTTTACCATGGTATTAAGCAGACTGAGATTTCTCTGTCAAAACCATGAATGTATTTAATTGTCTAATGTTCTGCAGTGACAAGGTCGTGTTAACACCATTAAGCCTCTAGACCCATTAACCCATTGAAACCAACACAGAATTCAGCTGTTTTTCCCTTCACGCCAGGCTGTGTCCCAGGAGGCACAGAGGGTATTTTACGTAAAATCAGACAATGATTTGTTAGCAAATTTCCCATTTCCTAATTTCTCACAGTGCTCACACCCAGCTAACTTTTCCAGTCTCCCTTCAGACTGCATCTTAATTACATTTTCTCACCAGTGGACTGAGTATCACCATGCTTCTGTTCAGCAAAGCCGACTGTGGGCATGACACCAAGGCTGCTACTCCTCACCAGGTCCCAGGCAGAGTTTCCAATGGCTGCCTGTTCTGCCAGAGGGACAGAGCTCACGTCTTTAGAAGTCCAGCCCACCCACTCATTCCTGGACCATGCTCTGCTCCTCCTTTTCCTGGCTGCACCTGGGAGGCCTGCCTTTGATCCTGTAGAGCTGACTCCCCATCAGCCTCCAACGTGGGGAACTGAAACTCAAAAATAAGGCCATGCCTGCACCCTGGATGAGCTGAGCTGCTCCTGCACGTGATGCCCAGGAAAGCTGGGGCGCAGGACGGTGCAGTGCAGGGGCTCTGGGCACACTCCAGCTGCAACCAGGGGCTGCACTGCTGCATCCACTGGGAAGGGAGCTGCAGGGGAACGGCACCTACTAATCCAAGAGCCTTTATATTGCTTCTCGAAACAAGCAGTAAGTCTGCCTAGCACCATGTGCCACCGTTGGAGTTTTGGGTATGCCCTGAGAAAGTTAGCTCTGGATGTGAGCTGCTAGGCTATCTTTACCTTAGTAAATTAAATAATGATGCCTGGGCAGTGGACGGTGGTTGTCTGTCTTTCAAGATTGTCAGAACAGTCTCCAGTCTCATGGGCTGTTTCATGCATACTGGCCTCAGTGCTGGAAAGCACTCCTAGACATGTTTAATTAACTAGGATAGATGTAGCCTCAGGTTGCTTTTATCATCTGCCCAGATCCTGACTGGCTGGGCTGCATTGCCCACTCTCCTCCCAGATTCTGCTACTGCTGAGCACCCAAATATTTTCATTGGCTTACTGCTGTTGTCCCTCATTGGAAAAAAAAAAACCACTCAGCAGTACCTGAACTGACAATAAATTACAAACCTATAGAAAGACATATGCAAACACGACACAGTAACTTATTCATTCAGTAGGAGTGTGTGCATGCATGTCTGTGTGTAGTGTCTTCTGAAACCCTCTAAGCTTTTGATAAACCCATGCAGTCATCTTCGGCTACCTATGGTTTTGTTAAAGTATAAGTTTAAATAAAATGTGTCTGATATTGTAAACCTGAGTTTACACAAATCTAGAAAGTTATGCAAATGTGAAACCTACTTCTTGTTTTTACAGGTGATGTTGGCAGGTATATATAGCCTATCAGTTCTTAATGTGAGGACATTGTGGTGATAATACTTCTGTGTGTATTAAATGGTTCTGAAATGAAAGCAGCTAATATGTGTGCTCTAGCTGACATTCAGACGTTCACAACTCAGAAACTTTAATTTGAAGAGAACAAAAAAAAAGAGCTCATCTACATCATTAACTGATGTTACACAACATATCATTTTGAAGAACAAAACTATTTTTAAATTATAGGAGTCTTGAAAAATAGCCAAAAATCAAACTAATTTCTACTTTCGCACATTATAACCAACCTGAGAAGTAATTTACCTGAGCTTTTTTTGCTTTGGATTGCAATGTATTAACAGCATGTGCAAAATTAGCACTCTGAAGGACAGAAAATAACTGCTGCGAGGAGAGGTCTTACTAAAAAGCACCAACAATGTTGCAAGCAGTCATCTGAAAATAACCTAACCTTTTTTCTTTTAATACTCATTAAAAATACCAGATCAATAACAACAGAAGCAGAGCACCTCTGGTCATTTATGCAAACCAGACAACAACAAAAAAAGTCTTTCGCCATCTACCATAAAAACACATCACCTGTGCATCAAATCGCAACGATCTTTGCAACCATTCAGTACTTTTTCTCTCTTATAAGATTACAAAGAAAGTCATGCCAGCTGAAAAACTGGAGATTTTGTTCTTCTACTATTATATAAAAAAAAGCAGCTACAAAACATTAAGTCTTCCCGAGAGGGTTTTTCTCAACAGCCAAACCAAAACAAAAAGAGAACTACTTCAAGCCACATTTACTTTTTCCACTCCTCACCACTGAAATAGACAAAAATCAATCAAAACATCCCACATCACTCTTCCTCCTCCCGTTCTCTTCACTTTCACTGAAGAGAGATTTCAGTGCTGCCTGAGCTTTTTTTTTTTTTAAACAAACAAAAAAAGCAATCAAAAATAAAAGCTCTAATAATATGCTTTGGAGCATTCTACATGTACTTGAGGAAGTAGGAAAACAGTCTTCAAATCTCTGCTTTGCAACAGGGAAAGAAGGGATTTCAGATCGGACTTCAAAAGTCAGAGGGTCGTAAAAAATTTGGTTATGCGTCGCCTTTAATCTCTCATGTTTATTTTATGCCACTTTGCATGAATAATTAAGCATCCATGGGTACAAGAGAAATGAGAGGGTCTTTATAGCTCTGTGGTTAGGGTACTCACCTGAGAGTCTGGAAACCTGCTTTCAATTTCCACTCCAAATAATATTTGTTTGTTTTACACAGTGGAACAACAGTGCTAGGATGCAGAGCAAAGACGCTGCTTCCTGAAATAACCAGTACCCTTTCTCAGGGTTCAGCATATGCAGGTTCTCATATGGAAGAGAGAATTGACTGAGATTGCCAGGATGGACATCAGTGGACATCAATGCCAACTGCAAACCCCCTTCCCTTTTAGCTAACAAACTGCCACATCCCATTTCTGTCTGTCCAAGCGGTTCCACAAATACAGCCTAGATTCACAGTTATGTTTGGAAATGGCATATTTTGGAAAGGCATTATTTTATATATTTAAAGGTATAGAGAGGCAGAGAGATACATTTTCACCGTAATTTTCAAAGAACATTTTTGAAGACAGACAAAAATATGTTTCTGAGGTTAGCTGGTCTATGTATCATATTTAGCACAGGGTATTTGCCATTTTCTAAGTCATATAGGAGACTTACTTAAACTTTAGGCAAGTTATGAACAGCCGTATGTGCAGACACGTACTTTCAAACTGCTGACACACTATGAACTGCAAAAGCACCAGTAAAAAAAAAAATTATTATTTCTCAATATAGGTCTCTAAAACACCCACATAGTTTAAAATAAATTGACTGAACATTTAAACCTGCTTAATTTTGGAATCAATTCCACGTTTGAAATAATCTACAAGTTGAAGCAGCTGAAGCATAAAATTTGTTTGAAACTGAACAAGTTTAAATATTGAATCAATTTTGACATAAATGTGTTTGCATATTAAGGCATTAAAAATGAATCCAGTTTAAATATTAAGCTGATGAGAGGAAGAGCTGTGCTAGGGAAAAAAAGATTAAGGATGACCACTAAAATTACAACACACTCAAATATTAGAAAATCCTGGAGTTTGTTATTTAATCTTAGTGAAACAGCTATGGCTAAAGGAAGAAGAAAAATCCTGTAAGCATTAGTACGTAAAAGAGTTAGTAAGGCATCTGAGAACACAGAATGGTGATGGGTGAAGAGTTTCTTATTCAGATTTTACTCAGTGTTTATCTGATTTCAAGAGCCATCCTTGAAAAAATCCTCTTCCACTCACAGCTCTAGTCTGTTTTTTCCCCTTTAGCTTTCCTTGGGAGCAAAGGAAGGGCCCACAAACCTCACTCTTCCACCCTGCAATGCCACCGCACTCACAACCCATAATCTTTTGAAATGAGTTAGCTGTAATTGGTTGGGACTCAAAACAAGGTTTTCTTTGTCTAATCAAACATGCCACATAACCCTCTCCAGAGTCTGCTGCAGTCTGAGGGGGAATTGCCTGCCCTTTCCAAGTAGAGGACAAGCTGCAGGTCATAACGCTGTCTTGGTCATCCCTTGCCTATAGCTGTGCATGCAGGATGCACACTGGGGTAGACAGGAGAGGAAGGAAAGGGAAACAACAGTGGGACACAAAGTTCTGTGTGTAAAAGGAAAATAAAGCTAAGGCAGTGGGGCCAATGTGCTCAGGCAAAAAAAAAAAAAAAAAAAAAATCACATTCTGCCACAAGCAAATTCCTTAGGTTAAGAAGTCAGGCTAAATTAGGGCCCTCTGCCTTAGACCCGTCCAGCTGCAAGTGGCTGGTAAGCCTAGCATGAAGGAAAGTGTGTTACGGCTTCCCGGCTTAGCAACTGCTGCTGGGAGCAGCAGCAGGTTCAGTAACTCAGCCTACATTTTTCACCTGAATTCAGATGACTGAGTATTGCCAGATTTCATGCTATTTAGTCAATTACTCACTTGGGTCACTCATCCTCTGTTGGGATAACTGCACCCACCTTGCTCTGTGTGTGTTGCTCTGAAAGCCCACATGGCTGGAGACAACCTTGCCCTCGCAGAGCATTCAGCTGCACATATCTGTGAGCCACCGATGTTCCCAGCAGCAGCCTATATGCACCTGAAGCCTAAGTCTTCCTTCACAACGCTTCCAACAAACTGGCTCTACAACAAGGTTCACGGACCAGTTTACGTTCTACCTCTGACGTTAATTCCACAGCCAGAGGGAGATGACTGTTGCTTAACCATTTTAACTATGAAATTGTCTCTTTCTCCACCCCACCACCTGGCACTGGTCCTGCTATAGAGAGGAGCAGAGCTTAAATAGCATGGGTGCTCCAGGTGAGGAGTATGCTAAACAGGCAGAGACACACCCTCTGGGAAAACACCCTGTAATCGTTAGCCAATAGCACTAAACCGCCACTTTGTTAATTTTGGTACTCAAAACAGAAATTACAGAGGGATCACTCTCTTGAGACCTGGTTGTCATTTCTGCTAGACTTCACAGTGCTAACATTTACTAACCTTAGTAGCAAAGCCCATGCACCACCTCAACATCTCTTCCTACCACTCCCAGTACAAGAAGGTGGTGCTTTAATAAGAACGAATGAAACCTGGGTCTGAAGCCTTGAATACCTGGAATGCTCAGGTCCATATTCACCAAAATAACCATTATTGTGAATACTAACAGTCCATGGGCTAAACCGTTCCTTAAGGAGAACGTCAAACACTTAAACCTCTGGAATGGAGTCTGCTTGTTGTTGAAGTTTCAAGGAGGAGGGCAGTTTTAGTTCTTTGTACTCTCTGTGTGGAAATCTCGAAGTTATTTTTTTACTGGAATTTTATTTTAATAATAGAAAAGTTTATGCATGACAAGAACTATTGTCTGACTATGTGAATTTGAAGACCATTAAGCTGTGGTTATCAAAAGATAATGTTAAAGAAGTGTTGCCTGTAGTTGTGTAATGCCCATTAAAAATGTAGTCTTCAGAGAAAAGCAAAGAGTGATGCTTGATGGTAGCAGGTACAGAATCAGCCTCCTGCCCCGCAGCTGTGAAATTCCTCACCACTGTAAGAGCCAGGCACACTGATGTTATCACACCCACCTGTATTTTTTATATTTGCCTGCATCTTTTAAATAATAATGGAACCTGAATACACGGTGTCTCCCCCTCCTCTTTTTCTTTTCTTATACAGATTCTCCTTTTGCCCATGAGGATGGCAGACAGTTTTACTCTGTGACATGTTGCATGTCCCTTGAACACACTGACTGGAGTTTACTCACTCAGTTTTATTGGTTTCAGGGTAACAACTCAGAGAGATAAATATTAATGAGTGTGAATAGGAGCTCAATAATTTTATCAACTGCTTGCTGTCTTTTTCTTTTTAAATGACCTGTGATCCATGAAAATGGATGATCCATGAAGTTGTTCCAAAAGTCTTATGAATGCATTTGCATCACCACCACTTGACACAACAGCAACTCGCTGAAGTGCTTCACAGCCCTGGGTGCACAGGGGTACAGGGAGTCTGGTGGGCAGCGAGGCAGTTACACCTGCTTTGCACAGCAGATAGCAGGTGTGGATGTTTTGCACATGCTGAAGAAAACTCCTCTGGTCTACTCTGTTGTTTTCCTCCGAGACAAAGGCCCTTCTGAACCACACACAGGTGAGCTGTATCTCTCCATACGCTTCTGTGGGAGAAGTCCCTCATGGAGCTCATCGTGGTGACGTAAAGCCAAATCCTTTCTTCTTTCAAGTCAGGGGAGTTTATCATTAAATTTATTGGGTGTAAAATCTAACACAGCATTTTTGTCAGCCCTAGCTGTGAGGACTGGCTGAGTCGGACACCTCCCCAGCAGCTCCGGAGCACAGGACAGCCTCCCGCTTCACGGACTTTATTTAATTTCCTTTATTCATTTGCTGACAACATTTCCTTCATCCTATATCATACCTGAAGCATTTTCTGTATAAATGGACTGAAGGAACTCGATCCTGCTTCTTCCTATCTCAGCCTGAAGAGGTTAAATTGCCATGGTTACCTCTCCTGTGCTGCTAGACCTTGAAATACATCTCTATTTCACTTCAGCTTTCCAAGCTCAAAGCTGAGCTCTAGACAAATTTAGGAAGACTTTTCATCAGGATATTAGCTCCCCTCCCAGAAGCCCCCTTTTGGGTTTTGTTCATGCCTCCAGCTTCCTTCTGTGCCTGTTTAAACCAACAGTTGCAGCAAACCTCCAAATCAACAGCCTTGTCAGGATGAATAATCTAAAATTAATGTGCACTTGTCGACACGCATTACTGTTCCTGACGGAGACGCGTTGCCTGCGCTGGCTACAAACCGACAATCCTTCAGAAGAAGTTTGCTCACTGCAGTCCAAGGGCTGATAGAGAGCTGGGATAAGGCTGGGAGTCGGATTTCAGATGATAAGTACAATGGTTCCTGACACATAAGACTCAGAGTGAATTCACCAAAGACCAGGCTGCTTACTTTTTTTCCTGCTGTTTGCTTTATTCTCACTGGTGACGGTGATCGCATTTATACAACACCCCCTGAGAAATCATCTAGATCAGTTTTGAACATCTTGTTTTTACCACCCTCAATTTCAAGTTGTGGAGCAGGAGCGTGAATAATCCAGCACACCGCTGATACATTACAAACACACGCTTTAACTATTAACTTTGTGCCTGGCACTCCCACTCCCACCTTTTTTTCCCCACCCTTCGCTCTTGCAAGCCTTTCTCGGCAACCAAGTGTGCTCTTTTGTGGTGTTGTGGGCAAACTGCAGAGAGAGATGGGGACTTTGGAGCCAGAGGAATGCAGTTCATGACAGCAGTATAGGGTTACAGCTGTTAGCACTGCACCTGCTGAAGTAATGAAATCAACTTAGAATGAAAATAACAGAATAAAATAACTGCTCTGATTTTTTTTTTGCCCTTTTTTTTACACAGCTCAGTAATCAGCATTCAGCATATTGCTGTGCTTTTAAAGTTAACTGTTACAGAATTCATGAATTCTTCTTCATGAATACCAAAGGACTTTGTCTTTTGCAATTTAATAGGTAACAGAGTCGCTTTAAATAAACTGTCGCTAAGCTTTCGTATGTCAACACAGTTATACGAAAATTGAGAGAGGCTTTTATTTTTGGTTTTGCTTAAACTTCGTCACTCCCTCACCCTCTCTGCTCAGCCGCAGCTCGGGCCAGACTCCTCTGTCTCTGAATCTTTCTGTTCCGGATGACCTGCCCATAGCGGGGTGGCACCTTGCACAGGGATGCTCTCACGGGGCGACCCAGAGAGCTTCTGGAAACCCAGAGGGAAGCGGTGTCCCCCCAGCACGGGGATGTGTTCGGGGAGAGAACACATGCACTGCCTGTACCGAAGGCAGCTGCAGCCTGGCTGCTTCTCTCGCTTCGAGCAAAGGAGAGCCCTGGGTGCCCAGGCTCACCCTGCCTCACCCAGATCGGGGCTAACCCCACACCCTTTGAGACAGAGGTGACTCGTGGGGGCCTGAGCGCTGCAGCCCTCATCTCCACACCTTACACCAGCTCCCACCCGTCTCTCATCCCCTGGCAAGGCCACCACAGGCAGGAAAATGGCATTTTTCTGCTCCGAGCCGGCGTGCACCAGGGAGGCGACACAGCTGCTGACATTTTAGTGTCTTACATCCCGGCTGCTCGAGGCACCGAGGCTTTCGCCCGGGGAAATACCAGCCAACTGCCCTGATCTGGCCGGACGACTCCTTGGCTGGGAAAAGCCTGTCCCCGGGAAAGGCTGCTCTCCTTCCCCGATGCCGGCCCTGAGATGCTGGGGCAGGCTGGAAGCGCATCTCTCCAGGCAGCTGATCTGGGGGTGGCAGCAGGGGCAAGACATAGGAGAGGCAGCTCCTGGCAGTCAGAGAGGAGCAGCCCGCTCCTTGGGAAAGCGTGCCGGGAGAGGCGTGACTGAAGGGCGAAGGGAAAGAGTGAGCAGAGAGGGAGGTGCAGAGGTTGGGGCAAGGGGTGAAAATGCCACGGGGCAGCGGCGGCACGTGAACAGCTTTGCAGGCAGGAGAGGAAAGAGCATCCCCTGATGCATCCCCTGGTGCTCTTCCTGAGGGATGATTCTAGGTAATTTCCGGGGAATTGTAGATTATTTTTCTTTACTGTTTTCCCCTACTCTCTTTCCACTTTTCCAAGAAGAAAATTACCTAGAATTTACAAAGCTGCACAAATAGCTAGTTGGCAGCTTTCCGCATATTTGGAAAAACATTTCCTTGGCAGAACAGCACACAGGTTTGTAACTCTGGGATGACAGTGTCATAATACATGATGGGGCTCACCCTAGCATCCCAGAAGATTAAACCTAAAAGAGTTAGCAGCAGTGTTTTCTCACAAGGGACTTATTGCCTTAGAAATACATGTCCCTGCCTGGTGCCGAAGAACAAACACCTCAGCAGCCCTTGGCTAATGCTGCGTGGCCCGTCTATTCATTCTTTGCTGACTGCAAACGAAACTGAGGTCTGGATGCGAGGCATGCCTTTATTTCTTGCTCTTGCTTTTGGACTCTTGTCTAGCCATGGAGGAGCATGCTAAAAGAGATCCGAATTTGAGCTAGGAGAGTTTTAGGGGCTGGAGGAAGGAGGGATCATGTGTGTGGGAAATGGGAGCAAGAAATTAAACTGCAGGAATTAGCTCCCAGTATAAAGTGGAGTTTCATGGCCAGGCACACTCATTTCTATTGTGAATGTTCCTACAAAAGTGCTGGGAAGTTGAAAGGTATCTGCATTTTAATAGTAAAAATGGCCAACTTGTACACTCAGCAGAACTTTCATCTTTAAGGTTTCAGCAGAGGAATGACACACAGGGAACAAGGTTCAGGGAACCTTATTTATGTCAAAAGGGAAAAGAGTCAATTTAAACCCAGGTGGCATTTGAGTGCTGGCTTTAGGGAGCTTCTGAGCCTCCAAATCATTTTCTCCAGCACCCAGTTAACACTCACTGCTCTGGAAACAGGCTCTGGGAAGCTGCAGGCTCAGATGTTGCCCTGTGCTCTTTACCTGTTCACTGCCCTGCGGGTCCTGGGGACACGCTAAAGGGGGTGAACAAACCAAAAGTGGTCCCTGACAGTTATTTTCCACAGAGAGCATCAGGCTTTTAATGACACATATCTCACCATGCAGTGTTGGTTTTGTGCACCTTTCCATAGGAGCTAGGTGAGCCAACCTGCCTTTTTTCTCTTTTTTTTTCCCTTTTGAAAGGCTCTCTGAAGACAGGCTGCTGGGAGGCATCGTCAGCAGACTGAGTCCCTGCTGCCTATTAGAGTACAGGTTACATCTCATCAGGTTATGCTATGGCACGTGTCTATGAAGACAACATGAGGCGAGATCATGCCACAGAAATTAACAATGCAGAAAGACATTTTCTTGATTCACAGCAAGGCATCAACTTATACATCTGAGTAGTGGATTAAGGGCTTCCAGCAGTGAGGTGGGGAGGAAGTAAGAGAGCAAGCTGCCAACTGGTAAATATCCACACTAATTTTGCAAATGCAGGTATTTCATGTCTTTCCTAATCTAATCGTGAATGCAAACTGGATTACTGCATCTGACATGACGAGAGCAAAACAGCACCAACAGACTCTTGAAATTAGCAGAGTGAGTTTGCTGGAGGAATTACATTGCTGATACAAGTCACTCTCATAATAAAGGGCACTCCTAAAAGGGGGAAAAAAGAAAGTGGGAAAAATGGAAAAAAAGCAGAAGTAGGCAGCCTTTTCCCCTAAATGAGAGGCACAATTAAGAAGCTCTTTTTGCACGAAGAACAGAAGATTTTCCCTTCTGATGCTCACTGCACCATGGAAATTAGTGAGACCATCTATGATCGCCTGGCAGGAGAATATAGGGAAGTATGTGGCACATACCAAGGGCAGTGGTAGCACATTCACAGGGATTGGAAAAGATGGGCCAGTGGAGATGTCTGGAGGTTCAGGGGGGAAATATATGAAAGTGCAGAGGGTAAGGAGAAGAGCTGTAGCCAGGCACTTCTCTTCAGAGAGGTACTAAAAGGGGCCTCACCTGCCTTTCCAAGGCCCTCAGCTTTGGGCAGCCATTTAAAGTACTACAAAGTTACTGTGAAGAGAAAGCACTCAAAACTGGTTTTATTTCTGGTATCATGTGCTATACAGAAGTGCGGAGCAGTAGAGAGTCATGCTCTGAAATCTGCTTCTCTTCTGTGTCATTTTCAGGTTATTATTAACCTGAGCCCTTCCAACTAGCAAAGCTGCACTGTTTCTCCAAGCTCCTATCTTCTGTATGGAGCATGGTTGAGGTGGTCTCCAAACTACCTAAATCTCATGGCTGGAAGAAGAGGAGTTGCACCTCACCCTAAGCTTCAGGCTGTTTCCTGGCTGCTGCAAGTGTAAAAGACGACAAAAGTGTGAAAGCTTGCTAAGAGAATGGCTGCAAAAAGAAAGGCTCTAAATGAGAAAGGGAACAAGAAAAAAACCGAGCAGGTCAAAGAAAGTTAAAGTAATAATAAAAAATAATACCGCCTTTTACAGGTGTCTTCTGTGGAGAAACTGGGCTGAAAGCCAAAATGAAAAAGCTGTGACAGCAAGGAGGAGCAGATCCCATGGAGACAAAATGGGAGAGGGGACTGTCTCTGCAGGACTGGTGAGAAGAAAACCCAACCATTAACATTGCTATGGAAAAGACCAAAATAACGTGAAGAATTAAAGGAGCAGGAGTTAATGGGTCTCATAGTCCCTTTCCCCCTGTCCCCTACCCCAGACAAGGAAGTTTTCCTTTGCTGATAAATGAGCATGGCTGGGATGGAGAGGCTGCTTTCAGCGAGCTTTGTGCAGTACCAAGACTTCCTAGAGAAAAGCCAGTCTCCTCCCCTGTGGCTGGTGGCAGGACTGCCTACGAGCCCTTCCACTGGGGAAGCTGGGACCAGCTGCTACAGGATGGCAGAAGAAAACAGTAGGATGCTGAGCACAGTCTGGGGAGGTGAGGAACGGGGAGCAGCAGTGATGGAGGACTTGGGGCTCGGAAGCAGACAATGGCAAACACTGTGAAATCACCACCCCCAACCAGCACTGCACCCTGAGTGTGTGGAAAACCTGCCTTTGGGAATGAAGTGTTAAAGAAAACATTAAAAGAACAAACTAGTCAGGCCTGAAGCAAAGAGAAAAGAAAAAGCCAGAGTCAAAGAGAAGGAGATGGAAAAGATCAAGCCTCAAGCCAGAAATTAATAAGCTTAAAGCTACTGAAGAAAAAAATTAAGGCAGGAAACAGTAAAGCACAGAATATAATGAAAGAGAGCCAAGTGACTATAGAGGCAAGCTAATCTCTGTTCAGCTTAGCTGGTCTTCTGCAATCAAGTTTACCATGAGGCCCAGCAGGACACTTCAGTGTTAAGAACTCTGTCTGGAATTAAAAAGCAAAGACGTTTTGAGAGGAAAGCCAAAGCATTAATGCTGGTTGTCTCACTACACCCAGAGGTTTTGGCCATCTCCTGTGTGTTCCCTAATCAAGGATTTACCTCTTATTGCGTCTGTCTCTGCCTCTCTGCACCAGACCACAACAGCACTGTGGTAGAGCAGGTATTCTCATGTTCAGGTACCACGAGGGCTAATTTGCCTTGGCTGAAAATGTTACTTCTTACTTCGGGTTCTCTCTCCACTGGCAATTGCTTAAATAACTACATTTTTTAGCTTGGCTGCAGTAAGCCTCCAGTTACAAACTTCTCATCCTGATATGTCATCGGCATAATAATGTCTCTGTCTACTCTGGTGATGGGGAAAGATTATACTTTTGGGCATTTTTTCTCAGAAATAAAGCCTTAACCCATTTCATTTCAGTCACACAATTGATTCTTAAATCTTCCTCCTCTGATGCCTTCTATCAAACTGATACATTGATTTGGGGAGATGGAAGCTTGGGCCGACCTTTTAGCCCTCCATTTTCCCAGCAAGAGAAGTCTGACTTGACTAACGAGAGGACTGAAGGAACCAAAGTACAAGGAAATAAACCAGTAACAACCATGAATGTAAAGCAACCTGGTTTTAGCTCAGTTTAATGAGAACAAAACTTGCCCCAAAGCTTTCAAGGTATTGCATAGGCTCAAAACACAACTCTTCCCTAGGTTTTTCCAGACGTTAACGGAGCTAGGATTTTGCCCTACTTAGAAATTGTAGAGGTAAGAGACAGGAGGCTGCTTGAGCAGTAATAGAGCTTCAATTCCTGGAAATCAAATGCTGGTTTTGTTGGTATTCAAATAATACCCAAGGGCAATGTCTTATTTAAATCCTAGGAGCCCAGGAGAGCAACAGCAAAACAACTTTGCCTACATATGGAGAAAATACTTCCCAGGCCATAACCGCTGCCCCAGAATTGGTCTGAAGAATTACTGAATGCTCTCCAGAGCAAATCTTCCCAAATGGTGGCATGAGGTGGCATCAGACAAATCCCATTCCTGCTTTTGTCCCCTTGTACATCACACTCCCAATCACAGAGAATGAGCCATACCTTCCCTTTTGACCTTTTCCTTCTGGACTGATGAGGAGCCAGACTCAGCCAGGATCACTGAGAAGCTGTCAAGGGGGTCTTGTGTTCTGTCCTAGAGACTGACGTTTTCCATGACTCTACAGAAGATGGTTGTGCTCACCTACGTGGTCTTGCCAGCACCCTTCACCTTCACAGTGACTGAGAAGGTAGTTTGGCCAGTAGATTTCACCAGTTAACTCTTCACTAATGAAAAAACTAATGACAAAACACATCACACAAAGGCTACCACAATTTTCTGACCTTTGTGTAGTTTGTGTTTGAACCCTTAGCCATTAGGTAAAAGGCTTTATGTTTTCTAGCAATCTCTAATAATTTAGTTACCCACATAGATGTACTGAACGCTTGGTTTTGTCTTATAGGGGAAAAAAAGGAAAATACAAGAGAAGGGGAGGGGAGGCAAGGGGAAGGAGAAAAGGTAAAAGGAGAAGGGGAGAGGGAAGGGAAGCAATTCAATCACAGCTAACCAAGTGAAAGTTTGCTGGATGGAGTCTGCACTCTATGAAAATAGATGCTGCAATTTCATGCCATCATCTTAGTGTAAATTTACAATACTGTTCTAGAAAAGCCCTAGCTCAGGGCTTGGTGCCCCTCCCGGTACCAGAACTGCACCCGTCTCCAGCGAAATCCATCTCTCTGCCCTGGCAGCCCATCCATAAGGACGGGGAAGGAGAAGGACAATCCTTTGTCTTTCCAGCTGGCTGCTCCTGCCCATCGCACGCTGGGTTTGTAACACCGTGACATTTTGCAAAGCGGTATTGCCTGATGATGCCAGATGGACGCATTACGAGGGGAGGATGTAGCTCAGGTTGGGGTTGCCTAATAGTGTTGGCTGCAATTCAAATGCAAGCGCCGTCCAGCTAACTCACTCATCCCAATTAAAGGTCAAGGCCTTACATGGCACTGCCCCCACTGATACGTACGTCGCACCGTCACCAGGGGAGGACAGGCAGCTCACACAACAGTCCTTGAAGAAGCACTGGTGCAGAAGAAGCTCCTCTGATAAAACTTAAAGGAGACTGAGGAACATACGACTGATTAGAAAAAGCAAGTTAATAGAACGGATTTAAAACATTCTTAATTGTATTATTCCTGGCTAATTATTTTTTCCAGTAGGAAAGAGAAAAAACAAAAAGTCGACCAGCCAGAACTAATGAAGAAATATTTTATGGTAACCGTTTGCATTAATAATAATATGGAGTGTTATGATTAATCAGAAGGGTAAAAACACAGTGAGTTAATTGCAGGTTGCTGATTACAGATTCTGAGACTCAGACTAATGTGCTAAGTGGACACAGAGCCAAATTTAAATATGAGGTAGCATTACTGATTACCCTGAAGTTTTCAGCAGTGTAACACAGATCCAAATCTGACCCATGGTCTTCTTTTTCTACTTGGTTTGCCTTGTTTGGACAGGTAATTAGATCAGCTGAATGCCCTATTCTTTGACTTTAGTACATAAATGGAAAAGCTTTGTTCACCAGCTCATAGTGAGCCTCGTCCCACTGAAGCAAGGGTGCATTCAGTCATTGACTCCAAGAAGTTAATGACTCAGCCCTATGTTTTCTGGAGACAGAACTTGGCTGTTCAGCTGAGGGGTAAGGCAAGTTCCTAAAAAGAAGGAAAGCGATGGTCACTAAAAGGGACAGGCTAAGGTGAGAAGCCTGAAAAATGTTCTGTTGGTTTTGGACTACGGGCATTATGTGGGTTGCATTATTTCTAGGACACAAAAGCAATTGCTATTTAAACAAGCATTAAATCCAAGTCAGGGGCTTTGGGTTTCATCTCTGGGCCAAAAAACTAATTACTGCAAGGGTTAGAAAGAATTTTTTCTCCTCCTCCCGCACCTTCTCCACAGTATTTCATAATTGAATGAGCCCATTAGAGAGGTTTTGCTTTCCTGTTTACTATTTTGCCAGTTTTTGGAAGAGGGATAACAGCCTATAGGATTGTTCAAGTTTTGGCAACGCACACATTTCATTACAAAAGCTTTTCCAGCAGCACCAATGTATAGTGCAACCCTAATCAACACAGATTTTAATTGCAGGTAAGCATTAGTTATATTGTTATCCAATAGCTATTAATAAATTTTAAAATAATAGTGTATTACCCTGTTAACTGCATAACAATTAGACTCCTAAATACCTGTAATGAAATGAACAGTTCAACGCATGTTCATTTCTAAGCAGATGTCTTTGTACTTGAGATGGTCATCCGCTTCAGGAATGGATTACAGCGGGTACTTAGGGACTTTCAGAAAGTTAAGCAGGTACTTAACTGCTGTCCTGCAGTGGGATGGACTTCAGCACCATTAAATTTACCAAGGCAGAAACGTGCATCTTTTCTTAAGCATGTCCTTAACTGAATAGAGACAGTGCCAAAGGATGGGGTGCTAATGAAAAACAGGGTCAGGCTTACATCTCAGTTTTACTGCATACAGGAGAGTTGCATCATATTCGTTTTTAAACTGGCCAGTCCTGAATTCACTCCATTTTACAACAATAAACAGGAATATTCATCTGCAGTTTAGGCAGGGTTTTTCCTGCCTTGCTGATGTCTCTCTGCTCTCTTGTCCTTCTGGGAATATAATCCCTTTCAGTGACTGCACCATTTCAAGCACAGTCATAAAGAAATGACACAATTTTGCCATCCCTCTGTCTGTGGCAGAGCCACCACACGAACGTTGAAGGACAGTGCGGACTGGGGACCTCGGCGATTCTGGATTGATTCTCCAGTGCCTGTGGAGCAGGGTCTGGGCAGGCATGCTGCCCATGGGAGGTATAGCCTCCCTGCAGATGCAGTCCAGTACATCAGATTTACAGCCCACGTCCGACTTATCTGCAAGCAAACAGCAGTCTGTTTCTGGATGTGCAGCAGTCCGGGGTGCTGAGCTTCTTGTTGCCACAAAAATACAGAAAATACCTGTCCCCTCAAAAGGTTTTCCCATCTGAGATCTGGGATTGGATCATCTATACAGAACTGCATAATACAGGATCATCTCTATTATCAAGCACAATCCCAGCACTGACGGACGGGTCTCCAGGGCCTTTTCAAAGTTGGGGCCCTGGGAGCTCACGCACTCACAGCCTGCTCCTTAAGACAGAGCTCTCTATCTATGCCTGTCCATCCAGGCTGCCCATAATTAGTTCGAAACCTGTTGGCTTATTTCAGTTTCAGTTATTTCAGCCAGTTTCAGCTGGCTTAATTCAGAGCCGACAGCACCAGAAATCATTAGGGCCCTACACTTACTATATAAAATTGCAACAAAGAGAATAAAGACCCAAATGAATGTCCCACGGAGAGAAAACCTATAGCAAGTTCTACCCAGTTAATTGTGTTTTGGGATTTGGCCCATGCTGGGCAGCCTGCAGATGTGGCTGGCCAGCTAGCGCGTGGATGGCTTGGACCTTGTCATGGAGCAGATCCCAGGGGCCTTGAAAGAGTCTGGAGTTTTGTGGGGACACTTATGGGACACAGGGAGGCAAACTTGAGATGTTGTCAGAGAGGCTCAGACTATAGAAGCCAGAACAGAGGCAATAAGGCTACTCCAGGGAGGGACAGGCATCTATGACTATAGAAAACAAATCTCTAGGACTCAGGGCTTTTTTAATTGCACTGCTTCTGGAGCAACTTGTTAAATTTCGTGATACCAACTGTTTCTTTGCTTATTTCTCACTTGGAAGTCATGTGAAACAAATCCCTGATGAGCTCTCGCATCTCACTATAGGATAGACCTCAGCATCTAAGAGTCAGGAATTTACTTTACCTTTGTAGTCCCTAATGACTTCATTCAGTATTCTTGTAAGCCTGATCTCCACTGCCTAAAATACTCCATGGTAATTTGTCACCATTATCTATTGCTTTACTAATGTTACTTAGGTAAATTATTATAATCTCAGGAAAAATATTTTAGTATTTCCTTTACAACTTTGTTCAAAGTAGTCTAACCAGAATTCAATTAATAAAACATCTGTCTTTTAATATAGTTCAAAGTAGCCTATCAAGATATGTGCATGCCCATTAATTCTGCAGCAGCAAGCAGAGTGTATAAAGGCTGATTTTTAGCTACCAGAACAAGTAACCACATCTTCTATTTTTCTTGAAAATCTGCCTGTAATGTAGGGGTTTTAGTTCAGCCCTCAAATCAAACATTTTGGTCTCAGTTAACAACATATTTCACTAGGCAAAAGTACCAACACTCAAGGTATGTTGTGATCCAAGAGTCACCTTTTGCTTTAAAGATCCTAAAGTCTTCTGCTTTCCCATATGACTTCCCACTTTCTGCATCTGCACTGCTCCTATTTGTCTAGTAGCCTGGGACTGCACATGCTCTGGTCCCCCAAAGCTGTCTCCATGGCCTGTACAAGAAATGCCTTCCTAAGATATCCTCTAGTTTACAGTCAGATAACTCCTGAAGGCTCAATTCCAATTGCTCATTGGCGTCTAATAACACTGAGGTTAATGGGCAAATAACTGTAATCTATTTATTCTCAGGTGCCTACCTTCAAGAGAAAAGCCATTATGTTATCAAGAACTACCTTACCAATATTACAATACCATTACCATGACCTATTTCTGCCTTAACTCCTCTCTTTCCAGTATATGTTCTCTGAACATAGCATCGACTCAGGTTCTCAAGTCACAGGAACATCAACCTTGTTTTTTTCATTTGTTTCTCCAGCACCCACAACAGTCTGAATGCTATCTGAATTTAAACAACAGTAATACAGTACTGCAATGGAAAACTAAGTGAAGATACAAGAACAAGATTGCGCCCTCTGCAGCAATTCAAAAGCAGTGTTATTTTAAATTGATCTATAGTGCTTACTAAGAGCAGTTCCTATGTCTTCATTAAAACCAAAATAATATAAGGCACAATACTTTAATGACACTTTAAATAAAATTTACTGTCAATAGTGTAAAAAAATGTGGAGAAAAAAAATACTACGTTTGTCTACCCTATATGTGGGATACAGGGCTTTTGGGAAAAAGAATGCACTTCATCCACCCCGTGCCATACAGAACCTGACAAGAGGATCCGTGACTATTTGTTGGCCAGGTCAAATATAAGAAGGAAAAATAAAAAGCTCGTAATTCTTTGAAAAAGCTTTCTACAGGGACCTAGACCTGGTGCTTAGAGGTCGAAGCTCTCTGCTACATGTTTCTCTGGAGTGTGTCATCCCAGTACCCAGCACTCCTTGGGAAATGGTCCTTAATAATAAATACTAGTAGTGTAGGATGTAGGGTAGCTCATTTTCCTCCAGGGTCTACTGATATTGTCTACCCTTTCCTATATGCATTAATGAGCCTAATATTTCAGTGGAATTCAGTGCTAAAATTCTCATTAAACTCAGTGGAGTTGGATTCAGACCTGATGCTTAAGATATGTTTGAAAATTTTCAGTTCTACTTTTATAAGCAAATATTTCATGTTTGAAGACTAGCATCAGCAATGACTGAAGTCTGCCATCAGAAGAGACTTCTCTGCACTTCCACTATCACAGTCTTTCCCCGTAACCTTTTCAAGGCATTCCCAGTCCAGAGCAGGGGAGAGGCAAAGGGCACTGAGAATAAGAAATGCAATTGCTCCAGGCTCCCACTGTTATCCTTCTGCAGCAAACATTGCCCATTGGTCTGGACTGCAATAGGTTACCTCTGCTGGTACGATGAACAAGTTAGGGTATCTAACTATCGTCTCATTTAGCCAGATGAGAAAGGGTTTTCTTTTCCTTGCAGCCTACCAGTCACTTTCATGAAATAATTGGTTTTTACTAGCATCCACTGCAACGCACTCCATAAATTGGGAAGAAATATTCCTGAAGGCTTGAAGCAAGACTGAACACAATTTTACAGACCTTTTTCGTAAGTGAAATCAACAATCCATGCTAAGCTATTATTAGAAGTTCAAGGTGGAATTTCTATCCTGGAAAAAAATTATTTTGAACACCCTAGATTCAAAGTCTGCAATTGCTCTTGGAAGGGAAAAAGGACCACTTCACTTAAAAAAGCCCTATTTTTTTTTTTTTTTTTTTTTTGCTGCTCTGCCTTCCTAACCCTGCCATATCTGTACCAGCTCCTCAGAGAGGGATTTCAGCGTCATTGCAGGAACTCGTCAGAAGAGTGCAGTGTATAGTAAGCGAGAGTAGTACTGGTGTCATGCAACGTCTTGTGAGCAGAATTAATATCCTTCATTAGTCAGGCTGATATAGCTGAATCGAAGTTATGGGTCCAAAAGCTTGCCCAACTTTATCACCTGGCTCAACAACGGCTACTACCTCTTCTTACAAAGGTCCCCCTGGGAGTCAGAGGTGCGGCGAGCACCTTCCAGTAAGAGGCTGGACTAGGTGTCCTCTGGAACGCACGCTGCGCAGACTGCCTACGCTGCTTGGTCAGATGACACCACATAAAATTACCTCCATCTCAAGAACTCAGTGGAAGTTTTATAGCAGAGTACATCTAATGGATGCTAGTAAAAACAAACTCCACTTATTTTGTCACAAGAAGTAAATAGGGTGAGAACATCTACTACCATATTTAGGTACTTACATTCTGTTATAATTCTAAACTAATGTACTTAGTATATAACTTTGCAACCAAGAAGCGTAATAGAATCTAATGTACTAATGCATAATACTTTTCATCCTCTATACTGTAGCCAGACAGCTTTTTACAATTAGTATTACTTTTTTTTTTAAAGTAATACACGTATAGTCATTAAGAACTGCAATGTAATACACAGGATGTCCACACTTTTCCTCCTCCTTTATCTTCTGCATGAAGAAAAAGGAAAGAAAAAAAGATCACCTAATGTGACTAGAAGATGCACGCATAGCTAAGAACGAATACTGACTGTGCACTCAAAAAAAAGCATTAAAGCATTAGGGCAGGCATTAGTAATCCCACACTATGTACTTCAGAACAACTCCCTGCCAGAAAGAAAGATAGTGAGGACAAAAATAAAATAAAACAAACAAGCAAACAAACAACAAAAAAAGGAGTTTTATGATTTCTTCATACAAGCTAACTGAAATATTTGTAGCACAATATGGGGATGTTTCAGTCAGTCACAAAACAGCCTGATTGAATGATAATCAAATTAATTACCTACATTAACTGAACAGTTGAGAGCTCAGGTTGAAATTTAATAAACCACACTGCGTGAGGATGCTTAAAGATAAATCATAGCTTGTGACTCTGTGAGCATCATTTATTTTAAAACACTGCACTGTTTCTGCAAATTGCATTTATTAAAGCTATGCAAAAGCTTCAAGTCTTTTCAAAGGTGAATACGTTTTGATTGTGGTGGTTCTTGTTATTTAAGATGTACTTATCCAGTAACTCATGTTTCTGCACCCTCCCAGTAATTCTTGGTCAAATGTGTTTGGCAGTGGCATGCTGTGGGGAAAAGCATGTTTGCCCAAGCTTGATCTTGCCTTTCCCTATCCTCCCTCTTCAGCTTACGCCCCCAAACACATTCGCACCATTTATTCCCCCAACAGATATGCCAATGTCCCAGACACGCGACCCTCTGCGTATATGGCTACTCCTCATTTTTACTTGCCGTCCCTATGCTAAGATGCCCAGGGCACAGCCAGCGTGCTTTCAGCTGCCCGTGGGGCTGCAGAACAGGTGGCCACAGGGTTGTGTCTCACGCAGAGACACCCAGCTCCTGCCCCAGATATGGGAAGGAGGGTGCCAAAACCCTGTAATAAGATGGGTCTGACCAGCCCTTTAATAGTAGCCCAGGCGACAAGGAGAAGCGAGGCCGAGCAGACTGCGGCACAGCTTCCCCCTCCTCTCCCAGCTGGCAAGACCCCGGGCACCGGGATGGTGCCAGGCTGAGGGGGAGCGAGAAGTCGTGGGGTGCGAGAAAGCAGCTTCCCCACCGCTATTTCAACAGAGTTTGTGAGACAGCACAGCGCACGGTCTCAGCTTTGGGGGGTCCCAGACCCTGCCCCGAGCGGCCCCCCTCCACCTCGGCTGCTGGCTGCGTGGGGGACGTGGGGGATCGCTGCCGCCCGTGGCTCCCCGGCGGGGAAGGGGATCCCGGGGGGCACCACGGCAGCCTCACCCCACACCTGGGACCAGCCCCGAGCCCCTGGGGTGGCCGGGTGGCTCCCGGTGGTCCTGGCATGGGAACCGTGCTCCTGTCCCACGCAGGGACGTGGCACGCGTGCGCGCTCGACTGACGTGTGTGCGCTCAGGACCCGCAAGGTTAATTATAATGCCACCTGTAGGAGGTACTTTCCCGCAAATATTAACCTTCTGGTTTTTCCATATGCTCCCATATGGTCCAATTTTTCTTCATAAGCAGAGCTGTACTAGAGCTAAGAAATGACAGCTAAGCTTTACTTTTGTAATGTCAAAACCAGAAGTCACCTGACTTTGATAAATCCAGGTTTTTTTTAAAAAAATTAATATTAATTTAAATAAATTTCACCTTTTCCTCCCATGCCATAACTTCTTAGGAATAATTTGCATTCACAAGATAAATGCAATTTGATAGACTTTGCCACGAAACATTTCCGTCTGCGCCTGGCAGGAATTCAGTGAGAACACTCAGATTGCCTTATCTCAGTGTCCTTTCTGCAGCCTTCTCACTTCGCAGCCTCGTTGGAGCCCAAATATGCCTAGTTCTACAAATGTAGAAAACATTACAGAAATCAGATACAATCTCTGTTAATCTTGGGAGGAGCAGAAGAACCAGCTGTATTGCGATGTAATGCAAAACACAGTATTAATCGCCCAAATAATAGGTGAAATAAGCACACATGTTCTTAATCAATTGCTACTAATTCTTATCAAGAATAAAAAAGCCCCAGACACTAAAAACGCTTGAAGCTTCTCAGGTTTCTCCACATGGTGTCTGAAAACAGACTTTGCTAGCAGACTGACTGAAATCTTGCTGGCCTTAGAGATGTACAAACGGTTGCGAGAGGAATGTCCGAAACAAATCACTTCTAGAGGAGCTTTGAACAATAAAGGGCCTCTGTTTTCCAGTGAATTGTGTGTATGCACACAAATGCTCATCCATAATGTGAATTTAAAATAATCCTGATGGGAGTGAGGGAAGGGGAGGGAAGGGACACATGGAAATAACTAGGCAGACTTTGACCCTTTGTGCCAGAAAACAAAGCCTTCTAGTTCGAATCTGAGATAGCAGTTCCCCTTTGACATGGTTTCAACAGACATACGGGCCTTCTGGCTTAAGCCTGTCCCTAAAGGATACTAAGACCAAGCAAAGCTTGCTTACAAGTCGCCCAAGCGCAACATGATGGTTTTAAGTGGAAACAAATGAATGGAAAGGATGTAATTAAAAATCCAAACTGAATTAGGCAAAATTGCTACAGCTTCACTTTACAAAGTCAGTGAAGGGCAGGAATGGAGCATCTGAAATAGCTATTTGGCATAGGGTCACTATGATGATGAATTAGGGTTAATTTTCTACTGGATTGTAGGCCAGGCACTGTGCTGTGGCAGAATGCTCATTTTACTGGGTATGTTTTGGCCTACTTACAACTTTAGAAAATAAATATTACAATGTTAAATTAAATATGCTCTGTGACAAGGACTTGCAACATTGGGAGAATGTGATTTATATGCAATTGGCTCATATATACCATCTAATATGATATGCACAGTGTAACGAAAGCTCAGGGGTCTGATCCGCAGTGCAGAAATGCTTTACAATCCTCTTTCAGGTTGCATGTTGTTTTTCCTTCCTCCTCTTTTTCTTTGGTTTTTTTTTTTAATGACTACATGAGTTAATTAGTGGTTATGTACTCTGTCTCTTTGCCTGGCCTAGCTTATCCCTACTGCAATAAATCTCTTTTCTTTCCCTCTCCCAAGGATCATTACAACATTAGCCAGTACTGTCAACAAAACTAATTGAAAGCCACCTGCTTTTAGGATCACCCTAATGAAAAACAGAGAAGTTAAAAAACAAAATTCAATCAACTTTCTAATAGTCTGTAATTTCCTATTAATTCACACAAATGCAGAGGTAGAAAAAAACCATGCAAGACCCTTTTTTTTTCCCCACTGCTGGCCTTATCGTCCACTCCTCCTTATGTCTGTATAATTAGAAATGATTATTTTTGTAACCTAAATCTCTCATCACTCCTTAAAGTGGAACTAATAGTATTACATTTTTTCTTTTCAACTGCAGCTGTACAGAAAAGGAAAGTACTTGCATATAACCTTCCTATTATAAATCGATCTGTTCTTTTTGCTAAACGTTTGGGTTCTTTTAATCAGGTAGGCCCAGATTCAGCAGAACTTTTAAAGATGTCAAAGTCCACTTAAGTGCTTACACAAATGATCTAAATCTCATTGCTTCTGATGAAATTCAAGCACCTGCAGAAACCTGGGGAAAGGTGGAACATGCAGGACTGAATAGGTATGGATTTCCTAAGAGGGGCCTTGGTCCCTAAACGTGCAAAGCCCTTCAGCACATGCTGAACCTCAGGCAGGTGATTATGTGTGATTGAAGTCGATAGGAAATAAGCAAAGTGCTTCAAGATAAGTATTTTGCTGCCGTTGTGCAGGAGCACACAATTTAGTCAAGTGAGCATGAGTAAAGAAAATGTTCTTGAGATAGCTTAACGGCTAAACTGTCTCCCATAAGGAGTTTCCCAGCTTGTATTTAATTGTGGAGAAATAAGCCTGGAAAAGGATAAAAGTGGCTGATTTATTTCTGTTAGGCCAACTGATGTAAAATACTGAGAAAAGAAAGAAAAAGGAAAACACGAGACAGACGGTACTAATGACTATTTGTGTTACAGCAGGGCTTAGATGTCCCAGTAAAGCCTGAGATCCCACTGCGCTAGACGCTGTGCAAACATGTCAGTGAGGGTGTTCAGTAAAGGAGAGCTGCCTGTAAACACGACATGTGGAAGTCCCTTTGAAGTCAGCCAGAACCCAAGCATGCAAGCGGTTTGTACTGTCAGGCCATACGATTCAAGCTATATGATTAATTGCTATCAAGTGTGCTGAAGGAGAAGACAGGGTCTCTCGTACTATGGCCACCAAAGATATAATGAGCTGAGGAAAAAAAATAAGGTCACAGATAATATATTGGTTGTATTTAATAGTCCACTGTTTACTTCCTGGGAGTGTAAACATATCATTATTTTTCCTATTTCAAAAGAATAAAAACTCTATTTAGATGAAATACATTTAAAACAATGCAGGTGACATGCAATATGGGATAAATGTTACCTTCATGCAAATGTATGCATCTCTCATCGATTATAGTAATGAGATATGCAAAGAAAGATCAGAGGAATATAATTTGATCCCCTTCGGAAGCTACGCTGAAATTCATGCTGGATGCAGTGTGTGTGCGTGCACAGAAGAGGAAGAAGAGTAAGGAGTCACAGTATTGCAGAGCCATCCCAAAAAAGAGCAAATTCCTGCTGCTTCAGAAGCGGACTGATGCCTACAGAAGGTCAAGGGACCTAGAAACAAGGTGAGCTCCCCAGTTTGTGAACCCACAGTTTCAATGATGCAAACATTGCTACAACACCTAGAAAAGGCTTGAAAATAAAGGCGTACAGAAGAATGAAAGGAAGGAAAAAATACCAGTCAGGAATAATTATCACAGTGTATAAAACTTTCCACTCCTTTATTATCATAAATTGCAAAGTTTTATTGATGCATATTTTATCACAGCACTCTTGCCATATGTGATCTGAAGATTCAGAGCCTGTCCCTGGGGACAACGGTACTGATATAGATAATCAAGAATTCCTTTTATGCTCCTCTCAACACAGCCACAGCTCAGATTGAAATTAACATCTTTTACAATGAAACACCAGTTTTCTGCCACAACTAGACATGACAGCTGGAGAGAGCGGCCTGCTTATCCAGTTATTCCTTCAAGTCTCGGTTTCATTACGACCTGTGAAGATGTAAACTATGTACAAAGCAACGCGGATGGTCACTGAATGCCAGAAAAACGAATCTGCATGCAACCTGCCACATGAAGAAACGGGGCAGAAATGCTTCCAAATAAATCCAGGGATGAAAAGCAAAGATCAGAGGCAGCCCCTAAAAAAAGCAATGAAGAGGAATCCAAAAGCTTTGAACTTCTGCAGCGTGCACTGCCTGGGTTAGACTGGCTGATGCTCTCACACACGCATGTGCACACGGGAGCGGAACCCATGGCCAAAAAGAAACCCAGCGTGGGGCTCTGTCCTACTTAAATCCTCCGAAGCAAGGATTTTACCTAGTGGAAACACTAAGGCTGCTTAGTGTTGGCACTCGTTCCTGGTCATCTTTTTAGGTTGACTGCTTCCACCCATACAGCGGCCCTGTTTCTCATGCTGCTGCGGAGGGGGGCATGGAAGTTGTTTTGCTCTGCTCCCCATGGGGTCGTACGTCACTTCGGCATCCGAGTGCCTTCCTGTAGAGCAGTAAACGACCAACATCTGCCATGTGTGGTTCATTCTCCCTCTCATCCTACTCCCAAGGGAAAACTGGGTATGCAGTGTAGTGTTTTGTCTTGGCAGGACTTTGTTTTTGTTGTTTTAAATGTACACGCTGCCATATGTTAGGAAGGAAAAAAAAAGCAGCACCTTGCTTGTGAAGGAGAAGGTGGCGGGGTTTGCAATGGTCATTAGTTTCTGAGGGAGCGAGTGCCAAGGTCTCAGTCTGGCTTCCCAGAAAGTGCAGCTTCCCGCTGGCTGTTAGAAAGGTGCAAACTTCACAGGCTGTCACAGGGAGCTGGGGATGATAATGCCCTGGAATTGCATCTCTTTCATGTGTGAAAGTGGTTCAAGTCCAGCTTTGAGCACATGCCTACCTGCCACAACATTTCAAAAGAGCCTGTTGCTTTGGTATATTACATGCTGGGACAATACATAGTAAAACCTACTCTATCGATCACTGGCTTTTTTTCCTCGTCTTTCCTGATTAATGTCATGTCATCTAGAGGTCATCTCCAAACAGTCACTAGAGAAGCACAGAAAAGAAGATATCAATGTACATTTTGAAACATGTAAGTGGACAAATGCGCTATTAGAGGTGCAAGGATGTTCAGGAAACATTTCAAGCACATTGCATGCCTTCACTATAGATCAGGAAAGAAGTACACAAAGGCAGGCAGATGCCACTTTTCTAGCTTTGTGTCTTTGTCTTTCTACAGGTTGCACAAAACAGTACTTCTACAGTTCAATACTATGGATGAGCTCAGGCTAAAAACATGCATAATAGCAAGGCCACTTTAGGGTCATTATCAAGTAAGAAAGGGAAACAGAAGGCTATGAAAAGAAGATGGGTATATGGCAGAACTGCAGCTGAAGGATCTAATTTATATTATCAGCAGAAAAAATAGCACTAACACATTAGTTGGATGGTTCTTCAGTAGATAAAAAGGACAGGGCAGGACCTCTCACCCTGCATTAAGAGATCGTCACTTTCATTTTTCTGAAGCCAAGGAATTTTTGGAATTTCCTGCTCCTCATCCCACTGGAAGGACTCATCTCACTGGAAAGGGCTGATTCCCAAGCCCTCAAAACTTTTTGCATTCATGAAGAAGATTCTCTTGGGGGTTACTCATTCTCTCTTCCATTATATTTTTAATTGACACATTTCCCAGAGTTCACTTTTATAGGATATTGGAGGGATTTAATATTGAAAATATTCTTCTGCATGAAGGAAACTTTGGAGTATAGGTTCAGATGACCAGGATTTCTCCAGTCATGCACGTGCGCACACACACACACACACACACAGAGTGATGGTTGCAACCTCACTCCAACTATAAAGTCTAGATTAGCTAAGGATCATTTGAAGAGAAATGTAGCAGTACCGATTATTTTTCCTTTTACAAGAGATTTAAGATAGAATATTTACTATGATCATACAATTTTTATATCAGATTAAACCCCCAAATTTCCATCTTGCAAGAAGTTATAGTATTTGGCATTTCTCCCAAGTCAGGCTAAAAAACCAAAATAATGTAATTTATCTCTCCATAAATTTCTTAAAAATCAGTTTAAAGAAGCAAAAATATTCACTTCTATGTTATGAAATGGGTCGTCTTGAAGTTTTGGAAATAAAACGTTTAGTGTTGGGGGGCAGGAGGGATGTGGTGACATTGCTCCTTGACTCCACCTAAATGGCCACAACTGGGAGCTGATATTCTTGACCCACTTGTCTCTTTCTACCCCACGGATCCTTCTCCTCAGTCAGACTTAGAGCCCCATGAAGCATGGCAGTCTCATGGTGCTGCTGTTCTCAAGATTCTTCACACCACTGGAAAATCTCATCCCAAATACAAAATATATATGTCAGCCAGATTTTCCTCTGCGGAGCATTTTGCCAAAAGGTCTATTTTCCCTATGAATATTTTCAAATTTAATGAACAACAGGAAAATACTTAATTTGACACTTTTGTGATCAAACCTGGTTGTTTTATTACAGCTTGCCTTTTGAATCCTTTGAGTGGGACTATCAAGGCAGAATACCAGGTAAGAACACTAGTATCAAGCTAGAGTCTCAGCGTGATGTGTAGATAAAGAAGGACTTTGAAAAGCATTTCAGATTAATCTTTCTCACAACTGCAAGTTTTAAAAGTACTATTTATAAGGAACCCTTTTCATCATTACTTTCATAGTAATGGTGGTTTTAAAAATTATTTTACACCTGGGAATCAAGAAGCATATTAGAAATAAACACTTTTCTATAAAACTCTTAATAAGGTAGAGATGTCATCAGGAGGTCTATCATGATGGATAGAATGACCAAGCCAAAGGGGGCGGGGTCATCACTATTACACAACAATAATAATAAATTAATTAAAAAAAATCAGAGACCACCAAGCAATCAAAAATCAATTGCTTACTATGAACAAAACTCAGACCCTCTTTGAGTGAAACCTCATTCTAATTTCACCAGCATAATCCCCTGGAAACCAGTGAGCTTGCATTAGTGTATTAAAGAGCAGAATAACATAGACACATGCCATGTTGTAAAGATATTTTACATCTTTCTTTGAAATACTGACATGGGTCATTTTCCCAGACACGAGTCTGTCCTGAGATAGTAAATCCTGGATCTTCAAGATAGATAGGGTGTAATTAAAACTAGAATATGGTCTATGGAGAAAGATCTCTCCCCACTTAAATCACATTGTTTTCACTGCTGTACTGGTGTAAATGGTATTTTTATGTATGTGTCCAGAAGAGAACTCAACTGCAATATTTCTTTTCTACTGCTGAAATATTAGCATTAAAAAAGCAGTATTTTACAAAAGTCATATAAACATAGTGCCTATAACACAATCAATTTTGTTGGAATTATTTTACACCAGCGTTCATCCTTGAAATGATATCTCTTCCTTTGTGGAATGTTTTAAAACTTAAAAATGTTATTTGAAGTAAGAATCACCAATACATTAACTGGTAAAAATCAAAGTACTCCTTTTTTTCCCCAAGCCCAGAAGAATTAATTTTGTTGCCACTAAAGAAGAACAGACACCCAACTTTTGAACAGGAACTGACCTAATATTTCTGAAAACCCTGCATGCAATTAGCTTCTTGTAAGAGACATCTTTCAAGCAGTCTTTTTCTGCCTCTGAACTCCAAAAGCTGCTCGTCAGATCCAGCAAAATTAGGATATTGATAGAGAACCATTTATCAAGCTCGATAGGTTTGTTAGAGGCACACTTGTCTAGTTAACCAACACTGTCAGAGCATCCTTTAAAGCAGAAAGATATTGTTAAGGCCCTCCTGAAGTGTTTATTTCTGCTCCAGGTTCTCCACACCAGTGTTTCTCCAGCGGTGGGCTGGAAGCAGTGCTGCCCTAGGAAGTGGTCCTCAGTCTCCCCCAAAAAGGAGCCCTCCTTGGCTATGGGGTGGTGTGACGGCCTCGTCCCAAGATGTCAAGATGTCAAAAGGGACACCTGTTACAGCAGGGCTTATGCTGGCACCCCTTAGTGCTTTGGCATTAATGATGGGCATCAAAAGCAAAGAGCGCTGCTGTCTTCCTGACCCCAGGGCTTGCAACCCTCTGGCCTAGGTTGAAAAGAAGAAAATGTCTGGTGAATTGGGATGGCAAATTGGTGGTACGGGACTGGGAAGCGGGGGCCTGACTCCAGTGTTCGGCTTCTCCCCCACCTTGCTCCTTGATGGACCATGCTG
This sequence comes from Haliaeetus albicilla, assembly GCF_947461875.1. Taxonomy (NCBI): domain Eukaryota; kingdom Metazoa; phylum Chordata; class Aves; order Accipitriformes; family Accipitridae; genus Haliaeetus; species Haliaeetus albicilla. The sequence goes on along the minus strand of NC_091503.1, from coordinate 11,851,604 downwards.
TTCTCTGGGCTTGTCCTACCATCACTCTGCCTTGGGTTTTTAGTCCACTGGTCAGAACTTGTTCAGCAACATTTTTATTTTCTAGATACATTCTCTTTCAAGTAAAAAAAGCACTTGTTTTTGTTTTTGTTTTTTTACCACAAACATATAAACTTCAACATTTTCCAGGGAAAGATTTCTCAGATCAGGGCTCTATCTTGTGACTTTCTGAGACACAAATCAAAATCTTGACCTATTCATTCCTAAATGTGTAGCTCTGATAGCTCTTTTGTCTGAGCATTTTCTAAAAGCTTTGGTTTCCTTCTAAAACAAGATGATTTTGAAATCTAAGCTTTGGCAAAATGGAACTGTGATCTCCCAGCTCTGGTATTTGGATTGCAAGCACTTTGATGCAGCGCTATGTCCTATGTGTTTGTACAGCACAGGGGTCTGCATCATACCTAGCACCTGCAGGCACCTCTAAACCACAAATTATAACTACTAATAGAAGTTTTACCTTTGCCTGGTGCTTTGGTCTCAGAAGCCTAAATGCGTCAAGCACCCAGACCCACTGTGTGGACAAAAGCAACAAAATCCCTATAGTATTGGGAGATTCAGAGCCAAATTCAAACATTGCCCTTATCTAGACATATAATCCCATCAGATTGTGAACCTTTGGCTTTGCCAATAGGGTACCTAACAGTGGCAGAACTTGTGCTAAGGCTGGATGCTTCTCCCACCGCATCCCTGCCTCCTTTTTCACCCAGCCTCACTTGGCTGATTGGCACCAGTATTGTACAAGTTTCAGTTAAAGCAGAACCATTCTTTCCTCTCCTTTTCCTTAAACATTTAACACGTCACATCTGTGATTTTTCTAGCTCCAGTTTTTTTTGAGATGGGAATATTGAGGTTATCTTCCTGATGTTGAGAATACCCCACACATGGCAGAGGACAAGAGGATAAAACACTGGGAATGCTGCCTCTTCCCCCTTTCCCTCTTTTTTCACTTCCTGTAAACATACTGGAGAAGATTGTACTGCAAAGTCATAAATAAAGTATACTTGTCAGAAGCTACGGTCTTAAAATATTCTAACGGTTTGTTTGTGTTCTCTCCATAAATTGTTTATTGGTCAATATGGCCAGAACTTTCAAACATATCCTCCTTTGCAGTTTGCTGATATTATCTCCATTCTAAATACTTTCATCTAGTATTGAGCTCTCAAAAAACCTCTACCTTTTTTTCATTGATGAGAGATTTTTCTAATGCTGAACATTCAGATTATGCAGCATTACATTACCCTGTGTTTCTTATCCTTACGGAGATTGCTAGCATTAAAGGAGAACTGTATGATTGTTACTGACGTTACTACCAGTAGTAGGGTTATGCAGCAGGGGGATGCTCTTTGAGTGGTCTCTATCTATGCAGTAAAGCAAATCAGAAAAGAAAAATCTCTGTATAAAATATCGCTCAAATTTGTATTCCACTTCACTACATCATGTAAATGTTCTTCAAGTAACAGATTGACATTGTGAAATGGTACCCTGATGAGTAAATTATCATAGAAAGAAGTTCATCAAAGCAATGATTTCAGACATGTGTCTGAACAGCCCGTGAGCATACAGAACCAAAGATATCTCTTTAGCCAGTGATGACACCAATCATTAACATAGAAAACAGACTTTCTTCTAACTCTCCTGGAGCCCTGCAATGCAGGGCGTCTTCCAATAAAGCAATCATCCTGCATAGGATGATATTTTAAATCAGAAGTTAAGTGGTTCAGTCCCCTCTTGATAGTTCCTAAAGAGGTTAAAGACAGACCAATGGACTTAAAAACACTTTTAAATGCACGCAATGGTTGATAGATTGGATATTTACAGCTAATAAGTCAAATATGTTATGACATTTGGTAATTGCTTCTTCAATAAATAACTTGATAAGTTCCTGGAGAAAAGAAGTTAATTTATTTCAGAATAAAAACAGTTTTGGTCCACCAACTCTTTGAGGACAATTTGGTAGGTAACTGTAACTACACGGGAATTTTGATGCTCAGCAATCATTAAAAATAATGGGAACTTAAGTGTCCAAATCCTACAGTAGCTTCAAAAATCTTAGCCATGCACTGCTGGGACAATCACTTTTTGCCCACTGCAAAGGTATTAACACTGAAGCACTCGTATCTTAGAAAAGAAAGAGAACAAATCACATAAAAAACTATTTCAAATGGTTATCTATATGTATTTTACTGGTGTTTTACTAAATTGATACATGAAGAAGAAAACAAGTAGAACACCCTATAAGTTATTTTTGATACTACAATTACTGCTGTTTCAACAAAACAAGGACCTTGTAGTCAAAAGTTTGACTGGCAACAGGATTAAAACGGCAACAGATTTTAATCAAAATGCATTTTTGAGGCTAAGAGTTTATAGTAAAAAATAAACACATACCTGCCACACATCATTATATATGTTTATTCTGCAAAAACACCTATACAACCCAGTAAGGGATTACAGAGATAATGCAATGGAGTGCCTTCTCCCAAAGGTGGGAAACGAATGGGACAGAGATAGCAAATAGTTAGTAAGGAACAGTTAATGGCTATACTGGGTATCACTACTGTTAGCCATGGTTCATTCATTGCCTCACTAATAGGCACATATTTAGCAGTCATCATAACACAGATGAGTCTTAATGGGAGCTCCTTCCACTGCCCCAGAGCACTATGACAGCAAGCATGAGGGCACTTGAAGAGCTGGGGCAAACAGGCAAGGAGAACAGACAGGCAGACTGACAACTCAGTGTTGAGCTGCTCTTTTTTCTTTTTCCTTTTTTTTTTTTTTTTTTGCCATTTCTCTTCTACACATTTGAATCTAACATCCAGTTCCTTAGTCCTTGACTTCATGTTGAGATGTACCATGCGCAAGAGTCAGCACAACTAGCCCACCTAAGAGTGGATCCTCAACCACAGTTTACTTAATACAGCGCCCTTAGCAATGCCCCTGAACTCACCCTAATGAGGATTAACCTTTCCAAAGTCTATACTACACAAGAAAGATTTAGCCATGATTCAGTCCAGCATTTCTACATAATGGTTCCACTATGTATATAACCCTAATATCTATGACACATCGCTGACAGATGCCTTTCTCTTGGCATATTGATGAGATATAACCTGAAACTCCACACGCTAATCTAGGAGTCTGATTTTTTTTACAAACCCCCTCCAATATCCTGTACTCACCCTGGAGATTTCTTGTGGGATCCAGCTGCTGTTATTCCAATCTCTATCTGTTACCACAAACTGCTCTGCTTTCTGCCACGCTCATTCACAAGCCTGTGAAACAGTTGTCTTCTTTTTGTATTAGTCCCTCTCCAAGCCAGAGCCAAATTCTATACCTGCCACCGATCAGATCTGTCCTTTTTTTGTCTCTGTTATTTTATGAAGACATTTGTCATTTCTTTCTCTCTGCCTCACTATACAAATCCTCTGTTTTCTTGCTCTCCTGCAGCTTCTTCCTCTGTTCAGTCTCCGCCAGGTTTTGTTGCTATTATCATCGTTTTCTCTCAACATGCTCTCTGTCCTCTTGAAGGCTGGTTTGACAGATGCTGTCTTGTCAACTGCTTGAAGGCTGATTTCAGCTCTTCCTTACAGCACCGTGCCTATGTGCCTCCTCCGCTACAAGTGCTTAGTGTGGAGCCTGTTCTACCAGGGCAATGTGTCTGCTCCTCGTGGCCCTTCCTCCCAAGGATGGTCTACAAGGACGTAAGGTGCGCAGGGCTGTGGGCTACAGGCTCTAGTCTGATAATCAATAGTTGACTGCTGCCTTTCCAATAGGCCTAGCAGCTCTTCCCCTTGTCATTATCAAGGACGTGCACTAGTTATTTGCCAGGATCTCCCCTGCATGTCCATGGGATGCCCAGAAAAGAGGATGTTTAGGCTTGCTATCAGAATAAATTTACCAGCCTGTGCTCATTCCCCCTTGCCTTAGAGGCGTTCATGAGGAGCAGGCAGCCCTAATTGTTTGCATGGTGTCTGCCCATCTCCATATCACTTTCTGAAGGAGACACAAGACTACAGCAAATCCATACGGGAAGCACGAACCAAACAGGCAAGTGCAGTGGTTCCTCTCAGGAGATACGGTAGTTGGTTGATACATGCAGCGCTCCTCTGACACTGAAAGAAACTGAGGGTCCAACTAAAACAGACATGCACCACTGATACACACTATTCTTAAACTTCCCTTTCTGGGGAGGCGTTTGTCTGCCCTTCATAAGGCATGCTGATTTCCATCTTATTTCTTCAATCTGTTCCTTAAAACCATATATTTTTTGTGAAGCCTTAATATATTATACCTGCAGGTCAAGCAATATATAATATGTACCTGAATGGTTAATGCCCTCCAGATTATGCACAGATTGGAGGACGCTCAGGGCAAAACTTCAAATACTTTTTGCAGGGAAATGGTTCTTTTCATTTAGGAAGCTCCCCTTTCCAGAAGTCAGTCTCTTAATTCTCACTGAGAGTCAGCAGAACTTCACTTGTTAAAGCACTTCTGTTCTCTTCAAAAGTATCTTAAAATTAAAAAATAGACTAATTTCAGCAATGGGCTAAGCACAGAGAAGGCACTCCATATATAATAATCTAGTGGGGTACCTATATTATTCTTAAGGGTTTTGCCAACTAGTTATCTACTACTGCTATTTTGATTTATGTTACAGCATGATTGCAATTCTAAATTAAACTCATACAAGCAAAGAAATTCATAGTTAAGCCTTTCACTCAATCCTTAACCTGCTTTGCTGTAACTAAGTTACGTATTACAAGGGCTCTTAACTGTGTCTTGCAATACCTAGGCATGTAGAAAGGTTAATTACTGTACTGGGTTTGTGTGGCAAGGTTTTGGTAGTGGGGGTGCTACAGGGGTGGCTTCTGTGAGAAGTTGCTAGAAGTTTCCTCTATGTCCAACAGAGCCAATGCCAGCCGGTTCCAAGACGGACCCGCTGCTGGCCAAGGCCAAGCCCATCAGTGATGGTGGTAGTGCCTCTGGGATGATGTATTTAGGAAGGGAAAAAAAACCTGCGCAACTGCAGCCGGAGAGAGGAGTGAGAACATGTGAGAGAAACAACCCTGCAGACCCCCAGGTCAGTGCAGAAGGAGGGGAGGAGGTGCTCCAGGCGCCGGAGCAGAGATTCCCCTGCAGCCCGTGGGGAAGACCATGGTGAGGCAGGCTGTCCCCCTGCAGCCCAGGGAGGTCCACGGAGGAGCAGATCTCCACCTGCAGCCCAGGGAGAGAGGACCTCATGCCGGAGCAGGGGGATGCCCGAAGGAGGCTGTGACCCTGTGGGAAGCCTGCGCTGGATCAGGCTCCTGGCAGGACTTGTGGATCTGTGGAGTGAGGAGCCCACGCTGGAGCAGGTTTTCTGGCAGGACTTGTGACCCCGTGGGGGACCCACGCTGGAGCAGGCTGTGCCTGAAGGACTGCAGCCTGTGGAAGGGACCCACGCTGGAGCAGTTCATGAAGAACTCAGCCTGTGGGAAGGACTCATGTTGGAGAAGTTCATGCAGAACTTTCTCCCGTGGGAAGGACCCCACGCTGGAGCAGGGGAAGAGTGTGAGGAGTCCTGCCCCGAGGAGGAAGGAGCAGCAGAGACAACATGTGATGAACTGACCACAACCCCCATTCCCCATCCCCCTGTGCCGCTGAGGGGAGGGAAGTAGAGAATTAAGGAGTGAAGTTAAGCCTGGGAAGAAGGGAGGAGAGGGGGGAAGGTATTTTAAGATTTAGTTTTTATTTTCTCATTATCCTACTCTGATTTGACTGGTAATAAATGAAACTAATTTCCCCAAGTCGAGTCTGTTTTGCCTGTGATGGTAATTGCTAAGTGATCGCTCCCCGTCCTTGACCCACGAGCCTTTTGTTATATTTTCTCTCCCCTGTCCAGCTGAGGAGGGGAGTGATAGAGCAGCTTCGGTGGGCATCTGGTGTCCAGCCAGGGTCAACCCACCACAACTACATAGACTCATTTTTTATCTTTGATTTGCTTCTGTAGGAGTCTAAAAGGAATCGTGTAGAAGAATTCAGCCCTGGTGTGCTCTCAACTTGAAAATGGTTAGCACCTCTTGGGCTACATTGTTGGGAGCTGCATAGGGCAGCAGGGCAAACACTACACAGTTTGGTGAGTGCTTGATCCACTGGGTATCTACATAGAAGCATGAAGGGCTTCAGTCCTTCCGAAAAAAGCAAAATAATTTACAGAAAGGCCCTACTGAGAAACAAATCCACATGTTCTCCCCAGAGGCCCCACGGCAGCCCTAACCAGCCCTGTTCCTTCCCTCTTTCGTGAAGACATGGACGTGAACTAAGGGCATGGACCCACAAGAGTACCTCAATACTGTCACTGTCAGAAAAACCAGGAGACGACACAAATAGCAAAAAGGAGAAAATCAAGAGAGAAATTCAGAAGGCAGTACTGTAACCTGAACACCTCAGTGTTTCACTGATTCTGGCTTAAGCTTGGACTGGTTACCATTTGGGGTATCAACCCCTGCATGCTCAGGCTTTTGAAGAACTATTACAAAACCAACAGAGACAAACATTTTAAACACACAGAATGCATTTGACAGCATATCTTCACCTTGAGCATCTGAAATCCCTTTAATTTCTTTCTTAGCATATAAACTATACTTATGCTTTTCAAAGCAAAACAATTAGTTTAAAAATTGGAACCTCCTGTGACTGCATGAAATACTTCTTTCATCCATTCATTCTTTAAATGAGGACCCCAGTCAACTCCTTCACAACAGTTACCATTTCTCAAGTCTGCAAACTCTTTTCAAAGGTAGGGTCCATCTTTTGGAATACCATCATGACACACTTGGTAGCGTTGTAGCTGGTGAATTTTAAGTGTTTAACTTTCAGATGAAATGTATGTAACTATGTTAAAAATTCCTGTGAAAAAAGTAGGTCTTACACATGCATTGCAGTCAGTTTTCAGAGTTCTATCCTTTTTTTAATTACCCAAGGCATTCTGATTACAGAGCTACAAAGTAATCTATTTAAAACTGGGTTTTACAGTGATCCAATGGGCACAAAAAGCATAAGGAATTAAGAAGCATTTACTTCTCTTCCCCTTCTTCTTATATTGCCAAATACATTTAAATCAAACTTGTTTTAAAAACAAATATTCCCAGGGTAAGGACTTTCATATCAACTTCTAGTTAAGTTGTTTCTGCTGAATTAGAAACCTCTGGCAATTTTTTCCCAATGAAATGTAAATGATGACATATCGTTAACTAGCAGCATTACACCACTAAAATACTAAGACACGTCTTGCTTGCCTCAAACTTCCCTTTCCTGAAGTGCAATGCCTTAGAGGCAGCAGTGTTTAAATGGTACAAAGTACTCTACTACCACCAGCCTGAATCTTTATTTAGGAGAACAAGCTGCACATTCTTCCCTGCCAACGCAGTATATGGGCATGTTCGGCTCCTCCATAAAACACACTCATACACTATTACTGTCTAAAACAAGGTACAGTACTGACATGACAGATTCATGTTCCCAGCTGTGACATAAGGGCTCTTTGACAATACCACAGTGAAAGCCCTATTAAGAAAACATGTGCCGGACAGTGCATCTGATGCAGTTAAATGCTATAAAAGATTTTCCAGGTGTTAATGAGTTACATGAGCAGAATGAAAATGAGATGGATCCGTGTGCTTGGAAATTCTCAAGAAGCAGGACTCAGGCTCTCAGAGAGACAGACAAACAGCGCTTTATAACCATCCCTGGCCACGCTCTGCACCTGACCGCGCGAGGTGATGAGCGACCCTGACTATTCACTGGGGGAACTGTTCATTGAGGATCGTTTGCATGGGAAAAGACAGACTTTCATGTCTTCCTGCAGTTTACTGCATCCTTTTTACTTTGCTCTATTTGTGAAAAAGCACTAGCTATTTTCCCCTTTTTATGCTTTTCTTTTTTTCCTAAAGAGAAGGAAAACATTATGCCTGTTACTTCATTTCTTGTTCTTAGTTTTATGAGGGATTCAGCTTGACCCAGTACCGATAAGAAACTGTCATTTAACCCATGCTGAAGTATCACTACTTACAGTTTATGCTTTTAAAGGACAGAAATACAGCCTTTTGCATACTTTGAAACAGCAGTGGTTGAAATTTTTCAAGGCAAGTCTGGGGCTTAAGATATATTCTCTTAAGCTATGTATAGAGTCATATGTATGGGCTGCCCTGAAAATTTCAACCACTGATATTTCAGAGTATGTGCATACATTAGTTTGCACATCAGGTATCTACAGTAGAATTGTTTATTCATTTCATCTGTTGACTTGATAAAAGATTGTTTCATTTCTTTAGCACGTGTGAATTTTATGGTTACTGTCCTTGAGGAGCTAAGTTTTGTTTTATCTACATATGACAGGTACAGTGTGGGGAAGGCTGCAATGCAGATTTTTTCATGCTGTTGTGACCACAACCTCAGTCTTAATCCTGGCATACAATTGTATCTCGGAAAAAAAGATAATTTTGTCTCCATGCTAATTCCAGCCTGATTTTCCTTAAAGGGGAAGCTCCCAGTAACAGGAGAACCAATGGAGAGTCTCCTCTCAGAAATTAATTTAGACCCACCTATTTTATTTGCCACAAAGACAACTCAGTACTATTTTATCTTTCATTTCCAATCTAATATCCCAAGTCCTCTTCCCACTCTTCCGCCACCCCAAGAGAGTTACTTAAATTAACTTGGAGAACTAAATTTTCTTAAACGTGTAAGACTAGGTGGAGAGAATGAGCAAACCGGTCTAACAGCACATTGACACAGATTCTTGAAATTCATGTCTTAAGGGTTAAAATTCCTCTAGCTTGCCAGGTGTTCTGTGCAAATGTTGCATTCATACAATGTAGTATCTGACCATTTAACCATATGTCAAACAATCTCTGCTATGACAACCAGATGTAGACATTGCCATGGAATGAAATTATCATTTTATTAATTACCCTTTAATTAGTTGATACAGCAGAGAACATGCAGTAATTTAGTCATAATTGGCCTGACTGAGACTCAATACTTACAGGGATGGAATCTGTTTGTGAGACTACTTGTTATGAATAACAATTATGTCTGTGACAATGCAATTTTATTACGAAGATGTACTGTGCATTTCAAACAACTTTTAGGTGTAAGATAGTATTCAAGGTTTAACTACAATTTGATGGCAAATGTTTTCCTTGAATAGAAGTGTATAATACTCTGCGTATTTTGCTAAACATGTTATAACAATGCAAGGAAGACCTCTTCCCAAACTTACTTTTGTGGCTAGAGCGTGGTTTTGATGCATTTTATTACAGAAATGAGAAGCCGCTTGGTAAATTTTGTATTTGAAAATGGAGGGAAAAGCACTTCAGACTTCTCTCAAAATCTTGTTATTGGTCTTCAAATTATTCTAGAGTTTAACGTGGTATTTGTGTAAGGGGTACACTATGCAGATTTTTAGAAACATTCCCTCAGAACATCGCAAGCAGAAACTTGCGCAGTGTCTCTTACGCGATCACTCGATCACTACACTTTTTGGATTTCTGTAAGAAGAGTAGAACATCCTTAGGTTTCACAGGCCAGATAGGTGCAAATAAAGCTAGTAACATCCCCTCTAAACTATACGAGTAAGTAAAATGCCTTGAAGAAGTCTTTTCAGTATAGCTTGGAATTAAATCAGGAATACTCTTCATAGACAGAATACTGCATATCACTGTGGTAGGACAAAGCACATTCAACAGCTTAATAAAAATGCTTGTAAAGTGGATCTTAACATTGGCCCTTACATACCCAGTTGTTACGAGGTTTTTATACCATCATTTTGGACAAAAGTCTGGAGTCACCATTCTGTCCTTGCTCTTCTAAACTCTGTGACCTGAGCAAAGACTGCAGTGTTTTATGTTAGTTTTATACTGTTAGACAGACAACATGCCTCGTGTTTTCTCCACTTGTCTTTCCACAAAAATCTCACAAAGTGCAGGTCAAAACCTTCAAAAAACTCAACTTCAACAAAATATAACAAATTGCTTCACTTTTCAGCGTTGAATGAAAGCTTTCTCTTTGGTTTTTTTTGGGGTAATGGGTAGCTCCTAGCTTTCTGCATGTGCAGAAAATTACACTTAACTGAACTTTTTAAACCTTGCCCAATTCCAGCACATTTATTTATTTATTTATGATGGATGGGCAGGCTACATGGATGTCTCTGAACCAAATTAATCTTTCCTATAACTACTTGAAAGTCAAGGAATTTATATGAAAGATGAGTCTGTTTCCTTTACAGTTAGACTTTGGGTAATCCGTTTACTTCGCTCAAATGGCTATGGACTACTTTGTAAGTTTTCTTTGTTTTAAATAGAACATCCTGCCATCCTTTCTGATAATTAATCCACCTATTATGCTTCTTTATCATTAATTTATATATACAGAAAAACACGTTATATAGGAAAGAAAAACATTTTTTGCCTATGGTGCCATCTTCCAGCTAATATCAGTAAGTCATATTCTATTCCTTGTACGCGCATCTCGCTCGACAACTTATAACCATCTCCAGTACAAATACACACAGGTTGTATTTTCCTGCTGTGTCACAGGGAATAGCTAATACGGCGTAACAAGAGATCATTTCATTAGATTACCATGAAAGAGTCACCACTGCAAGGAACTCGAGTTGAACGGGGACACAGTCACAGTGTTAAAAACTCAAAACAGTTTACCATTAAAACCTTGTGTGCCTGCTTGAAAAATGTCTTAGAGCAGCACAAAAGCTGGCACCATTAGCTTTCATCCCTGCTGAGTTGGCAATAAAGTGCACACATAAGTAAAATGCATTAATTGGTATTAGTCAATCTAGTTAAGATGTTCATTCTCCAGGCATCTTCAGATTTCATTTCCATAAAATAGGATTTCTTTAAGTCTCATAATTTGATTTTGTCCAGACCGAAATGATGTTGACACAGTGGCAGCAAAAGCACAATTACACCCCGGCTTTACAAAGGTGTTCTCTATCTAAATAGACCAGGACCCACGTGCTCCCAGTCTCACCAAGGGGAAAAAAAAAAAAAAAAAAAAGAAAAAAAAAAGAAAGAAAACCTGTGGAAGAGGAAAAAGTGATACATTTTCCTATCATTTTCCTATTGCTATTTTTCCTCCCTTTCCCCCGTATTTTTCCAACTGTGCACTACTGATTACTGCACTTTAAGATCAGAATGAACAATTAACTGCCTAATTATTCCAGTCACACCAAGCCACAATGAAATCTTTATTCAGTGTTTACAGCAATCTTTGGCAGAGACTGTCTTGCTGTTTTTAAACCAAGAAGAACTGCTCCCTTTGGCTCCCCTCAGCATCAGCTGCCTGGGTTTCAGAGCTGGATGCCAATAATCAGCCTCCTTTTTCTCTTCCAAAGTGGCTATTTTTTTTTTTAAGGGTGAAAAGACCTATTCTCATCAACTCCCCATATATTCTGCCTGATTTATGTCCCAGCCCCTGGGTCTCTTCCTTCCGTATCTTTTACCATTTGTGCCCCCCCCGCACCGCTCCCGCAGCGCCCGCCGAGTCCCGGAGCCCCCGGACCCCCCCCGGGGAGGCGGGGGGGGGGGAAGCGCTTCTTCCTCGGGAGCCCCGGCGAGGCGAGGGGGCTGCGGGGGGGGAGTTTCCAGCTCCTGCTGTGCAGCCCCCCCCACCCCCTTTTTTTTTTCCGATAGGTTTTCCACTTTCTGCAGGCCCCCCCCCCCGCGGCGGCTCCCCACCGCCTCCGCCCCGGGAAAGTTGGAGGGAGCCGCTCCGTGCCCCGGGCGGCTCCTTTTGCCCCCCCCCCCGCCCCGTCTCTTCGACTTGCTCCCGGATCCCGACAGCGAGCCGGGACATCGGGATACCGGGACACCGGGACACCCCCCGGCCCGGCCCGCCGCGGCAGTGCACCTGCGGGGTGTGGGGGGGGAAGATTGTCCCAGGCAAACTCCAGAGCGACCCGGTGTGGGCTTGCTCCGTCCCTCACCGCCTCTTCCTCGCCCTCCGATTGCGGCTGGGCGGCGAGGGGGCCGGGGAAAGGAGGAAGAAAAAAAAAAAAAGGATAAATTAAAAAAAAAAAGAAGAAAAGGAGAAGAAAGAAAAAAATGAAGACAAAATGAAGAAAAAAGGAAAGGGGAAAAAAAGAAGAAAGAAAGAAAAGCAACACAAATAAAGAAAAAGACGAGAGGGAAGCAAAAGGGGAATAAAAGAGAGGGGAAAAGGAAAAGAGCGGCGGAAAAAGTCCCCGAAGGATAGGACGGGTTTACCTTGCAGCGTGGAGGAGCTGCCGGCTGCCTTCCCGGCGATGGGACTCCCCTCCTCGGCCGGGTGCGCCCCTCACATCGCCGCCCCCCCCGCCGCTCCTTCCGCAGGGGCCGCGCCGGGCGCCTTCGCGCAGCGCTGCCGCTCGCTGCTGGCTCTGGCTGCGGAGGGAGGCTGGGGGGGGGGCGGAGGAGGAGGAGGAGGAGGAGGAGGAGGAGGAGAAGAGGAGGAGGAGGAGGAGGAGGAGAGGGGAGCCCCGCGGCCGCCCCGCTCTCCGGAGCTGCCCCCGGCTCCGCTGCCCGTGAATCCCGCGGCGGGTCTAACGCTACCGCGGGGACCTGCGGGAAGCGGTTGGTGCCGCCCCCGCTCCCCTGCCACGGGAACCCCCCCACAGCTGCTGCCCCCGGGGCCCCGGGCAGCTCCCCGGCTGTGGGAGAAGCAGCCCCCGTGTGTCCCCGATCTGCAGGGCTTTCTACATCTCGGGGGGGGGGGGGGGTCCAAACGCGCCACGAGGGCTGGGAGAAAATGGGCTGCTGGGGTAGACCAAAAGTAACGCCCGAGAGACGAAGCGTTGCTTTAACAGAAAGGGTACGGAGATGAAAGCTGAATTTCTTTAGAAGGCTGAATTTTAGTTAATAAACGTCCTGAGACTAATGTCGGAGCTACTTTTATGGGGGTAAACAGTACAGTTTCCTGGAGGGTTTGTGTAAGACTTTGGAAAAACAACCAAATAATAAAGGGGTTTTACATCCACTGTTAAAGATCATTTTAGTGTTCATAAAAGCTGCCAGACTTGCTGAAATACTCCCTACCCACAGAACAACAGCAGCAAAGGCAGCAGCAGGACAAGGCATCCTCTCTGCCTACCAATTCGCCTCAATCTCGACCCAAAGTAACTAGAAGGGCAGATATTTCTCGTACCGTCCCTGTGCTAGCCTTCATCTTTCTGCACGGTGTGGGAAGGTAGCAAACTTGTACCAACTTTGATGACACGTACGTGTGAAAGAGATAGGGAAACTTGTCCGCTTGGGTACGAGAAAGTTATTACCTCTGTAATAGCTCCCTGTAGTGATAACTTCTTTTCACTGCCAGCACAGAGCCCATTCCCAGTCTCAGTTAAATTGGTAAATCTCAAGCAACTCCACTAAACTCAGAGCAGAGCTGTGCCCCAGCAGTCTGTGGCCAAGCCAGTGACTGGCAGTAGGAGACTCTAAATCTCATTATCCATTCCTTGGGACGCTGCCAGTCCCTCAACAATTAGATCTTGAGATGAAGATTCAGATTATACAGTCAAGATTTGGTTGGTTGTTTGGTTTTTTTTTTTCTCTCCAGATTTGCACTAATGATTATTTGCAGAACTAAGGTCACACTGGCTAGTCTTCTGGCCCCACATTTTTCGTATTAACGATAACATAGTGATTTCCGCATTACAAAAGAAAAAGGGCATTCAAATCTCTGGAGAGAAGTTGTTGGAAGTTTGCATGCTGGCAAAGTGCCCAATACAAATGATGAATTACAGCTATGATAAATGAATACTTTGATGTGTTGGGAAGCAATACGATGTTCTCCCAGTTTCCTCTATTGCATGTTCATCTTTGGGCTCCTCAGGCTGATTGAACATTTTTAGTGCAACATTCCAAGGAAGCAGAAATGGCTCTCGTCAGCATCGCTGGTCAGCATCAGAGACTCAGCACGCTTCTGATAATGATAAGGCAAAACATGCCCCTCAGTACCACTTTTCCCCGATATTAGGAGAGAATACTTGTAATAACATCCTGGAAAGTTATCAGTACACCATTACTGCTGGGAGTCTGATTACAGGAGCAATGACCTCTCCCTAGAATTGAGGTGGTTACTGAATCAGGGTGTAATTTTTTCTAACCTAGGATTTTATTCACAATACTTGCTTCTTGCAGTGTATGCACATATCTCTATTTCTCTGCTTCACTATATAGTATACTCAGAATATGTCTGATTATAATTTAAAAGGCTAAACAGATGCCACTTGAAAAGTTTGCATCTCAGGTTGAGTGTAGTCTGTGAGTTTGGTTTTTTTCCCCCAAGTTGGAGTGCAGTAAGGGAAAATAAATTAGAATTAAATACATATGACAGCTTTAATGGAATGGCGACGGCAGTGGATGCTCTTTGATTATTGCTTATACCACAGCACCATGAAGATAAAATGCAGATACTGTCTATTGTTTCAGGTTATAATTTAGGATTAATATATAGTACATAATGCAGTACTCATATATGACACAGAAAACCCAAAAGAATTCTATGATATACAGAGCGAGCACTGGAAAAAATCCACACATTTAATACACAAGCTCCTCAGTTTCACATATACAGCCGAACAGGTTTTCCAAACATTGTGTTTACTAAAGCAGATGTGGCTGCATACTCTAATTTCTGCCTCATGTGTAGTCTTCCTTCACAGGGACACATTTCAGTAATGTGCCTGTGACTTATCTTTTCTAAGAGCTGTTGTGTGACATACAGTAAAATAGGAGGAACTTAATTTTCACTGAGTGTCTCGTGCTCCCCCCCTAGTACAGGGCTGAATCATACAATCTGAACAGTGCTCTTCCATGCCTCTGAAATCAGAGTTGAGAGTACATTGCAAAGAATGTGTCCATCAACTCACGTGTCTCAACATTACATGGTTTCAACCACCAGGCTTTTTCAGGAAAAATGAGAGATGTTTTCAAACGTTCACATGCAGAATGCACATATTATGTACAGAACAGGGGGGTGAAGATGTATCTTGCCTAATTCCTCAAAACCAAAAAATAAAATTACAATTTTAAACTAAAGAAACTGACCTTAACTCTCATACCTTACATGAACCATAAAAATCAATTCTTGAATATAGAACATTTTATTAAGCACAGTTGTGATTAAATGTCCTTACATGAAAGGACTGAATCTTTTCTCTCCAATACTTGATGTTCTCCCTGCCACCATACTATACATAATGCTATAACCATACAAAATAGAGTAAAAAATACTAAAGCATGCAGCATGCTGAGTAGTTTTAAAATTTAGAGGCTTTCCAACAGATGAAAGAAACATTTTGCTATCACTGTTTGAACAAGAGAATATTGTATGCTGCAAGCTATTTACACTGTTCTCCTACAAGGAAAACTTGGAAGAAGCAGCATTATATATGGATATTGCTTATGTGTTCATACAGTTTTCTGTCTTGCAGGACTGAAATGAGGAATGAGTTACAAGTTACCTAAATGACAGAGGTGAAGGAACAAGAGAGGAGAAAGCTGAAAAACAACTATTTTCCACTTTTGTGTTGTCATTTCATGTCATACAGCAGCTTTTATGTTTCTGTCTTATACCTCTGCCTCACTTCATCCAGCTCTGTTCATGATTCTTCAGACAAAAAAAAAAAAGTTTTTGGATTTTGCAGATGTGGGCTGTGTTGCGGTATCACTTTACAGATGGCTAACATGAAACACCCATTCTTTACAAATATTAGAACCAGATATTTGCATCAGGAAGCCTTGCATGAATTGATACAATGTAGATTTTGTAGCACCTTCATGGCTTTTTCAAATACTGGGTGCTCATTTAACCATTGATTTGCTTTTGCAGTTAATCATGACCTAAACTGTATTGGTTTTTATTGTGCAATAAATTATGGCTTTTCAAAATACAACAATTTTTAAGGGCACTACAGAGTCTATTTGAGAAAGGGAAAAGGTGAATATTAACAAAAAAGAATTCCACATCCCAAATGACAAAATGAGGCCATCACCCAAAAGCAAGAAGTTTCCAAAGCAATAAAACAAAACTGCACGTTGCTGAAGAAGTGACATATAAAGACAATGCATATATAACAACAAGAATGGTGAAAGGACTACGTACGGTCATAAAATTCACATCCACCTTTGTAAAATGTTACTAAACCAGTAATAAGAACAGCTTTCAAGTTGTCATGTCCACAGGCAAGAATACCAGCTCTACTTCTATCCAAGACAGCTCAGAATGTCACATACTACAATGGTAAAACTCATAAATGCTATACAGTCTGTTTAAAAAGTGTGCATGCACACGAAATCCAGTGGAGAACTTAAAATGACAACAGCACAGCAGAAGCAAAGAGACCCATATATGCATGTACCTTGGAACCTGTCATTCAACAGGCTCCAAGACACTACCTTCTCAGTCACATGCCTTCCTTTTTGCCTCCACTCTCCTTTTCTTCCAAGTAACCTGTGATGAGTCCCCAGGCCTAGCTCAGGACAAGGGCCTGAGTTTTCATCCTTTTCAGGGGTTTACCTGAGCTTACCACTGTCAGGCAAACTTTGTACAGGTCTCCTCCCTCAGAACTGTGTGTCTTTGCTTCTTTCCTTGTTTTGCCTTACTCAGTCACTTAATGCAGTGACTTAGCTTCTATGTTGCTTATGTAGGGTAGGGGAAGGCCAATCCAACAAGACTTTCTTCTTAGTCATCTTTTCTTCTATCTTAGTTAAAGAAAACTGTATTCAAACATATATTCAAACTTACTGGCCATCTGGCAGCACAGCCTTGTTTTGGAGTATCTCCTGCTCTTTAAAATAAAACCTTTGTTTGTCTCTTCCACATATTCTTAAACCTAATTCTCAGTTTATCATTTTAGTCTTGTTTTACTGTATTGTTTCTTTGAAGGGATGTAGGATTCGGCATCTTCTTTCTCAACGGCTGTCCTTAGGGAATACACTGAATTGAACATGGACTGAATTGAACATGGACTATTTCTGCCAAAAAGACCATCACCATGGTCTACTCCATCAGTATCTTCAGGAGAGTAATTTGTGGTCTGGAGCCACTGAGGAAAACACTGCCTTTTCTCCTGCTGACAGATCCATTAGCTTTTTCTTCACACTGAGGCTTTAGAACTTCACAGCAGTGCCAGGGAATCCCAAGAGTAGTAGCAGTCAACTTTAAAGCTCTGGACTTTATTAGTTTAGTTTGAAACCTTATTTGGTTTCAAGACAGCAGCAAAAAAGTTCACAGAGTCCTACCCACATCTGAAAATTTCACCCCAGACAGAGGGCACCATGAGGCATGCATGGCTGAAGGTCTCAGAGGGAGCTGCCAAGGAATTGCTGTGGCACCTTGGCCTTGTCCTGGCCTCCGCACCATTTCAGTTTGCTTACTTTTATCATATGGCATGTGGAATTTCCAAATGCAAGATACATGCAACTGTATTATTACAATTTTACTTACTTTTAACAATTCTTTCTCCAACAACGTTTCTTATGGAATGCTGACAAGCAGATTTTCTGCTCTTCCAGCCATTTAGTAAAACAATTCTGAATATCTCTAACGGCACCAGTTAGGCAAAAGGATTGAATTGTTTGCTGTGCTATCTCTACCGCAGGTTATGATGTGTGTGCTATGGGCAAACCACAGGTAGTATGATGGCTGGTATACAAGCAATTGTCAAATTGCTAGCTACACCCTCGTGTGCAGTGAGAGAACTGTAAGTAATGAAGGATTGTCTTCTCCCCATGCATGATGACAGGGGCTAATGGGAAAGGAATAAGGTGAAGAAGGAAAAACACCTCAGATCTCTCTATATGAATATTAAAAGGAACAGGCTTCTATTGTCAGAACTTAAGACAGTGACGTCTGTGCTTGGGCTGCTTTGCCTGATTGCACTGAATGTCACAATACAAAATGCAGCATAATTCTGATTGCCCAGCACTGTTCATGTTCTTTCTATGGGAACTGGGCAGTGATTTTTCTTTGAATACATCATTTACAGCTTGCTACAGTGATTCTGCAAAGTCAATACATATCCTTAGCACAAAGCAAAGAATGAAGGGCATTATGGAGAAAGAGAGAAAGATACTACAGTGACAGAGAAAGATGAATTCCATTGCACAAGCACATTACAGGTTCCATTCATAGGAATAAAATTACTTTTTTTTTTCAAACTCAAAGTATTTTTCAAAATGCATGTAATATGGTTATATTTAAAAAGATCTTGTGTGCAGCTTACATGTCACTACTGACATAAACTCTCTGGCAGTGAATTACCATATGATTATCTATTGTGCAAAGAAGATCTATTTATTGATTCAAGTCACATATATTTGCAAGGCAAGGTTTGTAGACACAGGTAATATTTTTTATTAGACCAACTGATTAGAATGGAAAGACAGATCAGGCACACAAGCCCTTCCCAGAGCAAAAAGTGGTCTGTTTTTTTCCCGAGGTACTCAAGCTGGCTTCATAAAAGATGTTATTTCTCATCACAAAGTTAGCTTCTGTTACAGTCTTAGATCACTGTGACTGTTACAATGCTGCTACTTATGTAATTATAAAATACCTATCTGGGAACCTGGTTACTCCTCTGCATTATTAATAGCATCTGACATGTTTTCACTACTGCATTGGGAATACATTTAGTCAAAATCTTCTCCTGACCACCTGAAGTAATCAAATCACAGCCTACAAGTTTTGAGGAAGTTTACGGAAAGTAATTTTCAGCCACAGGGTTTAAGCTGTGCTAGAAGTAGTCTGCTAGAAAGCAGTTACATCCCTTGGACTTGCAGTAGGTATGTATACCCTGTCACTCCTGTGTCTTACTTCCACAGATAACAAAAAGAGTTAGCAGGTGACCTGCCAGCTTTATATTTGCCTCTTCCTTGTGATCACTGCTGTCGCAGGGAATGGCTTGGACTCAGTGTTTTCTGCGTGGACTTAGGACTAAATAGGGAATAAATGAAAGATAAGCCAGACAGGGTCCTCAGTCTCTTGAACTGATTCAGGTAAGATTTAGGATTTTCAATGGGTGCTTGACTTGGTCTTCAGAAATCCACCTCATTTTTGGAGAAACATAGCATCTTTTTCCTCTTGAAATCTATGTAATAACCTCTTAGTAATTTTGTTGCAGTTCAGAGGGATCTCATTAGCTGTGCTCCTTCACTGTTTTTCACGTGTTGCTTCTGGACTTTGGTTGTGCTGAGGGCCAGAGGCAAAGAGCTCAGGGATCTCCTGAACCTGAACCTGCAAGTCCTGTCCAGCCAAGGGCAAATGGTGTCACAGTGTGCGGATACGTGTCAGTGAAGAGCACAGACATCCCTCGGTGCCCCTGGAGCCTCAGCGGTGGCTCTGAGGGCAAAGCTCTGCACCGGAGCTGGTTGGTTTTCTCTGAGTGGGGAACAGAGCATGGGAGATTGCTGGGGGACAAAAACGGATGCGTTGGACTACTCTGCAGAAATCCCCCTGGGTGGTTTGAAGAACGCTCACTGACCTGCTGTAAGCAGTGTAGTGTGAACGATGCCAAACTGTCAACTACATCAATAAGGAGAAGTTTTAGTCTCACCTCACCCTTTCACAATCCCCACTGACAGGCAAAAATTGAACATGTCCTTAACACTAGAAGAGAGAAATCTATTTTGTAGTGTGCTACAGGCATGATCTAGACAAATTGCACCTATATTTTATTTGAACCCATCACAATACAACATAACAAGGCATTTCAATTACCTCAACAAGCTACCAATATAACTTTATCATTTCCATTTTTCATCCCTTTTCTCCAACTCGGCGTTTCTTCTATATATCACTGTAAATCTCATCAGTCCCAGCCCAGTTTAGGCTAATAAATTTCAGATACCACCTCAAGCCTAATGAAAAGGGGAAGCTTGCAGTGAAGAAAGCCAAAGGCCCCAGTTACTGCCTTGGGCCTCGAGCTCACCCGTGTGAATGGGGAAGTGGAGGGTCTCATTCATCCCCGCGAGCTCAGAGGGCTATGGAGCAGAGAGAGGCACAGCCGTTGAGTCCCGTTGCAGCAAGCAGGGCTGCAGGGTCGCGCCACCCCCAGGAACAGACCCATATGTCCCCCTAATGCAAAATTTAGGCAATGGTTTGAAACACGCCATGCCAGAGCACAGTCTTAGTTGGCATACGTAGAGCCCAAAGACAGACCAGAGCTATGCATGCAGGTCTGGGGTGACGTATTTAACCACAGTAACTTTTGTGGTCTTCTGGCATGCTATTCCTGTCTTCTAGGAGGGGGATAAGTTTAGCACGAAAACAGTTATTTGCATATTAACTGGAAATGCACTGAGATCCCAACAGACAGAGCGAGAGGAAACTAATTTTGTACCATAATTATGTTTTTTCTAAAAGACAGTGATAAAGCTTAAGGTTTTCAAAGATTTTATGGATACACAGAAGAGGCAAACAAGCTAAAATAATACTGCAAATCAACATACTTATATGTTTATTAATTCTGACTAAAATTTGCCATCTGTGACTGAGAGTTTTACTAAATAAACCCCACAAATTATAGATTATTGTAGCTAAGAATCTTCATGGCACTCTTTCTTAAGCTCTGCTACTGAAATAGCTCCACTGTAAATGAATATTTACAATAAAAGTATGCTCATAAAAGTTCCGAGGCATTTTCTAGTGACAGTCTGTTCAACTATTTAGTAATTCGAAAGAAAACTCTCCAAGAAAAGCTCCATATCAGTGCAGTACATAAAATACAGAAGTGTACGAAAAATGACAAAGGCAGTATGTTACTGTTGAGGTGGCTCTAACTTGATTGTTAAGCTGGTTGAAGTAGCTTTTCATAAATGAAATATGTCCTCAGTTTTCCTAGAATAGATAGAATAACAGCAAAGTCAACAAAAAGTCTCTTCATTTTCCTTTGAAGACATTACTTTCTCTGGAATATAGTAAAAATCTGTGTTCAGGGCATGTTAGCTAATTCTGAGGCATGTGTTCACAAGCAGATGCATAAGATGCTAATTTACATGCTTAAAGGCAACCGAAACTTTGTTTTGCATAAATAAATGTACCTGCCCAGCGTAAGAAGTGGGCTTTCCAGAATGCCCACGTGTAACCTGGGTTTACAGGCTTAAAAAAAAAGTCTGATCCACTACTACTGTCACTGTATCTGTCAGTATCTGTCATCACAGCACAATTGAGGCAGAAAACCTCATGACACCTATCAGACCAAATCCTGTGGACCTTACTCAAGCAAAAAATCTTGTTGATGTCAACAAACATTTTCCCCAAAGAATGTGTACCCAACTGAGCCTTTTTTACACATTCATATTTTAGTATCATTGAATATCTGCAACAAAAACAAAATAGGTTTTCTTCTTTAACTCAGGGATCAAGGCATTGGGGAATGAAAAATGAAAAAATGCCTTCCTTTAAATCCAGGTAGGGACTACTTTTATAATTTTAGGATACATTGGAAGGGTCTGAGTTTTTTAGGCGAATATAGAGAACTGTTTGAAAAGCAAGTTCCTTTAAAGACAAGTCACAATGGACAGATACAGGAGTATTAACCACCCAGAATATGGTTTTTTTTCCTATGAAGCAATAATTTTAATATGAGAAGCATGCACTTAATATCCAAAGCCTTCAAAATAGTAACTGTTAGTCAACGAACCTGCATCTTGAGTGCTTTTTTTAGGACCCTGCCTAGACCAGGGCCTGTTCTGTCAAAGATAGTATGTCCTTAGGCCATAATTCCAGCTGTGGTCTGTTTTCTGGAAATGACACACACCTTCAGTTTCCAGGTCTGGTAACCTCCATACCACAAAACCCAAGTTCAGAGTTTTAAGGTAAACAAACCACCATAAACTGTCAACAGCACAGAGGATTTTGCCCTCAATAGCAGCTTCGAGTCCAAGAGCTGGAGAGAAGACCCCAGTCACCTTCTGCAGAGGAAGGGTACCTGCCAGAGATAAATCTAAGAGGAGCAAAGAGAACATTTTCAGGAAGCACCTTACTGGTTGTCATAGTCAGAGCTGAAAAATCATAAAAAAGAAAGTTACCAAAGAGCTCAACCTACTTTCAAATTCAGCAGACATTTTTAGCAACAATAAAGGGGAGTCAGGTCTGGACATTTTCAAATGGTTTCAGAAATGCTGAAATAGTCCCAGTCCAAAACAGCACTGCACATTTGAAGGTAAGATTTGTGTTTGTTCGTAAATGAAAGACTATTGAGAAAGAAAGAAAATTAAAAGATAAAAGATTAAAAAATGCCCAACGACTTATAAATGAAATAAGACATTTATTTTTAAAATATCTGTAGAAGAGACATCACTCTTTACTAAACTCTACCAGCTACTAATTTAGCATAATGTAAAAGGTTTAATTAATGTTTAATGATACAGCACTTTCCACAGGAACTGATCTCCAAATACACTGCTTTAGAAAAGGGATATGGTACCCTGAGAAATACATTTATGTGAGATGGGACAAACGCATGGTTCATGTAAATCATTTTAGCTCCAACAAAGTCAGGAGAATGATGCTGATTTCCACAAGTTTACTACCTGCAAATTATATTACAAATAATGTACATTAACTTAGTGCTTATCTTGTACATCTGTGAGTGTATATGTCTTGGTAGCTCTTTTTGTTTTCTGATGACACAAGCTGACTTTGTGGAATCACTGAATTACATTGCTTGAGACAAGTACTTGTAAACTACAATTTTTGCAGTGCTACCCTCTAATGCTATGTATTCTGATGGCAAATGTCACCAGTCTACTAGTTGCTAAGTTATGTAGCAACACTCACACAAGATACAATGAAGAGACTGTAAGAAAAGTCAGAGTACTCAATAACATTACTTAATAAGGTAACTCATTAAAGTAACCCCAAAACTCCAGCTGCTAAACTGCCTGTAGATGTAGTAAGAGCAAATTCAAAATTATGGAAAAGGTTCATATCGAGACAGGTCTCCTCCAACTGTACAGTATTGTAAACATAGAGAGTATCACAGAAACTAAACAAAAGATTTGAGTAGCGTTTACAGCTTTTCTTCCCTGATTTAGTATTTTTCCTTCTCCCAGATGTTTTTTCAAGTTTCTTTCTTCCACACAATACGGAAACAAAACAAAAGACATTTTCAGTTGTTCTGAAGTTCTCCAAAATGTGGAGTTTCAAACAGATGTAATTTTCCAAATGCTTTGGAGGCTGTGTCAGTCACAGGGCTATTCTTGGTATAGCCACTGGCAATCCAAGAGCAAAGCAGAATGAATTCTGGAGCAAGAGGAAGACCAAATACCTCCAAGTCCAATTCTAACTAGGTAGAGTTATCTGTGGGAAAGAATTACTAGATTAAACTATCATAGTGTTTGGCACAGAACTGTCTAGCAGGTGGAGAGATACAAGTTAATGTAGGTGCTAGGATTTTATTTTCTTAGGATATACCTTTAAATATCAAGAGTTTTGGAATTTTTACATTGCTTTTTTTTTTTGTTTGTTAGCTTTTGGAAATGTAGGGATGTTGTTTTCAGCAATAGTAAATTTGCTGCTCCTACAGCTTTAGCTCAACCCTATACCAGATCTATTGCAATTCAACAAAACACTGAAGTTCAACATCAGCCTAACTGTTTTCTAAATTAGTTACCTATATGCAAATTTATAATTTGCTTTCAGTTTCTTCACTGGTTCCATCACATGGTACATGTACTTCAGACAATTTAAGCTAACTCAGCCAGTTTGTCTCCTGCAATGAAGGGCCCATTTCCTTCAGTGACAATTTATGTTAATGATAATCAGATGCTTTTTTAATTAACAATGACCTACAAGCAGCCTAATATATTTCTCTTTCTCCCTGATGGTAGTTTTTTTACAAGACTGTGTCACTCCATTTCATTTGAAACTTGGGGGCTCTTATATTTGTTCAGACAGCACAGGTCCCACAGCCCCTTCATTTTTGCTTTTGCAGCATTTATGTTCATATTTCCCTGTCAGTGTGTGTAGCTCTGAAAACAGCAGCACAGTGGGGGGCTGAGGGGGAGCCGTGTTGCTCCAGCAGTGCAGAATTGATCTTCACATGTGCAACAGCTCTGCAATTGCCCAGGTTGGCTAGACTTCCTATACATACCTAGAGTGCCTCCATATTACACATACAGAAGTAGGGTTGCCTTGGACACACTACCAAAATAGCAAGGTTATATGCTGTCAGTAATAGCTGTGGTGTAGAAGACAACCAGTAAAATCAGGCAGTAGAGACAGTAGCATACATATACAAAAGACTGCAATGCAAAATGAAATTCCTTTTATTCTACATCATATGTATTTCTAAGAAATTACTTATACATTTTCACTGCAGAAGGATGTAGTCCCTAATCTTGCCTCCTTCACAGAAAAAAACCCCCACCAAACAACTAGGCTTATAGTTTAGAATTGTTATACTTTCTTTTCCAGAGACTTTTTTCTGCAGTTCTTGTCAGGGCTATTGCTACCCAAGAGAGAGTGCAGGCAGCTGCCTAGGACAGAAGACAGCAGAGGGCAGCAAAAATGTGCCCATATCTCAGCTGTCCCATGTCACACTCTGGCATGTTAATACAAATCTGCTTGCCCCTTTGACTTCTGCTAATAATGCGGGAGTGTGACCTGTGATGGCTGAAGCACTGTGCATCTTGTGCTCCCTGCCTTCCCTGCTACGAGTGCAAAACCTCCTGCAGAGAGCAGGTCACACATCTGGCTAACGCAACTGGGGTTTGGATGTCTGCTGCAGGTCAGAAGTATCTAGCAGGGTGTCAGCATCTTTTTATGCTATCTGATCGTAGCCTGATCACGTATCTGGAAGTCTTGTTCTGAAGTCTCTTGAAAACAGTTTTTCCAGTCGATCCTGTTTTCAACCCATGGCTATGTGGATGCAACAGTTTT
Organism: Haliaeetus albicilla; assembly: GCF_947461875.1. Classification (NCBI taxonomy): domain Eukaryota; kingdom Metazoa; phylum Chordata; class Aves; order Accipitriformes; family Accipitridae; genus Haliaeetus; species Haliaeetus albicilla. Next base: position 11,826,641 of record NC_091503.1, on the reverse strand, counting down.
CCTTCAGTAGCACGGAAAGGGATGTGAGCTCATTCATGTCCTAAGGCACTTCCTAACAAGAGAAAGGGAGACAGAACTGGATGCTATGGTATGCTGATAACTTTTTGAGAGTCAAACCTCTTCTCAGATCCATGTATCCTTAGTCTAGTCTGTAGATACTCACTATTGGTTTTAGGGTTTTGGACTGCTCTTTAGATAACTAGCAATCTAACCCTTACCATGTCACTATAATAGAAAAACTTCACTTAGAAAAGAGATTTTGGAATATTTCTAGACAGTGATCAGGCTCTGGAGGCAGCAGAACTATGACTTCTGTGGCTGCTGGAGCTGATGCATTGTTTTAGGTACAGGGAACTTTGTTAACCCAGTCGGGAGCTGATAAATAACTGATCTGGATCACAGGAACCAGAGACACACTCAGGAGAAAGGATCAGCATTTCCTTGAAATCTGAAGCTGAAATACAGTGTGTGTGTGGTGGGGGGTGTTTTGTTTTGTAATTACTGGCACTAGCTGATCATCCAAGCTTCGTTGATGATTCAGATAACACCCCAAGGTTTTATCCCATTTTGGCAAATTCAGCATCGTCCTCCACAGACTGGTGGTGTACATTATGATGTTTTTTCTTTTAATTTGCCTTGGCAATCATGGACAAACTTGCATAATTTGTCAGTTTGCAAATAAGAGTCTTCTTTCTGTTTTTTTTTAAAGGAAAGGTATACAACCACAGACTTAATGTACCAGTCTGACAATAATTTTGTATGAAGCATATCAGAAACTCAGATTATAGACAATTGGCTGTAACTGAAACAGAAATACTGCAGATAATTCCTGGTACTAGGACTCAGGAGGAGGTATTAAGAATCAGAGAAGGGGCAATCAGAGAAGCATAAGGGCTGAAGATTAAGGACTTCAGACTGTCAAATGGATGCACTAGCTGATATGTTATCATTTATTCTGAGTGTAGGGGCTGTTATATGACATGAGTAGACCACAGATTTTTATTTTATCTTAAATTCACCCAAGAAATACTTTGCATTTTGTCAAATCAGAATAAATTATTCAGTTTTCACTTGTTTTCTGCCAGATCAGTTACCTGAAACCTGTACAAAATAAAGCTACTCCTGAGGAAAGAGCTGGGTGCTAGACAGCTGCCAGGAATTTCAGTGTTTCTTTCCTCACACCACATTTGCCTGCCAGCCTGCAGGATAGGTGTTGCTTATGGGGATGGGGAAGGGAAATGAAGGAGACTATGGACAGGCAGTCCTCAGAAGCAAAAAAGAAAATTCAGCAAATTGCACTGGAGACATGACAGCACACTGGCTAGTAATGAGTATGCCTACTCTCTTCAGTATATTGACCTCCTCTATTTGCCTACATTTAGCCCTAGTGGAGGTTAGCAGAGAGGAAGACATGGGGACTGAGACTGCCAGAGGCTTGGCTTTGTCTTTGCAATTTTCCTTGAATTGGACAACATTGAGAGGCTTACATGGGCCTGGAGTATTTATTCTCTTAAATTCATTCTCTAGACTTTCCTCAAGCTCATCTTTCATACTACACAATGTTCAAACTTTCACTTCAGCTCCACTAACAGCCAAACACCTGTTTTGGCTGACACATGAGTGTTTGAGTTCTGTTTTGACAAAAGGTGCCAGACTGAATGCGCTAGATAAAAATGTCCTTCACGCATTTACACTCCTGCAGTTGCAAACAGATCTGGTACAGACATCAAAACGATGTTTCAGTTCAAATGCATGAGAACCCCTCTGTAGTAATACGGGTGCTTATTCACTCATATTCTTTCATGCCTCAAATTACTCAGGATTTAACAAAACTTCACTGAGCTGAGATATCAGTTCATGGCTGTTGGGAGTCTATGACATTGGCAGTTGTTGTTTTTGTTGCAATAATAAAATTTATTAAGGATACTAAAACCTGTAAATGAAATCCAGCTAGACCGGTAAATATCATACATGAATGTGCAGGCATATGAATGTGAAGAAAATTTAAACAATTGACTTGATACAGCAAAGTGAATGTAAGATTTTGAGTTTCTGCCCTCCTTCCTTTCTTCCTTCCTCCTTTCCTTCCTTTAGAATAGACTATTTCAGTTGGAAGGGACATACCTCTCGTCCAACTGCCTGACCAATTCAGGACTGACCAAGTTAAAGCATGTTCTTAAGGGCACTGTCCAAATGTCTCTTGAACACTGACAGGCTTGGGGCATTGACCACCTCCCTAGGAAGCCTGTTCTGGTGTTTGACCACCCCCTCGGTAAGGAAATGCTTCCTAATGTCCAGTCTAAACCTCCCCTGGAGCAGCTCTGAACCATTCCCATGTGTCCTATCACTGGATACCAGGGAGAAGAGATCAGCACTCCCTCTCCACTTCCCCTCCTTTCTGCCTATCTTCTGTCCTGCCTGCCTATCTTAATTCCTGCCTGACTGCCTTCCTTCTACCCTGCCTTCCTTCTACCCTGCCTGGTATCCTACTTTCCTGCCTGCCTTCTTTCTGTCCTGCCTGCCTTCCTGCCTTACTAAGCAGCAAGCTAGGCCAAGTGGCTTGGACCATTTAAGATCTTGCCTTCCGTAAAAAATTAACTGAAACATCCAACTTTTTTCATACCTGCAACATGGAATTTCTTCTTAACCTCTGTGCTATACACACACTCTAATGAGAAGCTGCTTTGACTTTGGAACTGGAAAAGTTTCTTTCCATTCCTCATGACAAACAAAAATAAATCACAACAGTATATACATCAGCCTTTTTCCTTCCACACTTGCAGAAATTTTTGCAAATTAGAGCTTCTAGGAAGTGTTATTGTCCCCTTCCTTTAAAAAAGTAAGTAGCATACTGTAGCATTCTTTTGTAGAAATCAGTTTGCAGGTAGATGCCAATTTGTAGGATCTGATCCTCAGCAGGCATTGCAAAATATCCTTGTCCCTTTTGCACAGCTAAGAAAAATGTAGTTTTCAAAAGCTTATGAAAATAATTTTATTTGGTATCTTCCCCCCCCCCCCCCGCCTTCTTAAATCTAACAGGCACCACTCAATGTTTCCCAAGCGCCCTTACCAAGGAATATTTCCCTATTCACAAATAACAAATGGGCTTACAAGACTGAGGAAACCGTAAGGAGAAGGGGACATGCAAGAGGCAGAAAAATTGGGTATTATTATTCCTTCCTTAAAGACCAGTGAATCTCACTCCCAGAGTAACTTTACTTGTAGTCCATTGCCTTTTTTTCATGTGCTGGTATGAACATGCAAAAGGCAAGGGTAATTTATTATATCCCAATTCCCATGCAGTAAACATTATTCATGGTTTGTTGGCACCCCCTTCCCTTAGGAAATATTATCTAGTTTTGCTTTGAGGGTCCTGCAATTAACACATTTTTGATGATTTCTGTTTTGTTGCAAGAATAGGCAGGGGAAGCATCATAAGAATTCACTACTGTCTGCTCTCATCCTCTGCAGTTTGCAAGGTGTCTCACTAGGAGGACAGTTTAAGTCATCCTTGACTGAGGAGTCGTCCTTGGTCATTTTACACTGAACAGTGCTCCCAGCTGTTCGGTCTTTCTGTAGGAAGCAGCCACTCTGCCAGGAATATTGGAGAATAGAAGTCTTTCTCTTGCTCTCAGTTTAGCTCGATTCCCCAGCCAATTTTGCTTTTGTTTGTAGCTATGGTGGCTGCCACAATATTGTCAGTGGAAACTCAGAAGGAAGTTGATATAGAGGAGACACTTTCTCTACTGAATTCTCTAATCTCTGAATAGGAATAAGCAAAGAATTTCTCCATTCCTGAATTTTCTGCTCATTTCAAGTTCTGGGTAAATAAGCTGAGGAACTGTCTCTCCACATGTTCTTTCACCTGCCCAACAAGGCATAGGAGCAGAGACATCGTTATCCTCCACATCACATTTATACCTGGCATCCTGAGGATCACAGGGCTAGGAGCAAGTGAGTCACACCTAAATGTAGGTTCCAATTTTGAAGATCCTATGGGTCTTAACAGCTGCCCACAGATGAACATGTGTGACTTACGGTGCAGTGCCCAGCTCCATGGTTTTATTGTGTTTTTTTTTCCCTTCTCTTCCGGTTACCTTGTTATGAACTCTGCCACTTCCACAGTATGAGCCTTCTAGTGCCTATCCCCAGCTTTCCTGTCTATGATGGTTTTAATTTATTTCACCCCAGACATCACAGACTCAAAAGCCTACCAACTGAAAGGAAGGCTTCTCTATATTTTGACCAGTTACACTTATCAGGGTAGTGCAAAATGAAGAACACAAGAATGTCCATTCTTAGCACAGAGTTTACTGAACACCAAGGTCTGTGGGGACTGACTGTGGTTTGGTAGATACTGCATGTGTATAAAAGACTAAGTCACTTCACTGGTAGAGTGTTCCCAGAGACCTGTGGAAGAACACTGTGTTTCTTCTCACAGAAACTTTCCCATGAGTTTGGGTACTGAGAGGGCTGAAAATGTGGGAGAACTTAGCTGAGGACACCAGCAGATGTTACAGGACATTGTCATCAAATTCACTGAGATTAAGCTGTCTGTTTCTGAGGGTTGAAGCCCCCACCTACTCCTGCAGCAAGCAGTAGGTGGTGGGCACCTCTGCTCTCATGGAGGCCATGGGCTCACATGAGATGCCACAGAGGTGTCTCATTGCACTTTTCTGAGGGTAGGATAAAGTCCTCTGGAAAGTGTTTCATGTTAATATTTTTGGGGGGAACTCCTTTAAAGGTTATATGAAACAGGAGAATCTAAATCAGAGTGTTTATTGTGTTTCAATATACAAGGTTTTCCTATTATTATTAGTATTCACAAACATCACTACAACTATGTTGTTACTGTCCACATCCAGATTGTTTTGAAATAAAGTACCAGAAAATCAAATGCCAGAATTTACATAACTCTGGAGCATTTATCCTAGTACATTATTACGCCCTTCAATTGCCAAATACAAGCCACTTGTCTGAGACAGTTTAACGTGACCTGGAATAGCTTTGCATTAATATCCTCTTAGGCTAGGTCTACATTAGCAAATAGTGCTGCACAATAGGAGGGGATCTGTAGAGTGAAACAGCTGACACAGAGGATCCGGCATGAACAGTGTGCATATTTTGGAAGGGTTTACTTTGGACTAGGTCTAGTCTGATCCTGTGAACTGAATGACTGTTAGTGTTTGGAGCATATCGGTGTGCACCTAGAGTGTATCTTTTGGTTTATTTTCATCCAGAAGTTGTATGTTTTCAATACAAATATGAAACAGAGCAGAGTAGGGGTGACAACTGACAAATTTGCTTAAAGAACTCATTCCTCATCTGAACTAAAACTCTTATGTAGAAGCACCTTGGAGACCAATTGTTTTTGCATGTAAGGAATCAAAAGAAATCTTGAAGTCAGAGAATTCATACTATGAGGCCTTAGCTGATTGATTTTAATACTGAAACCAACTAGAGTCCCATGCGAATTTTGTCATAGGTCTCAAGTGGCTGTGTCTACATTCAGCTCTGGCATCCAGCTGTGCACCTTCTGGAAGGAAAGGGGATGTGGTCAGATAGTGTGGATGGTGGAAAGATGGGGTCCATGCGGTGCAAGGCAGAGCATACCTGCATCTCACAGCTTATCTCAGAGGGCAGATCTGGTCAAGGCCAAGGTGTTTCTTGAGGAAGAGAGAAATCGGGACTTAACACTGATCATGTCAGCTTCATAGGCTGTAAGTAAGGACAAGCTGTGACCCTCTGTCTAAATGAGATATACTAACGTACACTTCTGAATAGGTGAGAGCTACCTGAAATATTCCAGCTTGTGAAACATTCGGAATTTGGCTGATAAACTGCAGGAAATAAAACTTTTAAAAAATGTAGCACAAAAAGAGGAGAAAATAAAAAAGCTCTTAGTCATTCCCTGGAGCACAAACAGCCGTTCAAACAATATTCTGAGTAAAGATGAGATTTAAAGCTCAGTGCATGGGGCAGACGTTGTAAACATCAGGGAGAAATTCCCATTTCCATCTATTTCTGTTGCTAGAGCCTTGCTGTTGACTGGCATAAAACCTCATCAGCAGAGGATAACTGAGGCTTCTGGATTCTCTGACATAAATAAACTTCAATAGGTGTAATAAAACATGTCACTATTATAGCAACATTGGAACTGACATACTTGGTCAGATCATTTCTGAGGTGGAGACCACCAGAACCAGAAATAATACTGAAGGTGAAGGCATGCTACCAATATCTACAACATCAGTGAAGTATTTTCAGGTTTATTCTCTTGACATTTCTTAATGCAAACAGTTTTGATTTTATGCTTTTTTTTTTTTTTAATTTCATGTGCTTACTTTTTGGCTAAGGTTTTTCACTCAGCAGATGTTTTCACTGAGCTGGCCACTATGACACATAGGTTTTCCAGGATTCATCTATCTAGAGTCCAGCAGAGGCTATGCGTTGCATGGATTGCATCCTTTCCACCTGTTTTAATCAGACAACACCTTATTACCCAAATGTTTACCTCTGGCTTGGATTAGTTTATTCAAATTTGTATTGAGGTCTCTGCAAAGAGCCTTCCCTTCTGGATTCTCATGTCCAGGTACCCTGAAGGACTCTGTTGTTGCATGAACGCAAAGGGCAATATAAGGGCCTGATTCAGAGACAGTGGGGCTCTTTATATTGACTTCAACAACCTTTGAATCATAAACCAAACAATAAATTCCTGCAATGTCTAAACTGTGTCACGTAAGCTTGATGTAAGCACACCAAGCCACAACCCAGGTCCTTTCTGGAGAGGCAGACTTCTTTAAGCCATGTAATATAAAGACATAGCCAAATAGACACAAAATAAAGAAGCCAAATACAGGTTTCCTCACTCTCCAATGATAGAAAGAGAGCTATAAAAAAACCAGTTACTGGCTGCATCACATAAACCACTGCTGGACACTATCATCTTCCAGCAGTGAGATATTGTGAGGCTCAATGTAGCCTTGACGAGGATAAGAGGGAGAGGAAACCTGCATAATAACTCCCACCACACCAGAATCAGAGCATTCTCCCCTCCAGCAGTGCTAATGACATTTGCACCTTATTCCTCTATCTCAAGCCACTGCTGAGCATAAGGTAAACCAGAAATCATTGTCTTAACATCCACATTTGGGACCTTGCACCGCCAGAAAGCTACCCATTGCAGATGCTCCTGCCATTCCCACCAGCAGGTGAAAACACAACCAAGTGCAACATGCTGCTATCAGCTGTGCGGGAGCTAACCCCAGATTAGCTCTTGCATGTCAGTACAGTTACTTCAGGTGTACTTCCAACTTGGCTGAGAACAATATCTGACCACTACTTCGTGTTAAAAAGAATGGAGCTGTAGTAATTGTAGTTACCTAGATATACTGAAAAGGAGAGGTTTCTAACAGACCACCATGCTGCCAGCGTTGCTGGTGGCTCGAACACTTACTTTTTAATCTAAATAGCAAAACTTTCAATTATTCCCTTCCTGTCCGAATCTCACAATGTTAAGCTGATTTTCTACTCACTGAAAATGTCATATTCACAATCTTTTGTTTCACTGAAATTGCACCTTTATTACATCTCTTCCCCATTATTAACTCAATTCACAGACATGGTGGTCTTAATCTTGACCTTTTTATCACTGAACCTCAGGGTTGCTACCTTGTTTGTAAACTTCAGCTGGTGAGTTATGTCAAATAAAACAAAATAAAACAGAAACAAACAAACAGGCAAAATTGCTGGTAGTTACCTTTGAGAACCCAGAACAGCTTTCTGAGCTTTTTCTGCACCATGCAATGACTTAAGGGCAAGTTTGAAGAGAACAGGTGAGAGACAGTGTCTAAAATGATATGCCTTGTTATATAGCACCTGCTTTACTGAAGTCCTGTTCCTTGGCCTTTGCCATTTGCAAATGCCCTTGTGTCTTCTCATTTGAAGTAACTTTTCTCCCTTTGGCTCCTGATTCATGTTCAGTATCTTTAAAATCTGATGGTCAGATATATTTGCACAATTTTTTCATTTCAGTGCCCAAGCAGCAGTGTGGAATCTCCTTACATATGTGTTTATATGCTGCTCTTCCTTTCTCCTCTCCATCCCTGCGCTTATCTGGGCCCCCAACATCTAAATGCTGCCTAGCGTGCTCGCTCCCTGCTCTGCAGAGATGGAGGGGGCACTCTGGACCACCATCTGCTAAGCAGGGTGAGATGTTCATTAGACATTCAGGGTTTAAGACTCCTGAGAGAGCTAACTCCTACGTCTGTGTCCAGAATCAAACACCTCTGCATAACTTCATCAGATCCTCAGTACTCTGCACAAGCTCTGTCTTGGGAGCTGAGCACACTCCCCAGCTTTTCTTCCCTTATAACAACAAAAGCGTTTACCATTATAATGCCCAGCTACAATACTTATAACACGCAGCTCTACACAATTGCAGCCAGACTAACACCTACACCAGGGGCTCAGACAGCATGCTGCACTGTTGCTCAAACTCACAGACTTCCCCTCCAATGTCACTTGCCTAGGGAGGCAGTAAACCTTACGATATGACTCTGACATCTGTGTCCTGGAAGTCCCCTCTGCCTCAGCCTGCTGGGCTCATTGCCTGGCTGAGGACCCCTCAGAGGGTTCTGGCTGACCTCAGGCAGCCCCAGCCTCTCTCCTCTCTGTAACTCTGAGAAGGTGACACTGCCGTCTGGGTTGACAATTTCAGGCAACTGCGGGTAACCACTACCTCTGGTGATACCATGGCAATTCACAGCCAGCATTTACTGGCATGGGTAGGTACAGTTTCTTTTTACAAAGTAGCGGTGGCCCTAGGGCCCCCAACTCACATCAGTCAGGGGGTTGTTTTGCCTTAACTGTCACTTTGCATATATGTAATTCCCCAGAGACTCTGGCATCTGTTCCTAACAGCCCAGGCATTCTTGTTTTCAGCAGAACAAAATGTTATGCCTGTGGACTAGCCACTGTCAAAACCAGTTACCTTCTGATTGTCTCTCTTCTTAATGCACCTGTGGATGCTGTTTGCAGATAGACTGAAAAGCCATCTCACTTTCTTCTTGTTTTTCACAATTTCAGGCAATCTCAGGACTCTCATTTTTGCTTTTTCCTCTTCCTCCACTCAGCACAATGTATATTTTGATTACCTTTTACTTCTGGAACCATGGGGCTTTCAGAGCTCGCTCAGTACTCAAACTGCTTCAGGATGATTGGCTCCAGCCTTTGCTATTCACGTTGTTCATTATATCAGCAAGAGTTTATGAGTTCCTGACTCAGGCTTACTGGATTCATCCTGCTTAGCTGAAACACCTTCAAAAGGAACTTTGTGTCTTCACGCTTCTTCTTATAGTTAATGGGGAAGGAGAGGAGGATGGGAGCTGTTCTCTGGAAGTGCCTCTCCCTCATTCTGCCCCCTTCATTAGCTGCAGGAGGAGATAATGAATGTAATGAGATAGGGTTCCTTCTGGAGGTGTCTCAGAGAACCAAGATGGAGTTGGGCCTGTGAGCAATCCAGATTTTGAAGTGGGTTTTTTTTTGTAGAACTCCTCTCCAATTGAGCAAATATAACTGGAAACAAGTTAACCCTGACTGACACAGTTAAACACCTTGCTATACCAACCCTTTATAAAAAAAAACTTCATTAGGCAGTTGAATTACTTAGGGTTGGGGGGTAAGAGGTGTTTTTTCAGTTTCTCTGGAGCAGTCAGATCTTTCCAAATGAAAAAGTTATAAATCACAGTGAACAGAAGCTACACAGGGTCTGTTATCTTAGCAAGCATATTGTTGCCTTCAGTTAGACTGGGCAACATATCAGACTTAGCTTTTTTGACATTAAAAAAAAAGAAAAAAAGAAGTTTTCCTTGGGTGGAGATAAATTCAAAGAGCTATGCACTCCCTGTAACAGAGAGAACTAAGACTCAATTATCAATTACATTGCAATTCTGCTTTTATCCCTGATGTCTTAAGAGAGCAGGAATCTGGCATATGGAACCTCCTTGCGCCTTCACAATATAGAAGAGCAACTGGAGAGGAGAGAGATATATCCCACTAGCTGTGTGCACACCAGGACACTACAAAAACAGAACACTGAATGCTGGTAAATCCTTGTATTTTCTAAAAATAAAATAACAAACTTAAGAAGTACTTCCTGCTAGAGTTCCCATCTTGTCAGAGAAGCATATTCTTCTTGCCCAATTGGTGTACACTAGACTCCACAGCCTGCCAGGCAAGAAGCACTGCTTTTTTGTAGCTGTCTTCTGGTGGACACTCACAAAGGGACAAGAGCAAGTCTTCACCTGATACCTCTCACTCTGGGTTGAAAAAACTGCCTCCTCAGAGCAGTGCCTCTGTGACAGTGTCAGGCAAGAACCTTCCTGTTTTCTCCCATGTTATTCAGCAGGTTTCAGAAGAGCTCCCTTTTGAGGGAGCTGTTGGTGTTCTGCAACTGATGCCTCTCTGGCTCATAAATGCTGAATGTTGTACAGTAATCAAATTCTCATAGGTAATTTGAGACAATAAGCAGCTTTTTCTTCTGTGGTTAAATACTACAGTCAACAAGGTACACACTGGTGCCCTGGCAATTCATTTTCCGCTGTGAGATCGTGATGGGTTGACCTTGGCTGGCTGCCAGACACCCACCCAGCTGCTCCCTCGCTCCCCTTCCGCAGCAGGACAGGAGGAGAAAATAAGATGGAAAAGCTCATGGGTCAAGATAAAGACAGGGACATCACTTACCAATCATCATCACGGGCAAAACAGATCCGACTTGGGGAAAATTTATTTAATTTATTGCCAAATATAAAAAAAGGTAATATGTTGAGAAACAAAGACAAAAACTAAACCACCTTCCCCTCACCCCTTTTCCTGGGTTCCCCTTCACTCCTCCAGCCCCGACTCCTCCACCTCCTCCCCTCTGAGCAGCGCAGGGGTACGGGGAAGGGGCGTCCGCGGCCAGCCCAGGGCGGCTCCCCGCGGCCGCTCCTGCCTCCTCAGGCTGTTCCCTGCTCCAGCCTGGGGCCTTCCTTCCCCGGGGCTGCAGGGAAACCCCTGCCCCACCGGGGGCGGGGGGGGGGTCTCTGCCGGGGCCGCAGGGCCATCTCTGCCGGGGAGGGGGGCCCGGAGCACCTCCTGCCCTCCTCCCGCTCTCCCCTCGGGGCTGGCAGGGCTGTTTCTCACCCCGTTTCCCTCAGCCCTTTTGCCCTTTCTTCCCCAGGCTTTCCCCGAGGCTGAGGGGCTCCGCTGTGCCCGGCGGTGGGGCCGCTGGAGCCGGCGGGAACCGGCGGGAACCGGCTGGGGCCGGTCTGGCCCGGGGCAGCCCCCAGTCTCTCCTCACGGCGGCCGCCGCCCCTGCAGAGCCTCCCGCCACCGCCGCTGCTGCCGGCACATACACGTAAAATACATGTATGCAGTATAGACGTATATTATACATATGTGTAATTCAAATACACATGTAAATACATACATATGGCTTAATTACGTGGTACAAAAAAGCTGTTCATCTCTGTAAACCCTTTGTTTGCTCAGGGAGCTAAGAGACATCATTTCTCTCTTCCACACCAGCCCTTCTTGAAGCGATCGGCCAGACCCCCAGCTCTCACAGACCAGGCACCAACACAATCGTGTGCATTTCACTGCGCAATCACCAAGAGGCCTCTGCAAGTAGCGCTTGAGCTAGGAGATAAATCAGGCTGAAGTACCCTTCTTCTTTTTACTGACTACTTAGGTAGCTTGTCTAAGGATTATTTGATCCACTACAGATATTCACTTAAATCTTTTATTTTGGGATATCAGTTGTTATTTAAGACTGTGTGATCTCTGGAAACTGTGAGCGGAATATCGGTATTTCTGTACTAAGTCTCCTATCAACAACCCGTATTCCCGGCTTGTTATTTTTACCTACAGTTTAGCTCCATGCAATTTAGAGATAGAAAAAATACATTAGCTAATCCAGTACATTTCCTAGAAATGTGACATTGCTCCCTGAAGTGCCTTATATAGGCTTTTTTTCTCTTTAAACACACACAAAACAGAAGCATTTTTAATGGGGACAAGTAAGGATCTTTTGTTCCGTTTAATGGTTTTGGCGAGATGTTTTTTTTCCTGGGTCACATGGCTCAAAACTGTTTTGTGCCTGATGTCCATTTGATCTGGACAAAACCTAAATTGCAGGCGAGATGCTGTCCACATCAAGCTCCGGGTTCCTTCGTTCCTAGTTGCCTATGCTGGGACCAGTTTAGAGGTGACAGCAGCTCTCTGCGTGCCTGGGTTGCCTTCTGAGCATGGTTCATATCAGGTCCCATTCTTCTGGCACCAAGGCACAGCAGCAAAGTGCCATGGCAAATGAGAAGCATCACAGGGTCCGGAGCTTAGGGTCAGCCCTGGTGGACTTAGGATCCAGCCCTTTACATCCCATTTAAAAGCATTTATCTGGTAAGCTTTTTGGTGCCAAGATCTCCCCCTTTTCAGGCTCATGATATCTTGAAGGATGAAGGGGGCATCTGAATGTAGAAAAATCTTGTGTTTTTATTATGCACAAATAAGACGACTTTTTTTTTTTCTTAAAATCATCAGTTAGCTTTTTCAGTTGAGAAATGCAGCAAGAATTAAGGTTCACAATATCTGCTTGAGAACTGAGAGTGCTGATGTGCAGCATACTCTTATTTTTCATGCTTAAACTGCTGTAATTCTCTTTTAACTGGTCTTCCCACTAGGCGAATTTAACGCCTTCAAGCTGCACAAAACTATGCAGCTCATCTTCCCATTGGGAGTAAGCCAAATCTACATATTTTTGCTTTGTGGCAGTAAAGTTCTGCAGTGATTTCAAAATGTTATCACTCACATTTTTTAAAGCTCTCTGTGGTCCATCTCCAGGACCTACTGATAGCATATTCCCAGCAGTTCAAGCAAGAAGAACCTCTCAAGTATCCTCAGACTTAATCAGAAAGACGTGTCAAAGTTTCCTCATTTGATGTGCAGACACAGGAATATTTTTTAAACCATATAACATTTGACAGTCGATTTCCTCTCTGCATTCCACACTTAGATGAAAGGACTTTTTTATTATTGTTATTTGGCCTTAAGTATTTTAACTTATAAATGGCCTAACACATATTTTTTAATGTGGTTTAAAACATTCTTCAGGGCTGAGAATGTCTCTGCCTACTTTTAGCCCAGATTAAATTTTTATGGCTTGGTCGGTCTTATAAGGGAGACGCTGACACAATCTTAACTTGGTAGCACAAATAAGCCGCTTACATCTTTTCGCCCACAAAAGTGAATTTGGGGCTTGTGAAAAGATGATGGATCAAAACATATGAACATTCTGCCCTTTCTTTATTCACAGGAAGGAGCAAACTGCAAGCACTAACACTTCAGTATTCCTCAAACTGCCTGATTAATCTGTTTTATCTCTGTTTTGGAAGGACCAACTATAGTCCTTTCATAAGAGATTAATTCCACCTCTGTGCCCAGCCTGTCTTTGGCTTCTACATTGAGGCTTATGTGAAGAATGCCAAATGTAATGATGGGATTTTTTTGATGGCACAGACATCTGTCAACTAGAAATTAGGCTAGAACTACCATTCATTTTACATAGGCCACCCAAAGGTAATAACTTTCAGTTAGTATTGATTTGGAATACATTTGAACCCTTGACCTCTGAGATGAGAGTCCTCATACGAAATCCCAACCCACTTAGGTGTCTATTCAATCATCTGTAAAATGAGACAGTTTGACTATTTTTAACCATGATATTGATGTCATATGTAGTATGGGGGTGTATTTTATGTGTAAACAGTGTATACAGACATCTTGGAAATACTGGAAGCTTAGATTACAGTCAGGAGCATTCAGAGTTTAACCAACTTCATTGTTACATTCAGTGCAAAGATAAATCACTACAGCAGATGAAATGACTCCATTAATGCCTGTGTGTACTGAATGGGATTATCTCATTTTAAACAAGTTGGTCAAAATAAGTAAAGACCAGGTGACTCCATGGCTCATTCTTGTGGATGGATCTGAACCTTTTCAGAAGTCTACAACTTGTTTTCTGTAGTATTGAGGCTGCCAGAAGAGCAGCCTGTTTCCCTTTTCTTTCCTCATTGTTTTTGCTCCCTCCTGCCCACCACCACTGGTTTCTGCCTCTCCTGCAAGGACTGGCAGCTTGCACCAACACCTTTTTTACAGTTACATTACAAGCATAATCATCAAAATGATCTGCATTAAAACCCGCTACTTTAAATAAATAGATTTAAAAAAACCAAAGAACTTCGGTGTTCTGGTTAAACCTCCAAATTACTTTTGTGCTCTGATTTAGATTACAAGGGTCAGGTGGGGTGGGGATGGTGCAGGAATGGGGAATCAGTGAGAAAAGAAGGGGGGAAAATCTCTTAAATGAAGAAGTTTTCATATGAAAGATGAACCTTTCAAAGAAAAAGAATACACAACATCTTTGGTCTCCTTTATGTCATCTCCTGAGACAAGTGTGAATCCACCTGAAGTAAATAATGGGGCAAAAGATATGAACAGATGTTAAGTAAAGCCCTGTGAAATTTAAAACTTCACTCCTTTATGAATTATGAGCTGAGACATTTTTGTCCTAAATTGTAACATAATTTTCCAAAATGTAATTTTGAAGACAAAGGAAGTGAAATAAAATAAAATTTAAAAAATGCTTTTAGAAAGGCTGGAAAGACCCATTTTAGAGTACTTGACTGTCTTATTCCAATCTTCACTTTCAAACTGGACTATGAAATTATTATAATTAAAAGAAGCACCATGCTGATAATGTTCAGAAACACTTCAAAATAGAATGTTTTGATGACACTAAAAGGATTCATTTACTGGCCCTCCCCCCCATTTTGTCATAATCGACACATTCCACAGAGATTGTTTTGTTCTGATGAAATACCATTTTCTGACAGGAAATGTTGCAGTAAAAAGTTTCTGACCAAATCTAACACTGAGAAGAATAACTATGAATATTTAAGTTTCACTTTTAATTTTCAGTCCACCTGATCTTTTTTTATCCATTTGTTGTCCATAGTTATTTTTAAATAACTCATTTAATATTAAACAAGTACTTTAAGAAAAAAAAAAGTGCTGCAATTTAATTTAATTAGCTTTGCCTTTTTTCCCAGCCCATTACTGACTTTCAGAATGTTGTATTTAAAAGTAATTTTTAACAGTACCTGAATGCCCAACTTCTTATATTTTTAATGAGAAATATCACAGCACCTGTTCCAGTATTTCACGCGGGATTCCCTAGGATGAATTTTTCTTATGCAAATGGAATAGTTAAGTTTTGCCTTGAGCTGACTGGACAGGAGGCAAAACCTTGTGGCCCATAATGATGCAATAGATCAGCTATTGCCCACGGTTTTTCTCCATACTATGTAACATGTAAAAGATGCCAGAAAACAATGTTAACTGCCTCTTGGGTCCATTGTGGAACTCTGTGCAGACCTGCATTGGCAGGGATTAGCAGTGTTGCATGCGTTAGCTCCATATGCACAAACATTTGCCCCCGCTTGCTGCCTCCTTGGCTTCCCTGGAATTTTACATAGTCATGGGCTTCCTCCTTACATCCTCTTTTGCCACCTGTCCTATGCTACCAGAAGTCTTCTTATTCCTGTACAGAAAGGGCTACACAGCCATCAGCAAAAACTGACCTTGGCTCCAAGAATCAAAGGTCATTGCCTCACTTGAGCTGAGGACAACTTCCACTGACTGTATCTGACTAGAGCATCTTAATTAGGGTCTTCTGGGTCACTCTCCAGAAAAAAAAGATTACATTGTACAGGCAGGTTAAACAGGTCTAGTTCTAAACCATGCATAGCTCTATGTCCATCAAGGCTGTTTAAGAAATAAGATGAAGCCATTTGCCCAAGCCCCATATTGAAAGATGAGGGATGGCCAGATGTGTGATGCACATATAGAGAGATTTGTCCTTCCAGTTCTCGTCAATAGCCCTAAGAAAGCTCCGAGTGCTCTTCTGTAGTTACTCCTCTGTGCACATGGCTGAACAGACTGGGTACAGCCAGAACCGGTACAGTATTTCTAGTACAACATTTCCTACATGTTGGGCAGAGATCCCAGACTTGATGGAGGAAGATCATAGAGGACTGCCATGTTCTGGTCACAAAATCAGAAAAGGCTATTTGCAGTGGTGGGGGGAAGGAGGGGAGGATGACATCGATGGTGCTGTTTCCACGGAAAAGAAGCACAAAGTGAATTGAAAAGATGTTGCTTTTGTGCACTTGGTCTTGAGTATGGACTTGCAAAGTTACTGTTCTGTTGCGAGATAGAAGTAAAAAACCAGTAACTATTATTTCAATATCATTGGGTTTATTTTCGAGAATAAAAAGGCAAGTTGTTTCATACAGATGTTACAATAGAGTGTTTCATCTTTGCCCTGGAGGAAACATTCTTTGATTTGCCCAAATAATGTCCAGCATCTGGTGCTTTTTCTGTGGCACCTGAAGGTATCTGAGGTAACTCTTCATTATCCAGGCTAATGTGGGAGGGAAAATGGGAGTGTGTTAACTTGGATAAAGCAACACCCCCCCCAGTTTTAGTGTGAGATTTCAGAGTTACACAGTGAAGTAACAGGAGAAACAAGAAAGGATAGTGATGGAGGATAGAGATCTTTAGGCTAGCAATTACTTAAGCAGGTTAGTCCAGTTAGTCTGCCTAATACTACTTCCAGACCTAGCCTGCTGGGTGGAGACAGCTAGGGATCATTGAGCTTGGAGCATAGACTATCTGCAGTGTGAATAACCCCTCCTTAGACAATTCATAGGTAATGGACAGACCAAATTACTCTTTAAAAAAAAAAAAATCTTTAGACAACAGCCCTAAATCCACCTGTCTGGAAGCTTTTGAAAGATCTGTGGGACATTTTGTACTGCCAGTCAGCACGGGCTAATATAACAATAATCTCTACCTTTTGTCTTACCTCTTGAGGCTGATTTTATCATAGAACATTAGATTTTAGCTCCTTGCACTGGCCTCATGTCTATGAAAAGACATGGGAAAGACTGTAAGGCATGTAAATGTAGAGAAAACTGGCAGATGGGCCTCATTTTCTGAATTACCCTTAAATGGTAGGCATAAATAAGGATAATAGATATCTATCTGATTTGTAGATGCAAACAAGAACTGTGTTGACAAACCAGACATTTAAATCAGACATTTACTCCCGCACCTTACTGTGCCTGCATAATAGAGGTCCATTTAAAAATCTGCTTCAAGAGTTAAAGTAATGAAGAATGTACATTGGAAATTTATTGTAATACTTTTTCACTCATTTAAAAAATATTTTTCAGTAGATCTGTCTTTAAATGGGTTCTATGTAATATAGTTCTCTTGGGCTGATTATCTCTAGGAAGACTGCTAATAAACAAAATCCCAATTCCTGCGATTTTTATCACATGCACTGGTATTGGTAAGAACCTGTGCATTCTTCCTTTTTTAAAACGCCAGGTATCTCTGGGGATAAAAATCTATGGCTTTTATAGATGTTGACTGAAGATAAGCAACACACAGACTTGTTTCTGTAGGGCTCATTTCAGAAATGCTCCCAAAGGACGGAATCAAGAATACATATAATCAACAAGATTTGGTTCAATGAGACTAGGAATCTTTTCATCAGCTTTCTATGCTCATTTAAGTACTTCTGTTAAGATCTGCAATTCATGATGATATTTGCATTATAATAGTATACATATGGCTTTTCATATAGAAGGTACTCATCAAACTTTGCTCAAATTTTTGTGACTTGGTTGTACTTGGACCTATGTTTTCTTTCTCACTGGGTCCAAATACGATTTGTCATCTAGCCACAGAAATCACTTGAACCCTTCTGATTTACAATATGGAAAGACACCATTCTCTAATACAAAATCTTGCATGAATCCCAGCTTCTAAAATAAAGGAACAAATACTTCCCTGCCTACCTCTATAAGCCTTACAAAAAATGCTGAAGACTCAGCTGAACCTGGAAAAGCTCAAGCCCCTTCTTAAAACCTTCTGGTTTAAACAATTACCTAGACACTAAAGGTAAATGTCTGCAGACAACTTTCTTTTAAAATTACACTGTTAAGCAACAAGCATAATATCGATAGCTGACTGATTTATGTAGTGCCATTTCCTCACTTCCTAGTGCATCATTGATTTCAACTTACAACATATGCTGCATCCTTTACCAAAATGCAGCCCCTTCTGGAGAGAAAACTGGTCCCTGCCTAGCCGGCTGCAAAACACTAGGAAAAAAATGTTGCGGCAGGAAACTGGAGGGGAATATCAGTGAGCAGAATTACTTGTCTGCTGAGAGCTCAAGTGTGACTGTCACCAGCCCTGTGCAAAAAAGAAACAAACTCGAGTCACAGAGAGACAGAGGCAGCGTTCCTTCTTCCTGGCTCCCACCCGCTGTGTTTCGGCATTAATGCACGCCACTCGCTGCTCTCCCAGTGTTGCACATCTCCTCCCTGGGGACCTGGCAGGCGAAGCCACGACTCCCTTGTTTCCTGAAGCTGTCTTGCCCCTTCACTTCCCTGTCTAGGCACATCGGGTGCATCACTGCTCAGCCTGCAGCCACGGTAAGGTCACGCAGGCATCCTGTACCTGTCTGAGTCGTGCTGGAAAGAGCCCCAAGAAAACTGCCTTGCCCGTGCCCATATACACAGATCACGAGCTCCCCACGTTTTGGCCATCCATGGCGTTGCGGTCTTCTATTTACCTTTTCTAACCTTAATACTGATTTTCTGTTGCTAATCAACACTATATTAGGTTACTCTGCCAGTAACTTTCACTGAATAACATCTCACCTGAGACAGAACCTGTTTTTCCTGGGCTTAGAAGAAGCAAATACAGGGGGACACACTCCAGACCCTGGCTGGTCGCCAGGAATGCAAACCCCTGGCTCTGTTATGGCTCTTCAAACTATGGTACCATCTGCACAAACCAGTAAATGAAGTCTGGTGTGCTAGTCCTCAGCCTGTGACCCTGTAGTTACTAATGTTGCTGCAGTCTTTGTCCTATAGTCATCTTGCATCCAATAAATAATACGTGGAGAGGTGATTAGTATTAAGTTGATAGTGTTATCAGTTTATTTAACAAATCACTGAAATTCTGCCTTGGTGTAAGGTTAGGAAAACAGGCTCCTGTTCAATATTACCTGCCACTCTGTAATTCACCATTCTAACAAGAAAGGCAGAGCTTTCACATTAAAAACACATTGATAATTCTGCAATTTCACCTGGAAGACAAATGGGCATAAAATCATGACAAAGGCAAGAAATATAGAAAACACAAGTAATTTGATGGCAAATATTCCAGAGAAGGAGGGTGAGTTGGAATAAGAAAGCCCAGAAGGGAAAATCTTTTCAGGTAATACTCTCTTTCACCTTGTTCTTCCTCAGTCTCCTGATTTTCTCAAATTTGGCACAAACAGAAAAGTGCTGTTGTTATAGGAGGCGATGCTGATAACTTAAATAAATCACCTCTTGAAGGCTGAAGGCACAACTGGTATGTTCCTTTTAAAGCAAACAATAGTTAGCTTTTGACCATGTATTGTCTGAGAACATCAAACCATCTGCTTGCCTTTGACATGCCTAGTTAGTTTGAACCAGATAATCAGAAAGTTACTAATAACATCTAATGAATGGTCTTCAGTTAATTTTTGTCATATCTGTCAAAAGGGAAGATGATCAGAATAAATTTGTAATGTATATATTTATAAGAAACATTCTATTCATGCGTGCGTGTGTGTGCGCACATCTCTAACACAGGTTTGAATTTTGGCATACTTGTGGCCCAGCAAAATGAGAAAGATACAATTTACTTGTGTTTGTGACAGTATTTATTCAATTATTAGCTGATTTATGGAGATAATTCAATAAGTATGTTAAAAAAAATAAAAATCAATGCCTGCATTTTGTGCCTGAATAAAGAAAAGTCAGTGCTAAATAATTACACACTGATTTGCAGGAAAAGCCAGACACTAGAGCAAACCAGACCGAGTTGGAATGATCCAGATAGCTGTTTTTCCTTAAAATGAACAACAAAAATTTTAACACAAAGCATTATGCTCTGCTATAATTAATATGAGACTAAGCAAAGCCAATATTGCACTTGTTTCAATATTGGATTGCTTTTTATGGAGCATGATTAAAAGGTTCCTTCTAACGCACAGCACTCTTCACTCCAAATGATTGTCTAAGATCAGTAAAATGATCTCCACCGATGTTAGTATCACTTTTTCTCTGCTTTGAGTATATCTCGCAAATGACATTTTATTTGCAACACCCATCGTACTGTGAGAGAAACAAGAGGTAGGAGAAAGCTGTTAATTCCACCTCATCCCAAATCCTGTGGGTGTAAATTCTATGGCAAATGAGTCAAATGTGGCTGTGACTTGGCAAATGCAGCAACATCTTTCAAATTGCAGAAGCAAGCATAATAGTTACTCTGTTTTTTGCTTTGTCTATACCCAGTGTTCACAAAAGAGTGCCCTATTTTACCTTACTAGAAGGTATAACTACTGTGCATTACTTCAGCAGGAGGCACAGATACCTTTCTGGCTGTCAGTATTTCTAAAAGGCCAGAACTTCTGTAAAATATCATTTGGAGGGATCAGAGCAGCCTAAATTGACAAAACAACCTAAATGCCAAAGAAAGCCTTTGTACAAAAATTCTGCTAGGGAGAATGACTGTTTTTACTTTATTAGGCAGCACTTATTTAGGGTTCCATCCTCATCAGTCTGACTACTGATATATGTAAGCTGTTGTACATGCTTTACTCTTTCAGGCTCAAAGAACCTTGCTTAAAAGGTAAGATTAAATCTATAGAAGAGCTTCAGTCTGGAAACTCCAGGGCCTACTCTGCAAGACACTTGGGCTTAAATAGAAACAAGGGAGATTCAAGTTAGATGTTATGAAAATATTTCTAGCAGCAAGGATTGGAACTGGTTTTCCTGGGAGAGGAATTGTCAACACTGGAGGTTTTCAAGAAGCAATAAGAGACACTTCTGCCAGGGCATCGCTGTTCTTGTCTCGGGATGGACAGATGTGCGAGACAACTTTTGAGGTTTCTTTCAGCCCGGTTTTCTCCAGTTCTGTTGCATTAAAGCAGCACCACATCAACAGAAAAAATCACACAGAAGACTGATAAACATTAAGGGGAAACATCTCACAGGAGTTCATTATGCACCTCACTAACCGCTTTAATTATGCATTAATTTATTATTGATGAAAAAATCGGTATTATATCTCAGCATCTTTTCTGACAGAGAGGGCTATATAAAATGCCTCCAAGCCTAAAATAAATGGCATAAGTAGAGCTTTTTTTTTTCCTCAGCAAAGATAAAGCATCTCATCATTATCAATTAAAGAACTAGGGAAGTCTTTGAAAAGAGGACTTGTTTGCTTAAAGTACGTGAAGGTCATATTCACCCTGTAATAGTCAATGAAGAGTAGTCATTTGTTATTTTTAAGCAGGCTGTCATTTAGCCATTATGAAGATGAATAACATTTGTTATTACCTAATAATCCTCCTGTTGATTACAGAGGAAAGACACTTGCAGACACCTTATGTGCCTTGCTTAGGTTTTGTAGATTATTAATGTATTTTGATTAAACTTTGTAAACAAAAAATTACGATCCCAGTTCTCTGGATATAGTGACTGGCGTGTAACGCAAGATACAAGAACATGTGCAATCCCTAACATTTTGCTCTGCATATGTTATTGGCCTAATACTCATGTAACATAGTAAAAACAAAGTTCATTTTTTAATATCAAACAGATTGTCAATGGATCATATGCTGCTCTATTAAGGTTAGTTTTTGGATGCCTGCCTTCCCGAGGAGAGTTAATGAAGCTATAAGTTACCTGTGTGGCTTCATTTGGAGTCAGGCCTAATTACCTGGATCATGGCCACATTTTGGAAAGTCCGAGCCTCATTTCCAAAGCAGATGGAGTCACTCAGGAATGACTTCATTTGTATTAATTTGTTACACTGTCTTCTGCTATTCATCTCAGGGAATGTTGCTGCTTTTGCAGTCTAGCAGGAATGGAATTTAAAAGTTTTAATTTGGGAATTTTTACTTTATTTTTAAAAATAAATCCATTATCTCCTCCACAGCGACCAATGGTGAAGCACAAAGGCAATTAAGTGGGGTCCAACCCGTGGTCATCACATGCTTCAAGATGGTGATTATGTCACCAAAGATTTATGAGGCTTTTGCTTCCTGGAACAAGTGAAATGACCAAAACAGTGACCCAGCAGCTTTATCAAGATAACCTATGGAGCACTTCCAATTGGGCTTCATAAGTGGAAGGTTTTTGATGTCAACCTTACCACAGCAAGAAAATCAAAAGAGGAAAAAAGGGAGCTGGTTAAAGGCATAGGAACAAGGGTAGTTTTACTGATGTTTTAATATACTTGTCTAAGAGAAAGGTTAAATTACTCCAGCAGGGCAACTATACTAGGATTTCTGATTTGATACAGTTGTTTATACATTGAGTAATGGAATGATAAGAAATAGAGACTGGATGACTCCAAAGTCATTGCACTACATTTCTGAGGTTAGGACCATAATGCAGACTAAAGCCAGGGGAGTTTAAAGGTGTCTGTGGCACAATTACTGTGCTGTATCATAGCTGACATGTCCTGGCCTATACCCTTATTAAATGAGGGCAATACTCAGCACTGTTAATCCATGAAATACTTTACCAATGAGCATTACTATTACCATTTTGTGCAATTTGAGAAGAGCAAAAGGAGCAAGGACAAATGAAAACACTGTCAAAGGGAAAAGTAAAGAGACTCTGTTTTTGTGTCCTATCATCACAGCACCTCTATCTAACCAAATTATTACTTGTCGATTATTTTCTACAGAGAACACAAGTGCTAGTCTACTTTTCCTAAGCTCAGAAAGAGGACAGGTATATTTATATGTTGTAAACTGCAGCCAAATAATTCATTTGGGGTTTCTCTCATTCTGGCCTTGTGGCGGCAACTTTTAGTCATTATGTGTGATTGAAGACCCAGTGGTATCTGGGATGCTCCCAGGCTACAACAGGCTGCTGCTACCAGCTCAGGAGCCATCTGAGTGATTCACACCCAGTGCTCTGGGAGACATCAGCAGGGCTACATCGGTGGCTGTGCTGAGGAGTGAAGGAAAACCTCACCCAAGAAAATCTAAATATCCAAGGCTTCCCAGTTTGTTACTTCCAGGCTCTTTTGAAGTTTGTGAACACTCTGGGAGCAGGGGGAGGGATGGTAGGGCTGAGCCTGCCCTAAGCATGCTCACTTGCATGTCACTGATATCTTAGGGAAAGGAAAGGCAGGAGCAGAGGAAGAACTTCTTCTTTAGAAGGATCGCTGGTAGAAAGAAAAGGTAAGATTTCTCATGGGAGACTAAAAATTTCAGTGATTAAAATGTACACTCTGACTGTGGCACAGTATGTGAAGCAAGGGATCCAAAAGGATGGAATCATATGGGGGGGGAAGACAAAAGAGGCACTTGCAGGGAAATTGAGCCCCAAAGTTGTTGCAGGCTCATTTATGACTCCCTTATATCATAAACATCCTGTGCCTATTGGCACCAAGTACCTCCTGCAGGTCTTTAATCACACAGAAACAGAGTTATAAGCCTCCAGCTCTTTGTGTTTGCACATCAATAATATTATTCATGTCTCCTGACTATCAAGGCAACAAGCAGAGGGCATTCCTTTGGTCTGGCATCTTCTTTCTGAAATGAAATATTAAAGCTTTGATTTCCATAGGAAGAAAAAATCAACCATATGTCTGTCCCTGTTTCTGACACTATTAATTACACACATACCCTTCGAATTGTTGACTATTGGAAGTACAAGGAATATCATCTTTCAAAGTGTTCAGAAATGCCCTAGTATGTCAGAGAACAAAAACAACTTTCTATCCCAAACAGCAGCCAGTCCAAACTGTAGAAAATGCTAATGCACATAATTAATTGTCTTCCTGTCTGTGGCAAAAAGGCCAGATTCCCCAGGTGAAATCAACAGGTTAAATATTACTCTGATGGGAATCAGCTACCAAAATGCTTTTTATGAGCCAGGCCCTAAACTCTAAAGATGTAGAAGGAGCAAAAGAAACAAAGGAAATGTTGGATAGTTAGATGGGGAAAGGATTACTACAAGAATAAGATCAAACATCCTGAAGACTGCTGAAAATATCATACATATAGAAATAAACACTGCTCTTAAATATTCCTGGACTGTCCATCAGAAGGAGTATGGACTTTGACAGAAACAAACCCAGGATGAAATTATGTAAGCTCCATTTTGAGTATTTGAATGAGACTCTCACAGTAAAAGAAGTTAGCTTCACCAAATAAACTAATCCTACCTTTCTAAAGTACTGGAATTTACTTTGTGCTCTTTGGGTCACTTTCTTAGTGTTCTATTTATTTTATGAATTGATATGTGGAAGTCTCTGATGCTTCCCAAAGGACAACAACTTCATTTTACTGAGTACTATACAACTTAGGACACTACTTATACCACATAGCCACTACTTATTTATTGACTGAGACCTTAATCCTGCAAAGGATTTGTAAAGTATTTGTAAAGTATTTCTGCCATATGAATAGACCTGCCGGCCAAGGGACTGATGTCTAAATAAGCATAAGATAATATTTGCAGAGAGTTTAGAGTCTACTTGATTATGGGAACAATGGAAGAACATTACAGTAATAGTAATGTGAAGACATAAGTTTCAACAGGTTTTAGTGAAATAAAGTAAATGTCTACAACTTTTTAACTTTTTTTTTTTTTTTGTAATTGGATCAAAACGACAGATTCATAGTGGGAGACATACGACAGAGTAATTAGAAAAACTTACACGTGTTGGGATTTTTTCTCTAATAATGGGGTAAAGTCCCAGCATTAGGATTTTTATGTAACCAGGTGTGTGAAACTTAAGCATTGCATTTCAGAGTTCATCAACAACTACGAGCAGGTCAATCAGTATCCGAATTGGAACTTCAAACTCATTTATACATTAGTTTCCTCATCTACAGCCTTTCAGTACAGGGGCTTTTCAATGAAAAAGTTTGTCGACCCACTTCCAATTTTTCAGAGCCAAAGCAAGTAAGTGAATGAATGAGTCAATTGGCCATTTAATATAATATTTGTTTCAACATTACCCTAATGATGCATTCTACTTCTTGGTTCAAAATGTCCTCAATTTAAAATTTAACTTAATTTAAGTTAAAGGGCAGCCAAACATATAAAGTACTTCAAAAAGGTCAAAACCAACCTAAACATTTCACAACATTAGAACAAATAATTTTAATTTAATTTACAAATTTTGTTGGACTTTTCAGTTATGGATGTTGTCACATTTTGACATTTTGTAGAAATTTAACAGAGAAAACATTTCCTTAACATAGAAAAACTGCTTCACTGAGTTCAGTCTTCAGGAGACAGTTATTCTGCCACTGGACAAAGTGGATTTCTACTTCACATGGACATGAAGTCATTCAATATTTTTTCTTTTCCAAATGAATAATGGAACACAGTTCTTGAGGGGTGTGAGAACAGGTTTTATTAGCTAACACTTTTTATTGGGAGATAAAAATCATTAATCTGAACCTAGATGTTAGGCATTCCTTGTAATACATTTTCTCCAAATCTCTCAAAGCAGAATTGAGAAATGTGGATCAGGTAAAAGGAGAGTGGGAGTAAAATCTTTCATAAACGTGACCTTTGGTGTCAAGGAAGACTGCGGATGGTAGTATTTCAGCTATTATATTATATTGTAATACTAAACTCCTCATATTGCTACATTGGTTCTGTATTGATTTTAAAGGAAGATTGCTTATTAAAATTATGAAGTTCAGCAGAAATTGGGCTTACTCTCTTTTGGATAGGCTTGTTTCCTCTTATATGGGAAAAATGGAGTCTGGAGAACTTATTTTAGGCTTGCCTTTTTTTCTTTTTTTCTTTTTCCCTTAGTTGGGTAACACTTTGGGGAAAAAAATTGACTACTTTTTTAATTCCAGTACCTAGTACAAAGTTAACTTGAATTTAGGACTTGGTAACTGGTTTATTACAGCTTTTTATTAAAGGCTTGGTGTTCTCTCTTGCAGTCCCTGCCCACGTTACTCTGTCCCTCAGAGAATGACTGCATAAACTGTTATTAAATGTTTAGCACAATAGAAGAAGTGAGATGAAAGAGGTAAGAAAAAGGGAGATGGCAGGACCTTCCTAAAGCACATGTGTTGATGCTGGAGTAGAAGCTCCCTCCTTTGTTACAGCTTGCCTATTGGCAGTTCCCTCCCTCCCTCCCTCCACTGGTGTCACTTCCAGCTGCCCTTTTGCCCCCACTGCAGTTTCTGCCAGGGGAGATCTCCACCGCTTTGTGTGGCAAATGGCAGATCAGCTGTTGGTGCATTAAGAAGCTCTAAGTGGGCAACAGTTTCCTGGAGGGGCTGGTTGGGAGTTACGACTTTATTACATTTCTTTCTTTCTTTCCAAATCAGCGACTGGTTGCACTTGCAAGGCAAAATTAACATCTGTACTCCTATCATCACAAGTAACCTTAGAGCATTAATTTCATCAATGTTCAGACAGAGGGTAAATTTACACAGGTGCAGACCAACTGTGTGTTTGCTTCAGGCATGGTAGAAGTGAGCTATTTCCATCTGGAAGTCACCTATTTAAGCATGGTGTTGAGTTCAATCCTAGTGACCAAATTTAGAACCAGTGTCTTGTTAACCTAGTTATATGAGTCCTGAACTGACTTGGAGTAGAGCTGAGTATTTCTTCCAGCTCTTAGGTGTCTGTGAAAATATGATGTAGGTTCTTATATGCTTTTGAAGAGATCTATTTCTGCAGTTCATGGATGATATCACAGTTTTTGGACACTTGCTCAGGTGACTAGTTACTTTACTGTCATGTTTGTAGAAAACCGGTATAGCCCAGATCCATTTTAATTTTTACTTATCTGTTCACCTCAACAGGTGAACAGAAATAGAGGTGAAGGGACAAAGTACAGATTGTGAAAAAATCCTATAGTTTTAGAAGCTACTCCAGGGAAAAAGAAATTGATTCCCCTAATTTTGTTTGAAATGAGTGTTCCATAGAAATCAAGACAGATAATATGTGCTAAATAGCCTTTTAGCTGTTTTTGAATTGTGGAGCTCTTTCTCATGTGTTGTATCACCAAGGGGCAAAACCCACACTACATTCAAGGAATATTACCTGAATGATATTCATAGGTAGATGTATGCAGCTTGTGCATTATTACAGCAGAAACTGTAGGAGAGATCCAGTGCTGTATTGTATGGCAAGGCCCTTCCAAATAACTAGGAAACTGGACATAAAAAGACCCTCATTCATACTTATTTGGAAGTCCTTTGTTCATCTTTCTTCATGCTACTTTCACGCACAAAGCTATTTGGGCATTCATGATGAATAAAGATCAAAATGGTTTTGTACGGCACCTTTTTGGGCTTACTGTAATTACCTAGGGACACAGATTAGCATTGCAGTAGCTGTAAGTGCCAAATGTTGTATTTACTGTGGGAACACTCAAATACACAGTAGTTTGTCAGCACATCACTATATGGCTCTTTCTTGAAATTGCTTACATGATTATTTCTTATGTTGCACTTTTATCAGAGTATAGTCCATTTGTTTACATGATTCTACATAACCTATAAGAAGTTAAGAAACAGCAAAAAAGATCTAGTCTAACATCATGTGACTACTCCAAAAATGATGAGAAAAGTAGCTATCAGACCAGACTTCGTGTCTCTCGTCCAGCCTCCTGTCTCAGACAACACCCAGTAGTAGGTGCTTCAGGAGAAGGTATATGATATTTATGGCTTAATGTGTTCGCAGGTCAGCTTGCTTCCTACCTACCTGTTTTGGCTTTAAGTTGGCACATGCCCTGAAGCATGAGACTGTATTTTCCTAATTTAATGTTATCCTATCTAATATTGGATTATCAGTTTTTAAAACCTCAGGGGAAATCCTGGCTCTCAGAACTCTACTGCAAATAGTTGACTTGGTTCAGCAAATATTAGGCACCGCAGAAAGCAAATAGTGTCTGGGATTCTGACGGGTGAACTCTGGCAAACTGAGCTGGAGTGGTTTGCAGGGTTATTACCCAGACTCTCTCTGCTAAAGTCTCCTGCCCTCCCGCTACATAGGATGTGTACTGGTATGCCAGCTGCACCCCTTCCCTGCTTTCTCAGCCCAAACCTCATTAACAAAACCTTGGTCTTCTGAGCTGTTGTGCTACGCTGTGGTGTCAAGCCTTCTGCTGATTGCTTTACCAGGCTTGTAATGAGTCATGGGAGGAGGGTGGGAAACTGGAGGGTAACATCTCACACTACCCCCCTGGGGCTTGCCCGTAGGAAGTCTTCAGCTTCTGTAACTCAGCATGCTTAACCAGGAAGAGCCAACCCAAACCCCTAATTTGAGATAATCATTAGAGTTTGCAAGTCACGTCTAAGCAAAAGACTGGCAAATTGTGGCTATGGTATTGCCTGTACGGCACATGTGTGCAGAGAATGACTGTGCTTATGGATGTGTCGTATCTAAGATAGAGCAAGACGCTCCCTCAGCAGCCAGCACTTTCTCCGTCAGCTCCACTTTCACAGCCCAGTTCCTGGGCCCCACACTGCCTGGCACACTGGCAGCTCCCGCAGATGTGAGTTGCTGCCCCTTGTTGCTCTGTGGTTGCACAGTGCCCTGCCGGGGTGGTTCTCGGAGGCAACACCGGCTCAGCAGGGCTCCTGCAGTGCAGGTCGTAACAGCAACACACTGCTCACAGGGTGTTGCCTACGTATGCAAGACAGGTTTTGAGATATTTGCAGGAAAAGCTTTCTAAGAGTGTTCCAATTTTTTAATAATGATTCTCATTTTTTTTCTAGTCTGGAAAATCTAGGGCTTACACAGGTCACTAAATATAACTCCCGCCTTGTTAATTAACTGCTCCATTCCTTCTCTATTTTACACATCTTTAGCCTCTGTTAATGGCGTATGAGTACTGGTAATGCCATTGACAGAGATCCACTTGCAGTGTTTTGGGTGTTTTTTGTCAGTGGTCTAGGCTGGAGTTTTCTCCAGCTGGCTATTGCACGTAGACTGTCTGCCAAGTAGGCTTGGATCACTTGAAAGCCATATTGACTTTAATATAAACAAAAACTGTTGATTATCATGTTTTCCATCAACTAGAGGCAGGCACCTTCTGAATTTGCCTCCGAGAGAGGAAAGCAAATTTTGAGGCTCTGACCTGTTGGAGCTAAAGGCATCAATCTGCCAAACCATCCCCTAGCACAACTGCGATGGTTATGCTGTCTGTAGTTACTTCTTCTGACATGTACATTTTACCGGTGGTTTCCCGACTCAGAATTAAGAAATTCTGCAATATGGGAAGTAAAATAGGTGGCCCTGGAGAATGCAACATTTTTATTACTCTCTTTCTTGTATTGCTGAAAAATATATTAGTCACACTGCAGGAAGCACTTGGAAGATATGCCCTTCCTTGGGGAATGTATAACTTAACTGAAGAACAGAACAAATAAACATAGGCAAAGGAAGAAGTGGAATACAAGAGGAAGGATACAGTCTAGGTAGACAGATTGATAAATATTTCATAACATAAGCATAGGCTGGAACTTCTGCTATCAGTTGGTGGAGATTTATAGATAAGATTATAAAAACATAAGGAATATCTTGGTCAGATCAATGGTCCATTTAGCTCAGGAATCTGTTTCAGCGGTGGGAATACATGATGCTACTTAAAGAAAGGACATAAGCTTGGCCACTTTCTACAGTCTATATATAAAACCACAGGGTACCACAGTGCTCATCCAGTCTGACCTACATGACATAAAACTACAGAGCCTCACTGAATTAATTTCTCTTTGAACTAGAAGAAGACGTCATGCACCTCAGTAACACTCTGTTGCTTAACATCAGCTGTGGGTTTACCTAGAGATCTTTGTGGCTTTGTTTTCCCGTCATTTAACATGTTTGAAATGTTAATATGCTTCCTTTTTTTTTAATAAGTTATCATCACCAACATCAGCACTTTTTTTTTTTTTGCCTTGCTAGCTTTCACAACCCAGCAATAGAAAGAAGAAAAAGAGCTACCATAAAACTCCATGTATCAAATGATAGAGGCTAGTTCCCTGATAGCAAAAGTTGGGAGAGGGAAGGGCACAGATTCCCTACAACTGGAACATTTTCTGTTTACAGCCCGATGTCCATCTTACTCCTAGTATCATAGGATAAAGTCACTCTCATCTGTCAGTTTGGAAGAGGGGTTTTTCATCCATGTTTCTGTATGCCCAGGTTTTATATATTTTATATTTTGGTTTTTTGAAGCCATGTGTATGTCTGTGCCTGTATATCTGGGTTATTCTTAATTGTTATTGTTTGTTTGGTTTTTTTTTTAATTAGTGTTTTATGCCAACAGTTATTTAAATACTTATATGGTGGTTTGCCAACAGAAATACATAACATTAAATCCTTAGGGAAGTTTTCTGCTTCTACTAACCCCACAGAAAAGGGCTATGCATTTCTTAAACAACTCCGAGAACTGTGTGCCAGATCCTTGTTTGATGTAAACTGGCTTAGCTCCGCTGAGGTAAATGAAGCCTGCTAAATAATGGCAGCTGAGGCACTTAAGACATATCAAATGAAGTGTTACACAGAAATGCACAGTGCACAGAAGCATTGCAATCCCCTTACAAAAGGGTAATAAACATCTGAAAGGGTTTTCTGCAGATATCTGTGATTATCTTGGGGAAATTCTTCACCCTGCAGTTTGCAGAACTTCTCTAAATTTTCCCACTTTCTTTTTTGTTTTTATACTCCAGTACTAAATATAGCCATTAGACAGAAGGAGGGCCATTTTTAACAAATTCCTCATCAACTGTAAAGCAAGTGAAAAGCAACGTAACCTTTGCTTTCTCAGTGACTTTCCAAAACAGCTGCCTAGCATAAACAACTTGGGAAATATTATTTTGTCCCCAACAGAGTAAATCATCCAACTTGAGAAACTGTTATAATATCTCAACTCTGTGATGATTTACTAGATGTAAATCCAAAATATTTATGGTTTCCTTGATGGGTTTACATTTCTTGTCTTGATGCTAGGGGAAAAACTTCCTGTAAATAATATAATTTAAACTGTTGTTCAGCTATATCTGAACATCATTGCTCAGAATTTCTAATAGTCTTTGCACTTTGCACAGATGCTTTTATTTATACTTTGACATGATGGCATATATTTCCAAATTTATGCAGTACATTAGGTTCACTGTTATATTTTTACTTTGCAGATTTTCAACATTTACAGTAAAAATATGTATGCATTTATTTTAATTATGGAAGTGCTTAGAGGCCATGCAAAGCATAAAGCTATTGTGTAATTACTTGTACACAAAACTGTCAGAGTTTCCAGTCTATGAAGAAACTACTTGCAAACTTAACTTTGAACAGATACTTAAGGAACGTCCTGAGGAGGTGGCAGAGCCCTTCCCCTTGAGCCAGACCACGGCAGAGGCAGGTAGAGGGATTGCTGCATGGACCACTCTACAGGAGAGTTGGGGAAGGAGGACCCGAAATGGGGCACACATACCCCAAACACTGAGGGCAGCTGCCCTCCTCCCTCCGCCAAAGAGAGCATCTCCAAGCCCCCGGCAGCAGCCCAGCTGGAAGGAGGAGATTCAAGTGCCAAAATGTCTTTCTGTGGCTCGGGCAACCCAGACTGCCTTTCTTCTTTCTTTTCTAGGTGGTTTAATCAGAAATGTGTATGTATATGGAGGAGTTTTTTCTGTTGGTTTTGTTATTTTACAAGGTACCAGCACTTGTATGGGGTCCTGCTATTAATTTTACTGTTCATGTCATCCCTGTATTTATGGTTGCTGAATCTCGAACGTTTCACCATTCAGATTTCAGCTTTCTGTTCGAAATAAAATAGATGTTAGGGGCTTTGGCTCAGGGTTTACACAATCTTTGCTAACCGTGGAAAAGCTGCTGTGACTTCAAGGTTTGGATCTTTGCAGCTGTCTCCCTCATGGGGAGGGTGTACCCAATTATCATCTCCCGCCTGTTGCAAGGCTGCAATGTATCATCCGGATCGTAGTGCCATGGTCCCTTGGAGCTCAGCATTACATGTCGAGTCCTTGTGGAAACCCATTAGTAAGCAGTAGGGTCCGCTGCTTAGCTACGAGCCAGGCTGGCACTGAGTTTTAACTCGGTTTTTCTCATGCGGTGGCTGTGGAGACATTCCAGTCACACAATTAATCTACAAAGAGAAAGGCTGTAGAAAGCAGTTGGCCTGCAAGCTCCAAATGAGAACACTGCAATCTGTTGTTCACTGGTAGGTCTGCACATGGGTGGCATCCTAAGGCAGGACCCCACTGCATGCAGCAGTGTGACACGAGGATGAGAAGAAAACCATGAAAAAGAGTCCTTCTGTCTTCCCTCTCCCTGGGAACGGGTCCGGGGCAGGCTCCAGACCGGTCTGGTGAAGTCCACAACCACCTCGGGGTGCCTAAATGACAACCAGCAGCCAGCGGGGCTGGGGGACTGCTGGTCACATCCCCAACACTGGCAGGAAAGCGGGTATGACTCGGTGGCTCACGTGCTGCCTCTTGGCTCCGGTGGTTCACCCAGGATCGGCAAAGGCAGGTTTCTCAGCAGAAACTGCTGGCAGTGCAGTGGGAAACAGCCACCTCGGCCGCTGGAGCTGGTCCTGCTTTTAAACTGACTGTTATCTGTGGCCAAATGTCTTCTCTGTTGACCGGAGCACGATAAAATTTCTCTAATGAGAATATATTAATGTTAGCAAATTCCCATCTAGTCAGCCATGCTCAGAAATTGGTTATTAGCTTTTTATTTAGATTTCTTAAAAAAAAAAGAAAACGCAATACCCCTGTCTAAAACTCGGGGCATGAACAAACAAGACATTTTAATAAGTGTGCTAATGTTCTTATTACAAGCCTCTTGGTGCACCAAAATGAAAGTCTTTCCTCACAACTCAATTATTTCCATTCATTCCATCTGCACAGAAAGCCCAGAAAAATACATGAGCTTAAGCACATTGGGAAAATCAGCGATTTTGAGTACTGTCAGATCAGGGTTGGGGGAGTGAATCTCCAAAGACATTTTGTAGATTATGCCCTCCACAGTCTATCCCAGCTTGCTTTCTAAACCTCAGGCTGTTAGTTAAAGCAGCTCTGCCGATTTTATTTCCAATAGTAGTAGACAGAGGAAGAGAGAGGGAAGGTCTCTACGACATCCAAGACTGAGGCAAGCTGTAACTGTATATGCACTTACGTGCTGTACGGATGACTGCTCAGCCCAGGAACAAAATGGAAGGCAAAGCAAGATCCGTGTCTCATGACAGCTTTATTGCTTTTCTCCCCTGGAGGCATTACAACACTTATTGTAGCATTTTTGGGAGACTTTGAAGTTCCTTTACTTCTAATTGCAGAACTCATGTCATTTGGGGAATTTGAAAATAGCCTCTTTTCATCTTTTCCAACAGTCAAATGTTACATGTTAACGTTTTATTCCACACATTATGAATTCAGAGATATAGAAATGACTGGCATTTCGCTCCACATCTTGCCGTGATTTTCGCAGCTGAAAAACGCCTATTCGAACCCAGCCACCGCCACTCTGCCAGGAGACGTCTATTAGAGAAGCGTCCTTCGGAGTCAAACTCCTGCCCCACCAGCGGCAGCCTTGCTGCCCCCAGACGCAGAGCAGCGTTTGGACCTGCTCCTCCGGACCTCTGCACCGCTGCGTGGTCCCCGTGCCAGGCGCTCACGGGAACAGGCTGGGGGAAGATGCCTGGAGTTGCCATCCCCATGCAGGATTTGCCACTGAACAACGCATGGACTGGGTCGTGATAGCTGGTGTGGGATCCCTGGGGCAGGGATGTATGTGCGTCTTCTGCTCAGTTTGGGCCGTAACAGACCAAAACGTGGGTATCGGTAGAATGTAAATAATAAAAGGAATAATAAATTGCAAAATCAAGCCCTGTAATGAAAAAATAAATAATCTAGATAGAATGTCTTAGAGTGTCTAAGCCTGATTTATTAGCAATTCTGGCTGACCGTTATTATTATTAGGCGAGCAACTTGCAGTGATTTTTCACCTGATGCTCTGCAAATTAACTATGCTACAGGATGAACGCAGGAGATTTGTGTTTATTGTTTTATGAAATTATACAGTAGGTAAAAATTCACTTGGAACATCACCACCATCACATTGCAATTTTATGACCTATAGTGCATCTGACACACAGTAGTACTGCTGCTCAACACAGATGAACAACAACATCAGTACCGCTGGTCATCTGGAGCAGTGAATAATAGAGACAGGAGCAGAGCCAATGCTTATTTCAGGTTGGCACAGAAATCCACTCACCTGCAGGTTATTCTCATGTTTATTCCATGTGAAAGAGCAGAGGGAGGCTTTAGCTTTTCTGACACATTATACACTAATGTTTTCCAGGCCAAAATTCTGTGCCAGTTATCCTAATTATGTACAAATTCCCTCCCATCCACCCCCATGGCAGCGACAGGTGAATCACCGGCTGTGTTTATTTGCCCTTCTCAGACAGGATGCAACTATGACCCTGAGGAAAAAAATGCATTTGCATATGCAGAAGAAGCTGGTGGCAATTTGTATTCTAGTGTAGCTCTTATTGTAGTAAATGACATGACTGTAGAGCCCAAATATTTCTTTTATGTCGGATTCTACTTACTGGTTTCCATTTCCTAGAGTCAATACAGAAATCAATCATGTCAAAAGGAAAATTCAATAAGAAAATCCTTTATGACATAAGCTTAATTATAGCTATGTTTTCTTTTGTAAAAATAGAAGAAATCCAAGTACCAGAGCCCTTTACAGATCTTTCTACGCAATATGAAGTAGATGTATTTATATATAAAAAATGATGAGTGAACTTTTATTATTCCTTACATAAAAAAACTCATGGGGAATGGCCTGAAAACATTTTGTTCTTGGCTAAATCACCGCACGATGTCATCTTAACTGTGCTAACAGAAAAGGAAAAGCATTGCAAATTAAGTATGATACAGCAATATTTTTAAATCTTGATGCCCTTCCTGCAACACATTGATTCAGTCATTAAAGCCCACATATCGAAACCAGTTGAGAAAAATATTGGGAACCAAGCTGTCCCTGGTGTCCTCAGATCTATAGAAACTATGTTTTCAGTCTCTTAATTATCTAGCTAACGAACTGGACTTGAGAATAGTGTTTCATATAAGTTTTGCTGGAACATACTGAGTGTTGGTGGCTTTTATGCAAGGAGGGATGAAGGGCTCACCCTGAGCTGGATTCTAATCCCTTATTAGGAGGTTTTTTTGTGTTTATTAGTGCACTAAGTGCATATGAACTCTTACTGGCATGAAGCAGAGCATCAGAATCTAGCCCAGCTTGAGATACATATTTTATATGATGGTAAGATTGTTTCTCTAGCAGAATTTAAATATCAAGAAAAATAAACAAGAAATGATGCAATTCAATATGCTGTATAAGAGCAGAATGGCAGATTTTGAGGGCTGAAAACAAAATATTTACAACAGATCTAGATTCAAACATCATACGTGCATGTTTTTAGAAAGTTAGTCAACTTTGCTTTTTAAAATATCAAAAATTTCAGATTTAATTTAATCTCAAAACCAACATCTACCATATGAATTCCTCTACGCCTTTTTCCCTCCTTTTTGTGTAATTTCCACCACCTTTTAACAGGGTTACAATGCTAAGAATTCCCCCCACCATTCTCAAAGCAGTAATCCAACATTAAATTGTTTCCTCCTCATAGCATGTAGATAGCAGTGATGAAATAGAAAAAAATACAGAATGAGTGCTGTGCCTGCTGTATGCAGATCTATGCTAGAGGTAGTAAGTTAGACTCGGTAGAACAGGCTCTTAAAATTATAGCTTGTTCCCAGACCAGTGCTTAATTTTCCCCTCCAGCAAGCTCTGTCACTGATGCTCAGCTGTGCTACGTCTGCTTCTTCCCTTCTTTACTTGACCAGACTCGGGGTGTGAGGTTCCCACCCCACCTCACCCCAAGATGTTCAATCAGCACAGCCTTGGCTACGATGGTAGGCAAATATGCCCCAGATTTATTTGGCTAAACCCTCTCTTGAGAGCAGGAGCAGAAAGAAGGCAAATGCGGCAGCCCTTTGTTATCTTCTCTACAAAGTTACTGTCAGTAAGGAGCAGAGCAAAAATCAATGGTTTTTCTTAACGGAAATTGGAAGAACTCAATACCTAATTAATTTGTGCCTTTCAGTTCCTGTAACTGCTAACAATGCTGGATGCAACATTGCCAGTGTTTGTTAATGTGCCTTTTTTTCCTATGTCTGTTGTCTCCTACATCACACCACTTAAAATATCTTTTTGATATTTCCTTTTTATGCTTAAGGCTTTCCCATTGGTACCTTTCTCATGAACCTCCAGAGATAATTCCCAGAGGACAAAACACCACCAAATTTTATGTTGACTAATCATCACCATGACTTCATGCAAACTATGGTTTCATATCAGCCGCATCTATGCCCAGATGCAGATTAGCTGCTACTATCAGAGAGAACCTTCATAAATAAAGACATTATAGCATTTTCAAAAAGCCAAACGATGTCTCTCAGATCAAAACGTAAAAGTGTATCCTACAGGTTATTATCACTAATGTTTTTTTCCTCCTGTTTCCATTTTGGTATTGTATTGATACATAATATACTATTTAAAACTATTACACTGCATCTAAATACACTGCACTTTTAGCTCAAAAGTGCTGACAGTCATACAATTTTAGTAATTCACCTACTGAACTCCAGAGGGTAATCTCTGAGGGTCTATTGAAAACCCATTAACTTCATCAGTACCATTCTGGGCCCTGCACTGTGAGCTGGTGAGCTACAATACTGTTTATGTGGCTCTATCGGTGGGGGAAAAAAAAGAAAAAAATCACTTTTATTCTGATTTTGAAACACAATAGTACACATTTTTTTCCTTGACATGGATGGGATCGGTTTTCTTTGCACTAAAATGAGTGAAGTAACTTCCTCTAAGAGGCTTTGATTGAGTGTGACTTAGTTTTTAATACTTGAAGTATACTAGATAGGTTACTTAATCAGTTTTTCTGATAAACTATGCTGGCTGGTGTTTCTAGATTATTAGAGAGGTGCTTGAAAAAAAAATTTATATACATGCACACTGAAAGCAAGACTGAAGTTGTGCATTTGCATATTACTGAATAAGACACTACCTTGACAACCAATTTAAGGGCTCTGAAGAAAGTCTGATCTCATCAAAATCCAATAAAGAAGCTTCCTGAAACTATAAAAAAAGAAAGAGAACTTTGACTGATGGAAGAAGCAAATACTGCTCTTTCAAAAATGATAAACCACAAATGAAAAGAAAAATAATAAGGTCTAGAAGTAAATTCTTGGCTCGACAACCTGTCTGCTAACATTCGCACAGCTCTGACAACACCTGCTGAAGCAAGTGGGAATGTGACAACAGTCCTGAACGGTACTACTAACACATGCCACATTATCTTTACTAAAGATAATGCATATACAGAATACATCATTAATCTTCTTTTAAAACCTCTTCGAGAGCAAATATAAAGTAATATAAAGTATTTAACTGGAACCACTGAATTGTCACTTTTAGACATTCAGTTAAGTAGGAAAGGGCTTGGTTATTAGCACTCTGGGCTACTCATTGCCCAAGCTGCAGCTGCTCTAGCACCGTGTAGGATAACACTAGGCAGTAGGGAGGCTGGAATATGAGCCCTTTCTGCAGGCCATTCCAGTGCTTGGATACCGTTTCCATCCTGAATTACAATGAAAAGTCAAAATAGAGACTAAAAGTGGAAGTGAGGAACTCGCAAGTTTTCTTTCATTTAAATATGTCAGGGATCTCGGCTTTTGCATGGAGTGACAACTTGACTCTGCTTCTCTGAGCTGCCGCAGAGGTTTGTGCAAATTGTAATTCTAAATCATACAGTCCTATTCTCTTGAATGTGTTGGTGTCTCTGGCTTGACTACATCTCCTGTGCTACATTTTAGTCAGGGGTTACACTGATTCATTATAGTGGGGAAATAGAATAGAAGGAACTGTAGCTGTTCAGTGCAGAGATTAACTGAATTTCCACTGAATGTATTAATTTGGCTTAAGTGTATTGTAGAATTGGGTAACTGTGATTCAATCTCTTTGATTTACAAAAACTGTTCAGAGCTCTGTTCACGAGTAGGGTGATGGGGCAAATCATGCCACAGGAGACAGTTCACACTTCTGAGCTCCTCTCAGGTCACACCACAGCCAAAAAAAATTCTGTAGATTTTTTTTCTTGGATTTCTGTCACTAGACTGTGTTCAGAGTGGTGTTTTCTTCCATTTGTGCACCTGCCTCTGTGGCAGTGTCTTACTGTTGCTTTTTCACTTCCTTCCTCCTGCTCTACATGTTCCAATTCCCCTCTGCCCACACCAGCACACATCCCCCATCTACATGTGATTCCTTCTTGGATGCTAACATGGTGCCTCTCCATCTTTCAGGAGCTGAGCTATTTCTTATGGCTATGTCAAGAGAAGAAACATCGACTATGGATATTTTTTCTGAGTCATAAACCCTTAAAAAATGTCAATGTCATCCACATTACTATGTATTTTTGTAAAAATGCTTTGAAAGAAATGGAAAAAAAAGTAGTAGAAGAAAAGAGAGGTGAAAATCCTGTGAGGTGAAGTAGTTTGGGAGCTGGCTGTATATGCTCACAGAAAACTATAATTTGCCTAAAAAGCTCGTTGTTGTCACTGCAGCAGCAGGAGGCTGAGCTCTGCAACCCCAGCACTGCTACAGTGACACCTGATGCACAGTTGGTCCTTTCCTAATTTGAACGATCAGACTTCAGAGAGGATGGAGCAACCCCCTTCACAGCCACTCAAAACGTGCTGTTGCGGAAGCAGTGAGGGAGCCACGGCTGGTGCAGAGAAGGAAACAAAAGGGAGAGCTTGGAGGCTGGCTGCCCTCCACAGCAAAGGTATGGACAAGGTGTGCCGAAGGGGGAAGCAGGATGGAGGGAACCAGGGAGTGAGTGAGATGGAGAGATGTCCAGCGCTCAAAGGCCATAAATAGCTCAAAATTTTCCAGACAGGCTCTTTGTTCTTTTTTTCTTTTTTTTTTTTTTTTAGGAAGAAAGGCTGATGAAAGAGATGAGCTGACATAAAAATATGTTTTGCAAAGAGCAGCACATTTCCTTTATTTCTAAATCATGGGAATCCTTTTTTATTATTATGGAGATAGGAATAAAGCTTATTATGGTAAGTGGTATGATTTCTGCTATGACTCAACAGGTTTTATTTTGTTTGGCATAACTTTATTGATCTGTGCTTCATTCCAAGTAATATGGGCCTTACTCACCTTTTTCAGTCATGGAAGAAAAGTTATTTATTTCTTAATTACTGCTGTTGTATGAATACAGAACTTGAGTTCCACATAATCCCACAGGACAGGCAAGTATGGCTGTGTCTACTAGTAAATTAAACATGCTCAGGATTGTGCCTAGGCACTGAATGTGCCTAGGCCACATGACATGTTACAGATTTACGCTACTAAATTCTCTTAGTCTCTAAGACATAGTGACCACAAATTACCTGTTAGGAGTAGCTTCTGGTAAATTCTAGCTCCCAAAATTTGGCTGGGAATTGTTTGGGAGGATTGGATACTAGGCAAAAACACGTAAGGAAATATCCTAACAACTTGAGTACAGATCATTGCTTTCCAGTGCTCAGAAACAGCCCTGGGCAGTATTTTACTAATGTAAACTTAGACTGTGATTAGTTGACTTCCAGGTCAATGAAGCAGACTCCACCATTACTGAATCTTTGGACATTTACACAGATTTAAGTCTGTTCGAAACAGGACAAGAATCTGTTGTATTCCTCACACTCTTATCATGCTCATCCCTCACAGTATGGTTCTTACTGTTGGTGTCCTAAAATAGGGAGATAACTTATAGTTTATTTAACGTGTATATTAAAATAGCAATAGAAAATAAAACCTTTCCCTTTTATGAGCAAGTATAAATATAAGCAAGCTTATGGGACCCCACTGTATTGAGCGCTGTGCAAACATGCAGTGTGAGACAGTCTCCTGGAGATTACACAGAGCTCACTTCAAATCGACAGAGACCCTGAAGCAGCAGGGGTAAGGACCACATGCAAATAGAATTAATGACTCAAAAAAGAGCAAGCAACAAGTTAGTAGCAGAGAGAAGGGACAAAGACAATGACTTGGGGGTTACGGTGGATGTCAAGTGGAGCATACTGGGTTGCTTTAGGAGGAGGAGGAGGGTGGCTAGCAGGCTGAGGAAGGCTCTCTTCCCCCTCTGCTCAGCATTGGTGAGGTTGCCCTGGCACGCTGCATCCAGTCCTGGGCCTCCCAGCTTGAAAGGGATGGGGAGAAACTGGAGAGAGTCCTGAGAGAGCTACCGTGATGAGCAGGAGTCGTGGGCTTGTGCCCTACAAGGAGAGATGGAGGGAGCTGGTATGAAGTCTGGTGAAGAAGAGGGTAAGAAGCAATCTGGTAGGAGCCTACGTATACTTGAAGAGAAGGTGCAAAGATGTCTGACCCAAACTTCTCTCATTGTCAGCAGATGGTATAATAAGAGGTCGCAGTCACAGACTGTGGCTGGGAGGGTTGGATTAGGACAGTTTAGGAGAAAAACCTTCTTCACCAGGAGAGTAGTGCAGGAGAGGAAGAGGCTAGCTGGAGGCTGCTGAATCTCTGCCCCTGGAGGATTGCAAGGTTTAGCTAGACAAAGCAACAGCTAACCCGATCTAATGCTGGCATCATCTGGCTTTGAATGGAAGTGAGCTGGATGGACTTGGTGATCCGCAGCCAGCACTGCTCTTTCTGCAACGGAGAACACACATGCACCGATGCTGGGCATCAGCCTCGTCCAGAAAACAATCATGTCGACCTACTGTATTCTAGTTCGGTGTATGATATTTTTGACAAACAAGGGTAACTACTCTCATAATTACTTTCTCTCCTTTGTTTTATACTCTGCCTCAGCAGACCAGCGGTGGTGTTTACATTTTGGAGAAGCGTATTCTGGTTATTAGTAGAGATGATTTCTTTCATGTGCTGGGAAATTTACTTAATCTGCAGTCTAGATACTGAAGGTCATCATATATTTCAGCTATTTTTTCTTTCTAATAAGCGGTATGCAATTGCAGTTTTCATCTTTACAGGCTTTTTTTTACATTCCTATTATGAAATGACCTCAAGGAGATTCAAATTCTGCCTATGTGCACAGAAAATACTTGAATCTGCTGACAAATATATGTCAGTACTTTACGAGAACTTGGTATGCACTGATGGTAGGATGTATTTGACAAGATTAATCAAAGACCAGTTCATGGAGATATTAGCCAGACTGCACAAGTATGAGCGGAAACCACTCAAACCCAAATTAACTTAATAGAAACACTGTTGCTAACACAGCACAGTGCACTAAAGATAAAATACAGTGACTGGTTAAAGTGGAGACCACAGCTAAGCATTTAGGCCGTTAACTATGCAACTTCCAGTTTGGTCAAACAGTGTGACAGACAACAGTGTACATTTTGTATGTTTGAAGCAACGGTACAACAGCATGACCTATTAACAGAACTGCTGAAGACTTGTGCACCCAGTGTTGAGTACACAACAGCAACAAGCTGCTCAGCATTATCAAACTAGAAAGCTCAACATAAAACTCAACATCAGCCTCCTTCATGCCCCCCCGTGCAGGGTGTCCCTCATTACACTCCTGCAAACTCCTGGTCTGTGAAACTCATCTTACTACACTCTGCATACTGGCTTTGCTGATATGGCCATTCTAGAAAATCCTAAATTGCATTTAGGGCCATTTTAAAATGTGCTCAGGTTTACTCTCTACTCCCATTTGAATACATTTAAAAGTTAGAATTGACTGAGAGTTATTTTACATATTTGTGAAAATGCTCTCATTTTCTCTCAAATCTTCTGCTTTTTAATTAAAAGTAATAATTTCTAAAATTCTTCAAACTGAAAAATTCTCTCCCCTTCAGCTTTTGGCCACTGAAAAAAGCCTCAGTAACTGGGGAGTCTCAAAACTTAGTTTGAATTTTGAATTGTTAATGTGTTGTTGACACCGTCTTCACTTTTCCCTTAAAAAAAAGAAAAGAAGAAAACGGACATTTCATAAAGAAACAAATTAGAAAAACAACAAAAACGTGCTAGTTAAAACTATTTCACAAGCCCTAAAACTTTCATTGGCTTAAAAAAGTGCAGTGCTAGACTGACCTTGAGCACTTCTGTGAGAAGAAGAGAAAGGTTTTGTTTCCTTGGTGTTCAGCATGTTTGTTTCATTCTGCTTTATGTGAGCTTATACTTTTGTTTTGGTAAATAATAATCTTGTTATCGTAGGGGTGCTGCTTCGCTTGGTTCCCCATGGAAGCAGAGGTTACACATTCACCTAAGTGTGTGCTCTGTGTCCGTCTCCCCAGTACTTTCTGAAACCACTGGTCTGTCAAATCAAGTCGAAACTGCTCCCAAAGATATTAAGCTCCTGCAAGTTACATGAAAACAGGTGGCTGGGAGAAGAATGATTCTATCAGCATCCCCACAGAGGGGAGAGTTACAAGGTAACTTCACCTTTTATTCAACACTGGAATTCGACAAGGCAGAAACATTTGATTGAAAAATGGCTCCTTCCATTGAAGAGACATCTTCAGGTGGCACCCACGCCTTATTAGATGCGGAGGAAGCTGACCATGAGATCTGACGCTGTGGGAAAGTAGGCTCCGCTTTGTTCACTGAGTTTCTTGTTAAGGGGTGCATTTCTTCCATGGGGTCACTCTTTGTTTAATCTCTCCCTGCGTGTTCAGAAAGTCTGACACGCAGAGCAGTGTAACTGCAGCTGTGCATCAAAGAGCTTTTGGAAGAAGAATGGCAACCAAATACCTAAAGCTCCGGATACATTTGGCTGTGGGGTGACAACTGTAAAGGAAAGAAGGCAGTCTTGGCAGAAACCATGCAGATATGATACAGGGTCAGCTTGCGGAGTGGGCTGAGCAGGCAATTATCCACAAGAGTGAAACACCTTTGGTGAGAGTGGTCATCACTGCATTGGAAAATAGGCTTGTCCTGCTGTGACAGTCAAGTCAAGGGTATTGGTGGGCATGGGGCAGCTCCTCACAGAAACCCATTCTCCCCTCACTCACAGTGGGAGCAACAGGTCTCACTCCTGCCCCAGCTCTCCCTCAGTTGCCATTCCCCCACCCCTTACTTCTCCTGGGAACAGCAGCTTAACCCAACCTCATCTCCAGCTCCCCCCGCACCTCGCAGCAGCAAAACTGATCTTCCCCACAGCTCTGAAAACCTTGAGCTGACTCAGGATGCAGTGCAAGGGAGACAACCCGCTTTCGACAGGAGGAGTAGAGCACACTGGGAATGCCAGTCTCCTCTCTTGACAAGTTACGCTAAAACTCTTAAATGCCATTTTTTACAATCCTAAAGACATGCTAGCTGCTGCAGCGGTATTAAAACACGGGACCTGATCCTATACCACTGACATCAGAGAAAGTTTTGCCACTGCATTGAATGGGGACAGTTTAAAAATGTATGCATTTAAGACAGATTATGCTTTGCTACTTTAGACTGTAAATACATAAACTCTGTGGACATTTATGTTTATTTCTTACACCTGTTGTAATATTAAGACTTCAGTAGCTAAAACTTATTTGTCTTTGTTGCTAGACTGTTTGTTACAAGCTTCATGGCCTGATATTTGTGCAAAAGTTGAGCAGAGGTATTGCGGAAAGTTGTCTGTTAAGTGAACAAATCATTCTGATTGCACTTTAAAAGTCCAT
This sequence comes from Haliaeetus albicilla, assembly GCF_947461875.1. Lineage (NCBI taxonomy): Eukaryota > Metazoa > Chordata > Aves > Accipitriformes > Accipitridae > Haliaeetus > Haliaeetus albicilla. Next base: position 11,782,672 of record NC_091503.1, on the reverse strand, counting down.
TCTCATCCTAGAGATGTTACTGGTCCTCCTGGCACTCCAATTTTATGCACCGGTACCTTCAGCAGAATCAGTCATCTCTCTGAAACTGCAACAAGCCGCGCAAGTAAACCCCGTGGGAGAACTATGCAGTAACATGGCCTTGGGGAAAAACTGCAGAAATTAACCAGCCAGGCTTCATCCAGTATAAGCAGTTTGCAAAACAGGAGCCTCCTCCTCAAAAAGGCAGGAATAAAACAAGGTCCCTCGAAAGGAGCCTCCCCTTCGCCTCTGCCTCCCCAGGCGTGCGCAAAGAGCCTTCCCACGTGGCGAAAGGGGCTTGCTCCTGCCAAAACCAAGCAGCCGGGAGACGAAGCTGGGGAGAGGAGCCGGGCGGACTTCAGCTGTGAGGAGCAGCCGTGGAAGCCACCCGAGCGCTTGGGGAGCTTCCCACCGCTCCGGGCAGCCTCTGTCCGCCCCGAGCCCTCGGCCTCAGCCCCCTCACCCTCCCTGCGCCGGGGCTGCACAGAGCTGCTCGGACCTGTTGCCTCACGTTATCATAGAATCACAGAATCATTCAGGTTGGAAAAGAACTTCAAGATCATCGAGTCCAACCATCAACCGTGCCCACTAAACCATGTTACCTCTTCGACTGAGAGCTGGGCTTGCAGAGGAATTAATTTCTATGCAAGAAGAACATGCCTGATGCAGAAAAGCGAGTTTGCTCTGAAAGGAGAGGACTTTCTGGCTAACAGTCAAAACAGTTACATTTTTCCTTCTTCAGTGAAGTGTTTTGGGGTGAGGGCGACAGCGGGAAGGTGCTAGCGTGGGGGAAAGGACTACCTCTTCACCAGCAACATATTTGGAATATAATCCTCTGTTTCAAACTCCAGGAACAGAGACACGTTTTAAATATAGAAAGACTGATTGTCTTTCCTAATTACAGTATGCACCAGAATCACTACAGTGTTAAAATTCGATTTATGAAGTATGAAAAATTGATAGAATTAGGCGATCTGTTTTCCACCGAGTCTTGCCTTTATGCTTAGCTGCATATGAGATATACGCAAGGTATATATTATCAAATAATGCACGTAAGACTGGTTATTATCAACAGCTAATAACACACTTATTTAATGACCCCAAGCAAACTCTAAGTGTGCTAATGTTACATCAAATCAGTCATTAAATGCTGTAATGACCACTTTCGTGGAATTTACTGGTACTATACTAAACCCCATATTTAATGGTTTAACAGTTTTATTTTTTACAGGAAAAAGCCTCTGCTGTCTACTTGCTGCAAAAGTGCAATCGAGATTTAGTTTCCTTTCCTGTATGAAATATAGGCTTTTACTTTTCTCAAAAAAGTTATAATCTACAATATATAATTTCCTATCAGCTCATTTGCATCAGCATACAGACAGGATGCGGGTAGGCACTTAGTAGTTCATGATTAACACTCACGCAGTTACAAATTCTCATTTACTAATAAAAAGAGGGAAAAAGAAAAATACAACCCCTGCTGTAACTTAAGTGAAGCCAAATTTCATTATTAATTTAATAACATAGCTTATTTATTCACACACAGAGAGAATTACAGAATGCAGGATGGCTGAGAGCAATGAAGACATTTGCATTCATCTTCACGAGTGAGCAAAGTGATAACTCATAACTGGTACAGCCAAGAGTGAGTTATTAGATCACTCCTTGGAGATAAAAGGTTAGAGCAGATTGCAGCCATCAGATCTTTTAATGTCTCTGTGTACATTCAACAGTGAATATGAAAAGATAGACCATTTTTTTGCTTCATGCTCTAGCAAACCGCTCTGCAACATTTCCACGATTGCCCTTGGTTCTCCCTATATTTTCCACCCAAGTTGTGCTGACTTTGCCGCTCATATTTTTGTCTTTTTCATCTCGACATCTGTATGAACTAGTTATTCAACTGAGTAGAAGATCAACAGCTGTTTTTTTCAGAGACAAATTAATAGCTTGATTTTTAGTGGCACCAAAGAACACACATGTAGGGAAACTTCTTATTGGCTTAAGCCTGTTGTTCAGGGAAAGGGTAATTTACGTGTGCATTTAGCCTGACCCTTTCACTTTAGCGTGACCTTTTTATTCCAACTGCATGGTGGCTCTTGAACAAGGCAGCAAGCAAAGCTTGTTTTGTCCCATAGCATGGTGGCTGTGAGCACTCGCTGGACTCGGGGCCCTCAGGCAGGACCAAACAGCTCAGCAGCATACAGATTTGCAGCATCTATATTAAACTGCTAACCTCATTTACTATTCTGTCTAAAGTCATGGGTTTGATTATAGATGTCCAAAGATAACGTCAATGATGCAGACATTTGCAGTGGTTGTTATTTTGGCTGGCTTGCCACAGGCTGACCAAAGCGGAAAACAAAATCTGCTGCAGCTGAAGCTAAAGAAATACACCTTTCTTGTAGGCATTGCAAAAAACTCCAACTGAGCTGTTCTGGAGCTCAAGCACTGACAGCGATCTGACACACTCATAAATGCATTGCATAATCAAGAAATCCTCTAGCTTTCATAGATCTTACTATTTTGTATTAAATCAGTTGTCTACAGGTATTTCTTTATCATATTTTAAAATTACAGAATCTATTACTGCATGTGCAATGCTGCCTGTAAGTGCAGCCCTGTATTTTGCAAGTGTTGTATTTATAAGACTTATTAATAAAACTCAGGTGAAACTGTTATCTCAACTAAGTGCGTATATAAAGACACACAGGTTACTTTCTTATATTAACTTTGATTAATATAAGGAAGATTTCCCAGGGTTTAAAGAAGGGGACTGAGAATATGAACTCCTGATTTACATCTAATAGTAATTAACGTCATTGGATTGATTGCAGCTGTATTGATTTCTGCTAGTGGACTTTCTAAACCACAGAACTCAATCCTCCAACTTCCCAGGACTCATGCTGGCTGCGTCCTGAGCAGCAGTGAGCCAAAATTGGGTGTGTCTGTTCCTTATTAAAAGAAACAAACTGCTTTTGGAAACATTTGCGTGTCTATAACAAATAAGCTTTGTTTTCCACTTGTGAAGACAGGGCAATGTTTTTCAGTGAAGCTTTCCTGGAAAGAAAAAGGTAGTATGTACTGTAAATTAAAAAAATAGTGGTAGAAGCACATTTCACCTTTCTGCAAGTGATGCATGTGTATGCATTTCCCATCAAGGGCTTTCAGTCATAAAGTTAAAAATACAGGCAGAGTGAGAGAGGAGAGAACAGATGAGATTAAAAACTAAACCAAAACACACTGTAAGATGTGATTAGAAGAATGAGGCAGGGTTGACAAGGTTTATTAACTATCAGCCTTCCTGCAACAATACTTCAGCCCCAGAGGCTTTTGTCAAAATTTCTTATGAAAAGGTGGGGGAGGGGGGTGTCTCATTTTCAGAAATTACCAACACGCACCACTTCAACAGGAGCTGCAGGTCCTCAGAAAATGAAGTTCAAGGTCTAATAGGTTCCAGTTGCCTCTGTTCCTGTCTGCAGGTCATGCTATAAAATTACAACATTCATGCATAGCAGGTATAACACTCAGAGGAATTGACAGTGGAGCACAAAAGCTGGCCAAGGTTGGGGACCCAGACAGGTTTCTGTAAAGCAGCAGATTATCAGGTATTCGCAGTGAAAAATGAAAAGAGAGAGGAAATCTTATCTCCAGGACTTGGCATCAGTTAATAAGAAACCTTAAGCTGGAATACAAAGACTTAATGGTGAATAAATTGTTAGCAGCCTTATTTCACGTATCCATTCTGGGTAGATTTTTCACACAGGACCAAAGCAACCTATTTCTTCTACTGTGTGCTTCTATAATGCACTATATTGGACCTAAACCCTGCAAGACAACATGGGAGCTTTCAAATCAATTTGTTTCAAAATCTCTGGGAGGATTTACTGCATCATTTTTTTCCACCATGATGTTCTGCACAGTGGCCAAACAGTTATAGGCCTATCCATTTGAGACTGGTGTTTGGTATAAAAAACTTAACCCACAGATGAAAAAAATTAAAAAATTTCTACCCCAGAAGAAAATAGAGCAGACCCTGAGAAATGCAAGACAACCTGGTGTTACCTTTGGTTTTGGGAGAGGATTGTTCAGACCTTACCCCTCCAGGATGTGAGTGGAGCAGAACCAGCTGGGAAATTTCAGGTTAAAAAAAAAAGAAAAAAGAAAAAAAAAGCAAGCTCTAAGTTTATTCTTTTTAAATGTTATAATTTTTAAAGTTTTAAAAAAATTATTGATTAAGCATTGAGAAGACTGATTTTTCAGATTGAATGTAGAAATTCTTGTCAATCAAGAATGTAATTTTTTGTTTGTTTGTTTGTTTGGTTTTTTTTTTTTTTTTTTTTCAAAAACCAACCAATAACTTGGTGGCTAATGAATACACTTAGGAGCCAGGGGAAAAAAAAAAAAAAAAATCATTGTTCTTTCTGGTTCAGGCCAGAGGTTTGATCTGAAGTCACTGACCTCCAAGATGAATGCCCAAGTCATTGGGTTATGATGCTCTAGTCCTCTGCTCCAGGTGCCTGCATCTGAACTTCTCAGGGGAAAGCCACGCCACTTTCTGCTGCAAGGAAGCCTAACCCCTTGGCGTTTGACACCCCATGTGCACAGCATAAGCACTGGGCTGAAGTCCCAGTCTCTGCTTCACTGAGCATTTCAGTAATACAAAACAAAGGAGCCACGACAGTGACAAGCAAGAGCTCTTCACTGCTCAGCAGTCAATAACCTGATTGCTATCAGCATCGGTGAATGATGGATCACCTAAAAAAGAGGATATTTTTCTTCTCTGACCCAAGAAATACAAATAATAAAGCTCATTTTCCTGGTATTCAGGGTATTAACATAAATGCAGTCAAGTTGGGAAGATGCTTAGGCACACATGCAATTAAAATGACTTTTGAAGCAGCATTGTCACCAAGATGCAGCTATAAAGCAGTATGCTGGCCAAGACCTAGCCAAAAATCTATGGTAGCAGTTGCACTATGCATAAACAAGAACCTACTGATTAATTAGCAGAAAATCAAGGAAGAATTGTTGTAATGAGACTCCAAAGTCACAGAACATGAAATCTAATTTCAAAATTATGCTTTTTTAAAGACCATATTTACCAATAGTTCTAAATGATAGAAAGAATACCTTGTAGACATTCATCCAGGAGTCTAAAGTGAGAGTAGAGCCTCAGTTTCCCTCTATAACAATTTTCTGCCAGTGTAAAACCAATGACTTTAATAACATTACTCCTGATTTACCCTGGTGCAAAGATGATCAGGGCTCTAAACCAGGAAATTGTCATATTATCATAATTGTCAAGAAGAAAATGGGAAAGCAGTTGGGAATTTTCCAATGAGACATGCCTGCGTCAGAAGTTGTCAGTTCTTTGAAGCAGAAATATCTCTCAGAAATACCATTTAATGAGCTGCCAATAAGTCACAGAACGGATTTCTGTCAGAAATCTGCCTGACTTTTTGCCAGCTCATCTAAACAGTTGCTATAAGGCCTGGGTTTCTTGGGTTTACAAATGTAGGATGGCCCTCCTGTGAAGCATCATAAAAATATGGTCATTGTGCTTTCTGCACAAAGCTTGAAAGTCCTGAGAAGACCACGTCTAGCTTTTCTTGAAGCTCACAGCTTCCGTAGGTGTTTTGCTGCAGATTTTTGCTGCAAACGGTGGGAAACTGGAACCCTAGAATACCTTGTTACCGCAGCAAAGGAAAACATCCTACTAGCTCTGGCTGCCAGGCTCTTAAATTTTGACATTTTCTGAAGTAAGAGTACTTTCTCTGCTCTCTCCCCAATGACAGTTTAAAATTTAAAAGCAGCAAGTTTTTTCTTCTTGCTCCATAAACAAAACCATTTCTCCTCTCCTTGCCACATTTTCCCTTGATTTCTGGCAACCTCAAGAAAAGAGATCAACAATGCCAAATTCAAACACTTGAGTACTGCACTCAATGTACAGGACGTAAACGTACCTCCCTTGTGGAGCAAAATATATACCAAATCATTCATATATAAATGCATAAAATATATATGTACATACATATATGTGTCTATATTTATATTATGTATATGAGTATGTATATGTGTATATATCTCCATAAACTATACACGTATACCTCCCAGTATCTTGTATATATTTCTGTTTATAAGTTTTCAGTTGAAATCTAGCTTACTGCTGATTTTAGAGGAATCAAAGAAGGAACAATGCAATCTAAGGTAGCACAATTTTTCAATCATTGTAGTCTTAACATTGAAAGAGGAAGGCAGTTTTCAGAGAGGAGACTTTAGGTAACCAACTGACAGGTAGATCTGGCGTGTACTCATCCACCAGAGATAAGACTGGCAGAAATAAAGCTATTTCTCCCATATATTTCACATTCCCACAGCCTGAGGCTTTGTCTCCCACGCATTTCACATGCCTACACTTGGGGGTTCCTGTACTCAGTGGGTCCTTTCTCCCACAGAGGGTTCACGTACAAAAACTCTTGGCTGAGGCTGTTGCTAAATGAACCAGACAGTGCTGCAGTGCAGGAGTTAATTTCCTCATTTGTGGCTATAGTCCATCATTCAGGGATTTAAATACGCATTGTTGAGTAGCTGTGATGTGCTATTTGATTTCTGAAGTAGGTGCATATCAGTGTTAGGTAAATTGATCCCTTTATCACCTAATTTGCAGTATCTCAATGAGATATTTTGAGGCTTAATTGATAAATGCTTGAAAATACATTCACATCCTTTGAAAGGATAGAGCGGGTGATAATATATGATCACGACGAGTATTTACAGGGACTCAGAACGGCAACTTGTGTTTTGTTGATGCTCGGCTGTAATTCGACCTCTGCAAGGTCTCCCCCGAGAGAGATCCCAGGCCACAGTCTCTCACTGAGGTTGTGTTGTCGGTAAGAGGCAGAATAACTGAGCTGCAGCTACATAGCACTGACACAAGAAAGTGCAACAATTGAAAACAACACCCCAAAGCAGCATATTTAAAGTTATTATACAGCATGGGGCCCAAGAATAGATGCTCACCCCAAAGAGTTTAAATAACTACGGCGCTGACATTCCCAAACGTGTGAACTCTTAGACAAAACCATGACTGAGAAGGCTGACGTTCAAAACCCTTCCCTTCGCGAGCGGCACCAGATCTGGGTGAGTCACCAAACGATCAGAGCGAAGTTGCCCAGCCCCCACGTCAAAAGCAGCAGAGGAGTCCAAGAGAATTACGGGCGAGAGATGGTCGCAGCTTTCCAGCAGGGAGGAAACAGCTGGCAAAGCATTTTTGGGGCTCCGAAAGGTTTCCAAAGCCCTCTCTGGATTGAAACTGGTGTTCCCACTGAGGTGCGACTACAGCCGAAGTGCAATTTTCCAGGATCTTGGACAGAAACAGTAAATTAGACTTAAGGTTACATTTTAAAGACCTTTTCGGGGTGGGGGGCTTGCTGTTCCTCAAACCTGGAGTGATAGTGCTGTGTAAGAAGAGGTGGGGAATCTCCCTAACGTGCAAAAGCATTACATTAAAATAATGCAAAGTAGAGAAGTGAAATGCTGAAAACAGCTTTAGTGTGCCAGAAACAAGATCACTAGCTGCTGGAGCAGGGGGGATTTTCCTTGTCTGTTTTGGATGAGCAGGGTTCTGCAGGAAAAACAGCAAGTGGTCTGGCAATGAAAGATCATCTCAAAGTCCCTGCTCACCACTGAGCTGAAATAAGGGGGCACAAGCAAACTTCACTTCGTTGTGGAACTTCTTGATGTAAGTGTATGGCCAAGTGACCTCAGTTTGGGTGGTGGCTGGTGGCTTTTTAATGCACCAGCTTTCTTCTTGTTTACTTCATTATGTGAAGATGAAAAGAGAGTAACACAAGAAGGCTTTGATACCTGGAAACCTGTCTAAGCATACCAGTTAGGATAGTAAGAAGGCATCTTTTGTTTCCACAGCCTTACTCATGAAAGCCCCGGGATATAGACTAGAAAAAAGCAGCACAGCAATTAATACTCTACTATTCATAGACCACCATAAGTTGCTGATACCTATAATCCTACACACACATTCGTAAGACAGCTCCTTTTCTTTAACGTAAATACCAGAGACTGTATCAGCTGCTCTGCTAATGTGCAGGACTGTCCTTTGTCCCAAACCCAAGGACTTTGCACCATTTAGATCAGGCAACTTTTACGTGTTGCCTTTGAGAAAAGCTCAGGCGGGCCTTGGCAAAGGCCTGAATTCCCTTATGTTAGTTAACAACTGAGGAACTCCAGGGGGAAGATACCTTTTATTTCTCCGGGGACAAAAAGGATCATTTTAAGGAACACCAATATTCTACAGTAAATTACTAACGGAGACCTACCAATTGTGATTTCAGCCCACACCACTTGGCTGATAGCAGCACGCGGTCACAGTGGGATACCGTTGAGCAGAGTCTCTTTTTGGTGCTAATGAAAAAGTTTATGTTGTAGTTCAGGCCTGAGACAGTAGCACCTTGCGTTTCCTCCAGTCTGGAGATGATTAACTTCAGATGTCTAAAGTTCTTCATGCTCCACCTGTGAGACAGTCCTGTGTGCCAGGGACATGCCTGGCAAGTCCAGTTACCTGGCAGGACAGCAGCTTTGACTTTGACTTCAGTCTAATTTCAAGTAACAGATATTTTTTAAAAAAATATATTCTAAATTATATGTACTTAGAAACAGCAATTGAAAAATTAATAGGCCTATTCACGCAGGAGGGAAGATGCATCTTTTTCCCAAGAATGAAATTCTTTTGGCAAAGGTTCTAATTTCTATATATGTCCATGGTATGTCTCCAGTAGAAGACATGACTGAGAGTAAAGATAACTCATGAATGCCTCCTGCAAATGTCTCAGTGCCCACAGTCTGTCCCTTAGCTGGGTAGGGAAAGCAAAAGAAAGAAGGAAAGATTATCATGCTTTATAGCACTTGCAAACTTCTAGGTCTGGGCTGGACAGCATAGAGTGAACAAAGCCTGAGTCATACCTTATAATCTATTTTGTTTCTGTCCATAGCATCTGAGAGATAAGGACAGAAAAGGGCGTGTAATAGTTGCCTCACTCAATGAGTCCCATCTGCCACTTGCACCGGGTGGGGTATCCGAACCAGGGAAGAGGCTGCTGGTGCCCGTGCAATGGGGAAGAACTTCTCTCCCCAACATATTTTGTCATAGCAGATGACCCCACAGTGCTTTGATAACATCTGCTCATGCCCAGCTGCAGCCCAGCATCATCTTGCCATTATGGTATCAGGTACCAGAAAGGACAGGCGAGCTTGACGAGAGCTTGCGCAAGCTTGTTCGAAAACTGCATCAGTTTGCAGGGAAAGGTCTGCTGAGGAATATGAACTTGGCAATGGAGGAGGGGACCATGGGGAACTACAAATGTAATGGGCAGTCTGAGGGGTCGGTGCTGAGGAAGGCAGGAGGAAGGACAACTGCCAAGGACAGCCACCAGCAATGAGAACAGGGAGGACCGACACAAAGCACAGGTGAAGAGGATCATGAGGCTGAGGAGTGGGTGGCAGCTGTGAAAAAATTCTGCCCAAGTGAATATATGAAGGGAAGACAATCTTGAAAAGACAGCTGCTGGGAGCAACACTGAGGGAGCAAAGAGAGGAAGAGGATGGCTGTTATGGTGGACACCAACTGGGGAAGTTAACTTGAAGGGTTGCTTGGAGGGCAAACTAAGGAAGAACATGAAGTCACAAGAAAGAAGACAAAGCAAGGGTGAGAATGCCACATCCCTCATCAAGGGATGAGAATAATTGAGCACACAGAAATGGTGAAGGTAAGACAAGATTTCCAGACAAATGACTACAGTTACTGAACAGACCTTCCCAAGAGGCCATGTGGCTTTCCCCTCCTTTGCAAATCAGATGAAGTCCTTTGGACTTCATGGGAAGAAAGAAGATGAAAGTTTATTCCTTGCATTCCTTGTCATGGATGTCACAGCTGGTGGGAATAATGAACATTTCTTTGTGTGGGAACCAGGGACACTGCCTGTGCTCTTCCTTTTGCACTAGTGGGTAGGCTTCTCTGCAATTTTGCTCCTAAGGGAAACGTCACTGAAAACTTCCTCTTTTGGCTGTGGTTTCATGGGCAATCCAATTACTAGATTTTACAAACATAAATTTTTCCTCAGTGGGTAAAATTTATTTTACACACACCAATCCAGAGGCTGTGTGCAGCAGAACATCTGCATACCTTTGACCATCACTGCCCTTTGCTGGGCGCAGACAGGTAGCTGCACATCCTTTACCCACTCCTGCGCAATGTTTACCTCGCAACTGTAAAATGAAACAAAAGCAGGGTGGAAAGTCTTTATGGAGTCCAAATCACACTGGATACAGCCTACTTCATGCACTCCTATGTGCAGAAAGTCTTTCTTTACAGGAGAATAAGAACAAAGAGGAAATGCTGATATTTCAAAGATATTTTCCATCCTACATCATAACTAAATATTTAAATATCATTATTCTTTGTAAATCAGAAGTTTCAAATATTTTCAGCTCATGAATCATTTCAGGGCCCTAGCAGCAAAATGTTTCAGTGGGACCTGTTTACACAAATTGGTCTTGCCTCCCTTTTTCCTCAACTCTCAGAAAAAATTACCTACATTAAAACATGTTACCCTGCAGTGGTTTGCCATGTCATGAGAGTCATATTCAAGTTCCACACCCCCTGAATAAGTGGTATTTTCCATGGGATACTCCATATATCCATAACAAAACAACGTGCTTAGGCAGAAGAAAAAATGAGTTATATTTTTGGATAGGTAATCTGGCTTGGGACCCTGGTTCTCATTGGTACATTTATACTTGTAAACTGACTGGGCCAAGGTTACTGTCTGTAGCTGAGACCAACAGACACAGAATGGCATACAAGCACGCTGTTAAACTCTCTTATCCTTCAGAACAGGATAGCCACACGCTGACTGCCTACTTGGGATGGTCCCTGACCCATGTAATTGTCTGGGAAAAGTGCTGATTGGCTCAGGCCAAAGTCATGCCAAGAAATATTTTTACAATTTTATGATACTGACAATAACATTTTAGTGTCTGGGAACATTCCGGGCAACTGCTTAATTTATTAGCATAGGACCATATGCAGCCCCAAATTACAATTCCTTTAAGACAGCATTCCACATTATGCAGTTTAAAGCTGAAGGGATATATTGTTTAGATTTTCCCTGAGAAACAATTGAAAAATGTTGAAGTAATGGATATTTTGTCATAGAGAACACCGATTCTGCAGATGCCGCACTTTTGCTTTGAAAATCATGAACGAGCAACTTGTACTTAACGAGACCCAAATTTTAATTGAACAATGAATTCTTTAGGCCTTTTCCTATGTCAGCTTTGCCATAGGTTTTTGGTTTTTTTTTTTTTTTTTTTTTTAGCATTTCATAAATAATCATTCTCAACACTTCTGTGAGTACAGAGTGGTATTCTACATGTGGGAGGATGAGTTTCAACGAGATCAAAGAAGCATGGACTGTTCTGCAGGCTAACTCCTACTTAGCCAGATAGCAGCTCTTCTACTGATAGGATTCCAGGACCAAAATTTCACCGTCCCAAAAGAGTGAGAAGCATACCAAGAGATACAAATATTTCTGGTGACTTGACAAATATTGTGCTAGGACTCTGGGTAGAAGTGGGTCTACATTAAAATCTCTAGGGGGCCTTCAGCTTCCTTAATCACAAGACTATCTCATCTTTCTTTGGCCCCCTATTTCATTCAGCTCATACCTCTGATTTCCCACAACAAATGAGCAAGGATGCTGGGAGAAAATAGGCAAGTGCACTATGGAGTTCCAACTTGTTCCTAGGGCACACTGCAGCCTATGTGCAAGTGGAGCAGGAATCCTATGGAAACTCTGCTTGGTGATAATGTTGTGAAAGGATATCACTACACAGAGCAGTTAATTCACAAGACTAAATAAAGTTGAGGGTAATGTAATTTTTGGTACCCCCTCAATTCTGAGTGAGTGACTTTAAGCTGCTAACATTGCTTTAGCATAATTTTATGCCTATAAAATAATTTACATTGGGGTGTGACTGTGTAACAAGCATTTGGCATATCAGTTCAGATTTCTTCTGTTAAGATGTGATTACTTATGAATAAACTATGTAGCCAAAGTTTCTAAACAAAGTATATAAAATAGAAATATATAAGCCTATGTATATATCAAAAAAAGAATAAGACTAAAGTAAGGTAAGGCAAACCAGGTTATCAGGTTGGGATATTGTCTGAAGACACAGTAGAACAGACAGCTAATGATTCAAAGGTTACCGGAGCAGGGATATCTCAACTAGATTTCTGATGTAATGATAGTATGCATTTCACATTTGAACTCTGAAGAGCAGAGTTGATCATATAGCCCAAAATAATCACTGACTTCCTATGAAGATTCTGAATCTTTGTCACAGCCTTTACCAGGACATAACAGTTGTTTCTTTTCTATTGCAAGTTGGTTGTAGGACTCAAATACCCATTTAGTGCTTAGAAAGAAATTTTCAGATTTGAGATATATATGAAGGTTGCTAAAATACTGCTGGGGATTTTTGCAGACTTTTTAAAGGTTTATTTCTATTTACTTGGTTTTTACATTATACTGCCCAAAGGGGAGAAGAAGAGAGAAAAATCTGATGTGAATGAACTTTGCCTGCTGTTAGTGCATGGGAGAGATCCGAACGCTCCATCTATTTTCAGAACCCAATACAGATTGAGCAAACCAGGACTGTTTTTGTCAGTACAATTTTCTTGTCTGTTTTTTTTTTCTTCTTGGTAAAACCAAAATGAAAAGTGACCTGAATTTGGATACTATTTTTTTCTCCAAACTCCCTATGTTCTTTAAAGGGGCTTAAAGTTGACGATAGTTCCAAGCAGGAACTGTTTGTCCATAATCTACCTCAATTGCACACCATCTGTAGACATCTAACAGCGATCTAATTTACATACTGAGGATATGGAGAGAGAAGAGAAGCCCTCGCTGGAGGCTGTCAGAGCCAGTTATCCCTATATAGCATGGAGTGGTTTGCACTGGCACACACATGAAAAATCCAGAAGCTCAAATGATCATGCAAATCTGCCAAAACTATCATCAGAAATGAAAGACGTTGAATAGCAGGGAGAGGTAAAGGGATGGAGTCAGCCATGAAGTGTCTAGTCTATATAGTTTTTCTTACCACCATCTATAGCCCTAGAAGGGGGACCCTTACCATGAAGGAAATATTTCAAAGACAGGGAATGCCTTATTGTATTTAACACGCACACACATGCACATACACATGTGTATAAGCAAAATATAAGCAATATATATATTTGCCATTCAGCTTTATCAGAAATTCATGTAATCATCTTGTTTTCCTCATTTTTATCCTTTCAGTTTCTTATGTGGTCTCCCTGCCGTGCATCAGTGAAAGCTTTTCAATCTCATTTCCTCTTCTCACTTTCCGTTCTACTTCTTGCTGCCCTGAGCAGGTTTAACTACCTTCCTGCTTCCCAGATTCTCATTATCTTTCCACCTCTCTCCTTTCCACTACAATTCTTCTTCCTTATTCCAATGTTTCCATCAGGGCTCCCAAACCACCTCTCTGCACTCACAATACTCCAAGCTCTCTTCCCCCATCACCTTCCCCAGCCCATCACCCTTTATAGTCTCTTGTCTATTACCAGTTACTACTGTACACAGCTGCACATTCATTTAAGATTGTAAATAGCTCCATTCCTTGCTGTTCCCAGTACTTTAAAGGAAAAAAACCACCAACTCTTAATCCCTTCCACTCCTTCCCCCCAATCCTGTCTCATCTTGGAGAAGAAATAAATATTTTTAATAGTTTTTATTTGTTTGTTGGGAGGGGTTTTTTTGTTTGTTTCTTTGGTTGTTTTTGTGTGTGTGTGTGTGTAGTGGGGTTTTGTTGTTTTTTTTTCTTTTTTTTTCTTTTTTTTTTTTTTAAGATGTAGTTTAGCAGTTAGCATGTGAGAATCACTGTACGTTTCTTGAAGGAAAGCGATACTGAAAAAACGTTCTGTAGAAACGTTGCGTGTTCACCTCTGACAGGAGCCAGCCCTGCTCAGCATTCTCCTTCCTGGGAGCAGGAGTATATGCATCTGCTGCAGTCAAAGCTCTGCCACTACACAAGTCCATTACCTGCTTCACATTTTAGCATGGAAAAGCGGGAGCTGTGGAAAGCAGAGATATCTGTGACCATCAGGGCAGCCTTACAGGCTTTCCTGGCTGCTGCAGGGAGTGCAGAGCATGTGGAGAGCCGAGGCAGAGCCATGGGCTGGTGTGACCACCATAGCCAGGGGCTACTGACTCCACATGGGCAAGACGAACCAGGCTGAGGGCTTCTTTGTTCGGCAGACCCTGATCTTTGCTCAGCCTGGCACTCTGGGTTACTGCTCTTACCAATTCCGCTTGCACTGGCATAAATATTTACTATAAAATTCATGAAGTTGCTCTACTGAAACTCCTTCCCCATTATTTAATATGACAAGCTTTCCTGATCATCATATTTGGTGACTGACATATGCAGCTAAATACTGTTCAGCTCTGTTTGGCCTCCTATATTTGCAGTACTGCAGTTCAGTAAAATGTAGTTTATTCCTCATGTTAGGGGACAGAACGAAGAGGCAGGACTGATTAATTTTTACAGGGACCTTATTAATTTTCAGTACTTCAGCCAAGCCTTCTATCCCTTTTTCCTTCTCTGGCAGGATAATCTGAGGCTATTTCTCATCACATGCAAATCCCACCAACTCTCTGGAGACAACTCATGGAAGCACAACAGCATCACTTTTGTGCTAATCCAAACCTTTTCCCAGAAGGGCTGAACATATTTTTTGGCAGATCAGCACTAGTTATTGTGCAGTTTTGCAGTCTGTTGTCCTGTCCCTCTTCCTTGCCTTTTGGCAGGTTGTCAGATACCATTAAGATGATCTTAGTGATGTAGCATTGTACATTTAGTTTTGTTTATTCTTTGCTTAAGAATGAAGTTGCAGCAGGACGTAAGTTTTGTGTGGAAGGGGCTGAAGAGCATTAGCCTTTTCTGTTCAATTAAATGATATTTTTGTGTGCGTACCTGTGATGTACAAAAGTGAATGAATATATGTGCCAGCACCAAAGTGGAAAGACCCAGGCAATCCTAACATACCTTCTGATCTTTGGCTGCTTGTGCTAGGGAAGTCCTAAGAAATTTGCTAACAAGCTAGAGAGGTCACATTTTCAAGTAAACTAATCAATTTTCTGTGACACTGGTGTTATAAGAAAGTAACTCTACTTCTTCTTCAAAACCAGAAACGGATGAAACTTCCCCCAGCATTAAGTATGCAATTTGACAGATCAGTCAAGATGGCTAGGAATGCTTCAAGTGAGAGCTATAGCTGCTGGCTACTTAATTAATTAATTCTAGTAAATACTGTTGCGGTTTATTGAAATAATGTTTCTTTAATTTAAATAATGTGCTTAAGCATGTGATTGGGAATTTTACAATTTAAATTAATTTGGGGGCAAATAGAAGAGCTAAAGAGTATTCAGGTGAAATGAAATTTTTCATTTTGAGGCAATACATTCCTCTCACTCTTGTATATTACACCATTTAAAACACACTTATAAGTTTTCTAATGGAACTGAAGGAAAACATGGAAAAAGCTTTTTAAAATACGAGACTGTTCAGAAAGTGTCAGAACAAAAACTTCCTTCATTATCTGCCATACTTTTAAAGTATTCTTCACCCTATTGAGGAATTTATAAAACCCCAACAGGCATAGCTTCATGAAAGGTTTTAACATCACAAAATCTGTATTGTTTTGCTCTCAAACTCTGTAGTATGAACATACTTGCCTCTTACTAGATAGAAGACTTCAGTTCTCCTGACTGTCTAATCCACACCCATTTCCTCTGTAGAGGAGCTCAGACTATGCAAACTTTTCTTTTTTGGCTTCTAGTTAATTAGATACGCATTTACAATCTTTTTGCTTGTCCCTGAACCTCATCACTCACATTACACTGCAAGATCTTTACAACAGACTCAGTTCAAGGAGCTGTACTCATTGTCACCTCACATACAGCACATCACCACTGGCTCCCCATCGGCCTTCAAGTTTATTGGCAAACAAAGTGACCCTTGCAATTAAACCATGACATTACAAAACAGTTTTGTCAAAGGGGATCTCTACCCTACCAGTGTGCTCCCATGAAGGTCACAGAGTCTGTTGTGTGGGCAGCTTCAAACACGACCTGAATACAGTTAAAGGACAATCCTTTCTACTGTGTAAAAAGCCTCAATCATATTCCCAAACCATGCTATAACCTTGAATAAAGAGGCTTTAGCATGGTCGAAGGCAGAATTTAGGTCCCTTCTACATGGCAGAAATGGAGTCATGCTTTAATTGTATTGCAGGGATAAAGATATTGTAATTGGGTCCCCTGGAATATATTTTTCTTTAGATATAGCTAAACATAAGGCCTTAAATCTCTCAAGGACATGAGATGTCATTCTATCTTTTTCAGTACTGGTATGAGACTAAAGAATTGTGAAAATGAAGGAGGAAGGCGCAGGAATGACTTTCACTGAAGTATGTTGATTTATACAAGTTCAAAAATTGACCCCAGACTAGGTGGTAAGGTCATTTTATCCAACCAAACAAAATAAAATGTCTTTTGGTAAAATAATTTTTCTTAAGCCTTAAGATTAATGTTTGTTCTTTACCTTCAGACAACTATAGAAACAAACTTATTTATATAAGTATATGTATACAAACCTAAAAGATTTAACTTAGGCTATATCGTAGCTCTGTTAGTTCCTCGTAGGGAGGATTTGTCATCTTTGGACTCTGAGGAATCTGTTCTAATAAGAGTTTTTTCCAGATTTCCATAGTGTCTCCAGCTGGTCTCCCCACCTCAGGCTTTTGCTGCATATTTCTAGCATAGTGGAATCTGCCATACTTGACAGTTCTTCCTGCTGCCTCTGCGCCTCAACATGAAGACCACTCGGGACTTCTCCATGGCATCTGGACCACCTCAGCATCTGACCCAGCTGAGAAATAGACTCCAAGATCTTTATTTTTCTCTTATACAAAAGGTGCTGAAACAAAAATAAAAGGACTGCCCATATGTCTATTTCAGAAGCCTTCACTCTTTCATTAGACAAGTTTTGCTACTGTCTACCCAACAGGAAAAAAAAACCCACAAAAAAAACAAACCAGGGAGCTATAAATGGAGTTATGCTCTATGCTTCTGGCTAATGGTGGGATTCATCTTGCCTAACCTTAGCAGTCTAGTAACTAGACTAATTTAGCTTAATCTAGTTGTCAGGCCTCCTATTTTTGCCAGAGGACAGATATAGGTACTTTCTGGAAATTAGTCATCTTGCTAACCAAGACATTTATCTTAAGGTGGGAATAAATGCCTTTTGGAGATGCCTTTCTCTCTGAAGCAACCACAGAGGGAGCCTAGATAAATAGCTTATACTAGATACATTTTTTTAAGGCACCTCAGCTAGGCAAGAGGAATCCTGCCCTCAGGTCTGCCATCAGGCCCTTACTCTGAACAAACTTTTCTCAGTCCTGTCTCCAGTAAAGCCGAGCTCTAAACAAGAACCTTCTGACAGAAGCCAGAGCCCTGATGCTCTTTGTTTTGCATCAGGAATACCACTTCCACAGAGCTAAAAATAGGAATGAACTTCCCAATCTCTTCTCCGCCAGTACAGCAACAACCAAAAAGATAAGTCAGTAAAAAGAACAGCTAGAGCTTGAAAACACAAGAGATAGGATCTTCAGGAAGTCATGTTTTTAGAGTCACTTTTCTGCTCATAAATGTATCCAATCCTTCATTTTTCTAATTTTTCATTTTTTCATTTTTCATTTTTTTTTTAATCTCATTCTTTGTATTACTTCCCTACTTGCTACAACTGTAACAGACTGTCCCTTTTCCCCCTTTTCCATTTCACTTCTGATTTTTATTTTGATGTTGTAGACAAGTCACAGATATGTGAATCTCTGGGATCCTGAGGTGGCTTTTTACTCCTTCCTTCAGGCAGCAAAATGTCTGGCAATTGTTTGTGTTCAGCCCCACACTGTGAGGGATGCATAGTCTCCAGTTTGCCTAGAGTATAAACATGAAAAAAAAAACCCCAACAAACCATACTGGAGCCAATGCTGTCAAATAAAAACAACTGGGTCATAACTAGCTCTGCTGTGCATTTCCACAGCAGGACCATGGAAAGACTTGAAATGGGAGAAGTGCGATGGGGACAAATCACTGCTGGCAGTCACACATATGCTACTGCCTGCAGTTGCATTAAAAGAAACATGCTATTGTGTGATTTTTTTCTCCTCCCCCCTCTAACTCAAACTAGTTAAGCTCCGAGGTAGCAGGCAGAAGTTTCCTAACTACTCTCCAGACTACAAAGTTGTCACATACATTTCCTGAGAACATTACAGGAAAATTTCTGGCAAGCAATCCAAAGACTCCTGCGCATGCCAGCAGTCCAGACACCAACAGCACCACACCTCAAGTGCCAAGAGAGAATCCATTCATCCGGCAGCGACTGTAACTGTTTGCAAATTAATTTCCTTGAATATATTCCCATTACCCAAAGAAAACAAGTTCACTGAGAAATGTGCACCCTGTAGATAATCCGAACAAAGCATGTTTTACAGATGGGAGATTAGCTAACAAAATCTGAGATAATGCTGTCTCAGCTTAGTGCTAGATTACTTGTGTGCATCGCCTTCTTACAAATTAACACAGGAAACAATTACAAGATTTAGAAGTATGCCTTCTTTTTTTCCCCACACTGTCCTTGACAGGTTTTGTAAACTGGCTCTTTGGTTGGTATAAATCTGTGCATCTGCACTGAGGATGTTATGCTTACTTATATTCTCTGAGGAGCTGAATATAAGTTTTTTAGTCAAGTCTTCATTGTAGAGCTACTTATAGAATTGTACAGCTCTTCACAAGAGGTTACCTCGTCTAGCCATCAAAGCACTAAGGTAACTGTCAGGAATGCTAGTCTCCATCCCAACACAAACTTGGATGCATCACTTGATCTTCTTGTGCCTCTATTTCCTTCCTGAGAACTGAAATTATTTTTACCTCTTAGTACTTGTTTCATTGATTTTTAAAGCCAAAAAAGGTCTGACAGAAGTCAAAGAATCTCTTTGCCCTCACACAAGGAAGTCTGCATTACAAAAAAAACCCTACATCAAATATTTAACTTCCAGATGAGTAGCAGTGCATCTTTTTAAAAAATGTCCAGTCTTGATTATGAATATATTGGATCTTCTATTGATTAAATTTTAAAAGTTAGTCATTTAATTGTTTAGTTACGTGCCCCCCAAAAGCCTTACCTCTTTTGTGATCTGAATTTCACTTATATCAACTTCCTATTATCAGGCCTCATCAAGTCCTTGGAAATATATTCTGTTCTTTACTATATCATACAGGCATGTATATAAAGGATGAATAAATACTTCTTTTTTTTTATAAGTAAGTAGATTAAATACCTTAGAATAGGACTGGAGAGAAAAATTCAATTGCATGTTTGCTCACACACCATCTACTTTACCTGATGAGAAAAAGAGTACGATAGCTCTGACTCAGTGTCTTCTTAACAAGACTACTATAACATACCTATCTGACTGGTAGTAAATACAACAGGCCACAACCCTGTCAAGCATACAAGCACAGGCATAAAACATCAGACCAATGGTCCACCCAGCCCCACTGTATTTGCCACACTGGCCAAAAGAAAACACTCAGAGTATAAAAATAAGGAACCTATACGTGCTACTCTCTGAAATACTGTTTCAGCCTTCAACAATTTGCAGCTACAAATTACCTGAGAAAAATGTAGTTTTATACATATGTAAAATTTCTCCTTCCATAAACTTATCCTCTTCTTGAACCCATGGTGACTTTTAGCTACCACGACTGCTGTGGCAAAGAATTACCCAGCTAACCTCACATGCTGTGAAGAGCCACCTTCTTCTGTTTGTTTTGAATCAACCACTTGGTTTTTTCATTTGATGCCCCCCTAGGTCATCTGTTGAAAGATACTGAGCAATCAACCGTGCTCACCCAGCCTGCGATTTTATGGACATTTACTCTCACATCAATCAGCTGTCTCAGGCTGAACCAGCTGTCCTGTTTTCCAGGCTAAAGAATCCTAAGCTACTAAGTAGTTCCTTGTATGGAAGCCACTCAATGATTTTCATCACAGAGAAAGCCTCAATGATTTGTCTTCTAACTTTTAGATGGCAAAAGTTAGGAGAGTTGAATACCACCTTTCATATTCAGAGTTTCCAGCCCAGGTGAGTGCCTCTTTGCCTTACAGAGGAAGAGTTCCTGAAAATTTGAGCTTTAAGTGGACAAGGCACGTACTAATAGACAACATGAGGCTTAGTTCATTGAGAGAGTTTCAAGATATACAATAGCAAAAGCTTTGGGAACAGACATGGGAGCTGATTCTATTCTTATTCATGCCAGCTTGCACCTGTTTTTCCCCCAAGATGTCAGCAGTGGTGCAGTGCCATAAATGACAGCAGAATCAAGCTTATAAACTTTATATTTTATAACCTTGCAAGAACATATGCACAAGTCCCAGTGCTATAAACGTTTCTAGAAAGCATGCTTTGAAAAGTGTTTGATCTCCTTCCCTCCAGCAGATAACACTGCATGATGCATACCTACAAAGTCCCATCAGCCAAGCCATTCCTCCTCTGGTGAAGATTTAACCATCAGTTGCCAGACGAGGATCCAGAAACTATTTTCTTTAAACACAAATACCATGACACAGACACAGAGAAGGAAGCAACTATTTTTTTTTCAGGATTGTCTTTTGAAGTGAAAGGGAAGAAAGAAGCAAAGAATTAGCCAGACTCCTTAACTTTTAAAATATAAATTCTGCATTGCTGTAGTAAGTGACATAAAACCAGGGAAAAGGCCTAGCAAATGATAAAAACTAGGATCACACTATGGCAAAGCCAGAAGGTCATTAGAACATACAATGTCTGTATATTTAAAGATGTTGAACGCTGGTCAATATGCCAAGTAATTTAATCTGTTCCTCTGGCTGCCAGCCACTACTACCTTATCTGGACATGACTAAAGGAAAGAATTACATGCAGGCAAAGAGCGAGCTCAAAGAGATAGAAATGTTTTGGGATATCACCTTCCCAAATTAAATGGCTATAGAAATGGCCAACGACAAAACTATATCAAATCCACTAGTTTGAGTCAGCTAGCTCCTGAAAAATAGGTCCGAACAGTCCTGCTTTAACTACACATTCTGGATGTAAACAAGCATATGTAGTCATATTAGTATTCATCCCTTTCTGAAATCCTCACTGTATCTGTGGCCAAAACCCTCCCCCCAAAAGTCATTACCTGGGTGCAGAATTTATTTCTGCTACTTATTGTCCCCATTTTCTTACACAATAGTCAAATCTTAAAACTGACAGTGTGACAACTGGTATAAAGGATGACAAGGTCTTTGAGAAGGAAAATATCTGGTGTACAATGCCCTACCCAAGCATTTTTTGGTAGATAACCTCCTTTTTTTTAAAAAAAAAAAAAAAAAAAGTAGTGCACTATTTGATTACTGTAATCTAGTAAATGTGTGTCCTGGCCATGTTAAAAGATACAATTAATGTCTCTCTCTTCTTTTCTGTTCAATGGCCCAAAGCATGCAGCTGCAACAATATTTACTGAAGCTCAGGGGATAAATCGCACTGAAATTTTACCCAAGTGAATTCTGTTGTCAGATGCTATAGGTAAATAAACATTTTATTTCAATACATTCTGTATTAGTGCTTTATTAAATGGCACAAGATTTGTATTCTTGAGAGAGCTTGCAGACAGTACATAATTGAAAATTTATTTTTAAAAATGTTTTAAAACCCCAGATAAAGTAGGGAAAAACTATCAAAGCTGGCAATTTTTTAGTGAAAAAAATATAGTTTTAATTAAAAAAATATTAAAATATTTCCTTTTCCAAAATGGGTTAGAAATAATTTACTGAGCATTCCCCCCACCCAAATCCTTCAAATGAAATATCACTCTAAAATTTTTAACTTTTTTTTTTTTAAATAAACCAGCGATAGTTTTTGCATTTTCCATACTGATGAATTCTGAGCAAGCCTCAATTCACCAGATGTTTATGATACTGGAAATCACGTATGCAAAAAGTGCACTGGTTCAGATGGAAGGCTTGGAATTTTCTGGGGACAAAATTCTCCAATTGCTGTTTTATTTTCATGCCAAGTGCATGTTCTCCCAATATAATCCTCTGATTAGGCCACATAAAATGGCCTTAGTTTCAACTGCTGGTTGTCTCCTTGACCTACTAACAGCATTAGGTTTGCAGAGAAAAAGGCCTCAAGCTAATATAAATCAGTAAATTTCATTTCAAGCTATTGTCCTTTATCTTTCCACACTGGGCGTACACAATGGGGACAACTCAAAAGGCTGGTTAATTGCCTTAGGAATAGCAAGTTCAAAGTCAAGCTCAGAGAACACAGCATTGCAGGAAGAAGAAAACCTGTAGTTGAAAGACAAGACCCTTTTTTACAAATCCTTGACTACCCTAGGCTGAGATTGCTCTTATGATCTTTCTTCAGTTTAGTGTTGCTGGTGCATCACTACTGCTGCTAGTGAGAGATGAAATCATAACATCATCCAGGGGTCTTATCCCAGTGCCATGTACGTTATTCTGTGCAGGTCCAGAAAATGCCAAGAAATTGCCAAGAAATTGGACACTCAACAAAATCATAGAAAAATTGAAGTTGGAAGGGACACATGGAAGTCTCTAGTCCAACCC
The DNA here is from genome assembly GCF_947461875.1 of Haliaeetus albicilla. Lineage (NCBI taxonomy): Eukaryota > Metazoa > Chordata > Aves > Accipitriformes > Accipitridae > Haliaeetus > Haliaeetus albicilla. The sequence continues at coordinate 11,759,830 of NC_091503.1, read as the reverse complement.
TCTGCTCAAAGTAGGGCTAATTTCAAAACTAGATCAGGTTCCCCATGGCTTTTGGCAGCTGAGTTATGAAAATCTCCAAGGATGGAGATCCCGTGACTTCTCTGGACGCCTGATCTAATGCTTGATGCTTGACCAGCTTCAGCAGGATTCCCCCCCCTCCCCCGGTTTTGTCCATTTGGAGTTTCCAATGCTGTAGCTTTTGAGCGTTGCTTCTTGTCCTTTTGCTGTGTCCCTCTGAGGGGAGCATGGCTCAGTCTTCTCTATGATGACCCTTCTGGTAGCAGAAGATGGAAATGAGATTCCCCAGTGGTTTTCTCTTTAAGGGTAAACAAATCCATCTAGGGGCCCCAAACTGGACACAGTGCTCCAGCGGTGGCCTCACGAGTGCCTAGTAAAGGAGAACGACCCCTTTGCTGGACCTGCAGGATGGGCGCTCGCAGGGGCTGCCCAGGCTGCCATTACTGCCAGGGCACTCCACAGGCCTGCGCTCTCGAAGTGCGAAGACGCTCCGCAACCAGTCTGTACCCAGCTTGTATTGCTGGGGATTCTTCTGCCCTCCGTGCGGCACTTGGCTTTTGGTGCTTTTGAATACCTTGAGGTACCAGAACTGGGACCTAAAGCTTCTCACGATTCATCTAACAAGCATCTGGCGACTAGTGCCAAAACTCGGAACAAGGCCTTCTCTGCCTTTCACAGTTAAAGTCAATCCAAATATACAGAAAATAACATTGTTAATATTCATTAAGAGCACATAATACACACACGCAAACTTTATATATATACATGCAGTGACTTGAAAGTTCAAATACGCAAATCAAAAAAGCTCAGCCTGTTCTGTACCCATGAAAAAAGGTGTTAACTAAAGCTTTAATATTTTTCTTGTCATCAGCAACAAACTGCATAAATCCAGTTAATGAACTCCTCAGGTTTATGCCTGACATTAATAGGAAGTGAAAATTACCTCTAGACCTATCAACATTTACAATAGACCGCTATGGATCTTAAGTATTGTTAATGATCATTTCTTTAAACAGAAGAACAGTGTAAGCATCAGCTTTATAGCTGGCACAACGAAACAGCTGAGTCTCACAGACAAGAGTAAGCATCAATCAGCAAACATCATTCCACAAAGCAGGTGGGGACACCTCTCTGCACTGCCTGAGACCAAGCCAGCATCTGCATGATTATTAACATTATTGATATTCAGAGTCATATTACAAAGTCCATTCAGCTCACTCAGGGCTCCGGCAAGATTCCCAGGGTCAACACAGCATTGCTACAAGAAGACAACGCAAATATAGAGTAGTAGTGCAATAAGATCTCTAGTACCGAGCAGGGTGGAAATGCACCGTGCTGCAAAGGAGATTGTAGTGGAGGACTCGGATTGTAAAATCTTTGGCAAAGCAACCATTTCAAGGAAGTTGCAAGCTAAGAGAGGAATTTTTTTATAGAGTCATTGGAGCATCAAGTCCCTTTTGGGTAATCCCATTTCTGTTTCTTGAATGAGTAATACAAAGCAAAGGAACCTCATGTTCATAGGCACATTTAAAACAAATGAGTGGTGCATCTTGGACTAGTAATCCTTTAACAACACGGAGATAACAGTCATCACTGCACTGTTTGCAGAAATCACTTTTTTTCCTTAACGTACAACTGATAACTGTTCTGTGGAGCCTCCACGAATAAAAAAGTGCTCTTGGACACGTACCACTTTTTACAACACAGATGCATAATTTGGAAGCAAGAAAGAATTCCCTCTCATGAAGGTGTTGCAGACATAAACATAGCCTACTGTGGCAGAAAGCAGGTGAGGCCAGCTCCCCAATGAATGAGGCTCAGGTAAGCTTCATGCTGGAGTTAAGTCAGCTGGCACCAGCTATAGTTGAAGGCCTGGTTTAAGGGATATTTGTGGCAAGCAGAGCAATGCTCATCCTGTAATGATTCATACATGCAAATCAAAGTAGTGAGGTCTGTTACTAGTAAATAAAGGTTAAATGCTCCCAGCTATGACAGCACATTTGCAACAAGAAGCAGTCTTCAAGAGAATGAAAGTGGGGGATATTCAAGCAATCGCACTGCAGTACGGGATATGGAGCTTGTATCTTAAGCTCGGTGTTGTAAACCTCAGATGGCTGAACTCCACGCTGAGCAGCAAGCCCTTAGGTCTTATTAGCCCTTTCTATATAGTACAACTTCTTTACACAGACTGTGAGCTTTTTTCATGACCTTTGCGTTATGGCAAACAAGTGAGATATCTCAGCTCTTGTGAGCTTACAGAGGAGATCACCAAGAAAAAGGATTTCAATCTTCATTCATTTGTATGACTGTAAAAATTTCAATACAACTGTGGGTATCTGAATAGTAAATATAACCCTACCAACAGCCTTTTTACAAGAGCAGCACAAGTGGAAAACTGGTGAGGTAGGTCAAACGTCTCCTAAGGTGCTGGAATCCACTTTGCCTGCTGAAACATGCTTACAATTTTCATAAGCTAAACATTTCCAAGGCAACATGAAATCTTAGACAAAGCTGTAACTGAGGTTACACACCCACAAGTAGATTTGTGACACTAAAGTTAGCTGGCCATCACAAACCTGAACAGGCACACGGGGAAGCACAGAAAGACAGTGCCACACGTTCAAGAGTTCTCCAAGCATCAGCCCCAGCAGCTGCAGCCCTAGCAGCAGGCTACTCACACAGCGCTGCTTCAGCAGCTTGCCTATAGTGTTTATATTTGAAAATTCCTGGCTGCAAGCATCAGGCTTCTTTTATGATAAAAAGGTAAACATTAGGATGAATGGCATATTGCATCCTATATGTATGCTTCCAAGAAAGGAGATTTTCTATGAAAAAAGTAATTTCTTCTCCACATCTCCTTCTCCTCCCCTCCAACCTCACTCTCACCATCATGGGATTCCCAAGAAATGCATCCCAACTGGCCTCAGTGAGGGTTGTTTTGATGCTTGATGGATGTTTTAACTTTTTGGCACCGTGGGAACCACTTTCCTCTCCCTGTGGATAATCTCATGAGAAGACCTGGTGTGAAGAATGTTTCTCATAGCAGCAGGAGCATGGCAAATGGTCCCAATCCGAGAGATAAATGACTCTTTTGTTTTGCTTTCCCAAAACTCTTGTTTTATCTCAGAACTCTCTCCCTTTATAGTCTAGGTGCGGCACTGACATCTTAAACACAAGCATTTGTAAGGGAGCAACGCAACGAAGTGAGACATTCAGATGCTCAATTTTGTTATAATGCGGTTAAAGTGATCAGTTGCTTGAGCTTTCTCACAAGGCTCTTGTTCAGCTGGAATTCTCCCAGAGGAACAGAAAGCACAATTAAAAGACATTTGCAACCTTAAACAGTATTTCTTAGTTCTTCAGAGACATTTAATTGGAATTATGCTGCTCTCTGTAAGAGATTAGGAAGATGAAGTTTTATTTCAGGTCTTGATTTCACAGAATTGTTAATACTATTTTTCAACTCATACACTTGGGACCTAATTTCCCAGTCAAAAAGGTCAATAGCCTATAAACCAGAGCTGCCTATAAATCAGGGCTGTAACTCAACTGGAATCAGCAGACTTTATGACAGTTTTCACTACTTTAGGATCCAGCCCAAAGTCATAAACGTAGGAGGTGCTCACTGTCTTCCAGAGGAGACCAATGGCTGTGGAAACACCAAACCAGAACATGAGTGGAGTAATAGTAGCAAGACTTCCTCTTGTCAGCAGGGTAGGTTTGCTCTTGGTTATATTTGTATAATCCATTGATGGCAGGACAAGGCTTAATGGGTTAATTAAGGACGGAATTGGCACACGCTCCCATAATAGCATTTTGAATTCGGGGCCTTTGTAGAAAGCAGCCAGGATAATTCAGAGGATTTTAATATCTATTTCTCAACATGAATAAACTATGCTTAGAGTAGTTCTGACCCAAATTTGCTAATGTGGGTTTGGATTTAGGGCACTTCACTGAAGCTTACAGCATAATTTTTTCAAAGGTTTTAGCCTTCCCAGACCGAGCCTATCTTGTGCTAGTTATTCCAGAAATCAGAGTTTCTGCTTCTGAAGCCATCCACCAGTAATTAGAAGATAAGATTTGAAAATTGGGCACAATTCAAATTAACTAAGATGCTGTCATGAGCTCACAGGTCCTTAACCTCTGTGTTTCCTGGGTCGCAATAATAGGAAGCAAATGGGAATGATTAAGACAGGAAGAGGACATAAATTAATAGTATTGAGATACAGTCAAAAAGGCTACATTTAAGTAGGAAAAGGAGCAGGATCCATTAAGATAGGAGTTATTTCCCAGAGGAAAGGGTGGAAATTCCATGGCTTGAGAAAGCAAAAATTTAGAATAGGTGAAGTTTTAGAAAAGGCCCTACAGAGACCATCTTCCACTGTACTGGGGCAGCCTGCAGTATATACAGACAATTTTAAAGCCTTTTCTGTCTACAGCTATGATGTTTGTGCATGAATGTTTGTCTTACCACTAGACTGGGCAACGGTACATCTCACTTATTTTTTCCCCAAAAAGAAGACAGACACTTCTTGCTGGACAGGTCACTAGTCAGATTTTTTTGAGGAAAGGGAGGGCTGAAAAACAGTCCAGCAAGAAATAATGAAAACATTACATTGGTTGTTCAGTTGAAAGAAATTCAGGAAGATTTTGATAGCAGCTATAGGTAGGAAAAAGTAGTAGAAAGTAGAAGAACAGAGAACAGCATAGTAAGGCAGGAGGATAAAGTTGCCCACTTAATTGATCTTATTACTGCATTGGCAGCCCAAAAAGAGATGGAAACCGTCTGTGGCACTTCTTTCAGGGGTAGTGAGACCGTGTCCTTCCTTCAAGGGGGAAAAACCACTGCAAAACCCCCGTCCTTTCAATGGCAGGTTTTTGTCCTGTGACATAATCTAAGCAAGATGAACCTGGAAGGAAAGGGTATGTAATTTTGCATTGAACTCACAGGAGAAACTATGGAGGTCTTGTTTGTGTAGGATTTTACAGCCGGATAGCTAATACAAACTTGTTATCTTGGGAAAAGTACACACTATTTCTTCCCCTCTTTTTTTCTGGCACTGAAGACAAAGCCTCAGTCTGACTTTGCCCTCAGCTCTAGCAGCTCTTGTAGATATAAAATTCAAGCCCTTGGCTCTATTCCATTTTGCTACCTTGCAGCTGCTCCTCAAACCCCCCGCCCAAACCTCTTCTTCCAACTGCACATGCCAGGCTGGAAACATGGAGTTCAGCAGCCTCGCAAGCTCCCGTCCTCTGCGTGCATGCCAAGACTGCCCTGAGGCCATTTCCCACCTAGCCTGCTGCTGCGTGCCCTGCGCCCATGGAGAAATATGGCTAAACCCATACTTATTGGGGTCAACAGGAGGACTCCCACTGACAGAAAATACTAGCTGTCACAGCGGCTGTCTGTTTTTAAACAACCACACCGAGAGGGCTAGAGAGGAGGCTGGTGTCAGACATTTGGGATTACTGTGCAGAGATAGGGGGAAAATGTATGTAAAGTGAGAACCGATTCCTGCATCAAACCTCATTTCTAGATTACAAACCAAGCCTAACTCATTAGTCACATACATACAGAATCACATGTTACAATTCCTTTACGTTGAGCAAAATCCTCTATGTGGATCATATACTAATTCCACTTTAAGATGAAAAGCTTACTTGAATAAAAAGATCATAATCTTACTCCAGACTATGAAGAACTACTTTCTGATTTGTCTGCTTTGGAGGCAGAAATGAGGAATTTTAAAGAAATATGTAGATGCCATATGCTAATGCAGAGCTCCCGCATTATAAAAATACATTTATAACAAGATTGCAGTATTGTGATCATATTTGTGGATCTAACATTCTGTTATTTTACCCCTACTGACTTATTAACTCTTCTGTGCTTGCATCTCTAGAAATCTGGGGTAGGTTGCATCTTTGATTAGGTTGTGGGCTTTATAAGAACAGTTTGCAAATAGCTCGTTGACAAAAAAGGCAAAAGAAATCCTCTGGTCTTTGCATTCTTTCCATACAGGTGCAATTTGTAAAACAAGAAAGAAAAAGAACAGGTTTCAAAAAAAAAAAAAAAAAACAACCCACCAATATCTATATTTTATAAGTAGATGGTGGGGGTTCATGGCATCATTCAAACCAAAAAGGATTGGCCTGAATGTTCATGTTTCTGCCTGAACTAGGTATAATATAAACAGCTGAAAACTCGGTTACTGTCTTTCTTCCGCTCCAGAAGAACCTATATTTAAACACTATTATGCAAGTCACCTCTGTTGTTTGGCATTACTGTGAGGAGAATAGGGAACACATTCTCTTATGTTTTAGTGATCAATAGAGATGACTGCATATTTCTAGAGAAACTTTAGTATTAAAACTAAACAGTAATAAAAAATTGAAAAATGGGGCTTAGCCCCATCTGGAACTAGTTTTCATTATAAGAAGACACATCCATGTTTACTTTTTTTTTTTCCCCTTTAAAGGGCAACATATATTTTCAACACAGTTTTTATCAAGCTGCAATGGATGTCTCAAAACGCATCCATAATGCAACATTTTGGAATTATGTCATCCATTCAAACTGTTTCCCCTGGAAGAAGGGCAGGTAACTCAAATACTCTTGCCATTTATGTAGTTCCTCCTCTTCCTGCACATACAGCAGTATAAATCATAGCTTTCATAGATCTTGCAGTACTCTTTCTCTCCAGACCACAGGAAAGAAAGGAAAGATCGCACACTAATTTCAACCAATATTAGACCGATCTATGGTAAGCAGCTCTGTTTATAATGTATACCAGAAACAGCTGCACAGTATAGTCTCCATGCCAGGCTTGTAAAGCTCTTCTTCCTTCTCTGTCCATGACAATAGCCTTTATTTTTGACCAGCAACGAAAGTGTCACTGGGGTTTTGTTTTCCTGGTTCTGGACAGCTTCAGGAAGGGTAAGAGTAGAAGAAAAATGAATGCTACCTTTTCCTGCTGGCCCAGCACAGATTGCTGCGGCGTGTTTATGCAGTTTAGAGTTTACTCAGAGGGCAGGAATAGAAGCCATTCTGAAATGTTCATTCAATAAAATCAGCCAGCCTCGTGCAAAATATGTTTCCGTGCTACAGAGCTGAGGAGGTTTACCCACCTTCCTGGGAAAATCTCCTCTTGCTTTTATTCATACACATCTTAAACATATTTACTTGGCATTTAAAGTTCTCCCATCCACCATAATGAAACAAAGCAAGCCCCAGTGTTTTGCTGCCACTTTTTCCTCCTCCTGTGTTTGAGTCAGCTGTGGGAAGGCCCATATGCTCGCTGCTCTATGGAAGATACAGGACTCCCCAGCAGCATGCACACCAGCAATTGGCTGGAGCCACAGGCAGCTGTGTGGATGGCTTGTGTCCAGTCTGTCCAAAGTGGCTGGCTTGTTCTCTGGGAAGTCATTTCCTCTGGATCCATTTTTAATTTTAGGGAACTGGCACACAAGCCCTCTATTTAAAAGTTAAACTCCAAGAAGAGTTGGTTGTCACGCTGATGCAAGTCCTATTTGCCACAAATTTCTCTTCTTTCTTCTCCATCTTCTCCCCAACAATACTACTTTGTTTTGTGACAGTTCTTGAAAAAATGCTGTCTACAAGGTAGTCTCTGGGTCTTTAGAATGCAATTCTTAGTTTAAAAAAAAAAAAAAAAAAAGCCAGTACATTTTATTGGCAAGTTGCTCTGTAAAATTGTCACCCTGTTGTTAGAAACTGCTGCTGCTAATAAAGTCCTCAGGCTTCCTTCCTCTTCCTTTAACTCAGTTTTTAGGCAGTACCTGAATCTTCCTTAAGCTACTGTCTTCCCTTTCAAAACTTACTGACACTGGTCCTTAACTGGCCCACAGAGACACTCAGTCTTAAAATACAGCCTCCTCCTTCTAAAACCTCATTGATTCGTGAGGATTTTACAAGAACTGCAGTGTACGTAAAGCTGCATTTATGAAAAACTGAACACAAGAGGTAGCCACATGCACAATTACTAATTAACACATAGAACTTACTGAAAAATAGGGGAGAAAAATAGAATCAATGGGTAGAGCGTGCGTGTGTGTGCCTGTGAGAGATGGGGATGTGGGGATGGGAAGGGATGCTGAGAGGTTTTTTTGCACTATTACCTGTGGTCATTTTCCATGGAAGCTGTTTGTTACCTGTTCATGCCAGTACCAGGGGGAAAAAAAAAAATAAATAAAAAAAATCAGCAACTCTTCCACTCAGTTGATTCATTGAACTAGGGCAGACAAGAATCTGGACTGAATTTTTGTATCGACTTTAAGAACTGTGGCTATGCCAAGGGCAGTGTACTGTATGTAAGTTTATAGGCACAGTGGATCGTTTCTTTCTATTTATGCACTTTTCCCTATTCATACCAATGTCATTCAAATAAATAGGGAAAACTTTCCCACTAATGAAAGAGAAAGGAAAACTTACACCATTATTCTTACTGCAACAGCTTGGAAATTGACTTTATTATATATACTCATTGGGTGATATTTGGGAGACTATAGAGGACTAGAATGCCCGATAGAAGTCTTGTCAACATTGACACATTTGATTTATATGGCTCCTTCCATAACAATTATATGATTTTTAAATTAAACCACATTTTCCCACCAAGTAGACTGCAATCTTTTTTAGTCTTCTTCCATATAATTTTTCTCTAAAGTGTCTGTCTTTGTAATGTGTCGATCATTAGAATAATGCATATTTGATGAAAACTTGCAATAAATAACATTTTGGACACTCTTTCCAGTCACTGATTGATGTGCATATTATTTTGTCTGCTGTATTTAACTGACATGTCTCAATTTTTCCAATATCCGAGGGACATGTACAGTATAGTAATGGAGAATTCAGTTTCTTTTATGGAAATAAAAGATTCACTAAGTTGCAATTCTATACAAAGAAAACCAGTGTAATTCACTGAAAATCCAAGCTCACCAATTTTCACACATGCTCACACAGACCAGAATATATAGTATATCAAACAAGAATCTGTCCATTTGTAATAACTTGAAAAACATCGCTATTTATGGGAACACACAAGAGAAATTGAAAACAGCACCACTTCCTTTGCAATGGTAGAGTCATAATTGCATGTAATGAGTGAGAGATTTATTGGTCACCAAGAGGTTTGTCTCCATCCTAGACTTGTCAGATGCCTCATCAGCAGAACCGGCTTTGTTTGTCTGTAAAGGGACAGACTGAAGTTAAATACACAGGGTGGTGGCTATTCTAACTTCTACTGTATCATTGAGATGACTTTAATTATGTTTCCTCCTAAGTTAGTGTGCACATGGGTCTGGGACTGAGGCTGGTGAACAAGATGCCCCCTGATATCATCCTCTATGAGCTCAGAGTGCAAGCTCTGTAATCAAAGAGGAGAGCACCTTTTGCCCATCTTCCTGTGAAAGTCACCTTCTGCAGCTTCGATTTTCTCTGAGTTAATGCTGGTAAGATGATGTATCTTGAAGAGTGACTGGTAGCTGAGCGAAATGTGCTCCTCCCTTAAGGGCACATGGGTATATGTATGGGTAGAGCTTTGTAACTCTTGTGTTTTGCATAAGAAAATTCCAAAGAGAGGGGAAAGAAAGCATTTGCGGGTGAGAAAAGCATATTTTTGTATGATAGGACTTCTATGAATCTGCATACTTTGCATCCACTGTCAAGTGTTGCCTGAAGCATAAGTCTGCTGGCAACCTCTCCCCAGTCCAGTTCATTTCAAAACGGTTACTCTATTTAGGACAGAAGCTGTTATAATTCAGGTTGTTATGCATGGGGTAAAAGGGATTTAAACAAAAAACTGTCTGATTTATGCTTTTACCTACCATCTAGAGCAGCAATTACACCTGACTGATATTCTAGATCTTTCCCAGACAACTCTTGTAGCAAAAAATAAACTGAAAGTTGCATATTGGTTGGTTTGGGTTTTTTTCCCATCCATCTAATATTTTGTACCTGATCATTTGTGTATGGGGCTTTTAGTGCAGGTAAATCAATACTGACAAACTCTGGAGAACATGCATTAAATGGCTCAGCTGAGCACTGAACATATCAGCTCTTTTTCTGCTAAAGCCTCTTTCATTCAACAGGATGAAGAGTTCCTGGATTAAAAGCATGACTAAGTTACATTTAATTTGTCATACCAAGAACTGGCTTTGTAGCACAAACATCAAAGACTTAAAGGACATGCACCATTATTTTGGAGCTTGTATATTAGAAAATCTAATACTTTTGGATATTAGATTATCTTTGCAACTTGCAAATGAACAGTAGTATAGTCCTTAAAAAAGTTTGCATCCCTAAAAAGCTCCATTTATCCAGGCACTCTGCAAGTATGAATCACAGCGACTCTTCAGTAATAGAACACGGGGGAAAGCAGGGGCACTGGAATGCTTTGGTTAAAAGTAAAAGAGAAAAATGGTTTGTGTTTTCTCATTAGAAAGAGGTAAAATTGTCTGTTTTGGAGTAGAAAACCTATATTGTCTGAACTTCATGCTACAGATGCTCAGGTATGTCTCAGGCCTGATCGTACAGCTGAAGAACTGTAGGAAGAACAGGTAGTCCCTACACTGTTGAAGCAACAGCCTAAGGAGGCTTATTAGGTGACCTTGATAGAAAGAGGATTTCAGTTGTTTTATTTTATTGTTGGGGGTTTTTTTGTGGTTTGTTTTGTTTTGTTTTTTTCCTGCCCCCCAAATGAATGTGAAATGTTGATGGCAAGAAAAGTCCAACACGAGACTGGAGCTAGGGATCAATACATTAGCAAGATCTCACAGACTTACTCAATGCAAAATAGAACAGATGATTTGTCTAGGACCACCCTGCAAAAAAAAGCTTGAGAAGTCAGGTGTCCAAGTGGAAGATCTTCATGTCATTATAACATGGTGTAGTAACAACATTCTCCTAGCCTCTCTACCCTTAAAACAATTTTACTAGGTCATTGATTGATGACTGTCTAGAAAGCTCCCAATTGCTTGCCTACTTCAACCAAGGCACTGTCAAAAAAACCCCAACCCCAAACATTTTTATTTTATTCTATTTAATTTCAGTGCACACACATGCAGAGTAAGTCCCTAAAACTAGGGCAGAGAAACTGAGTTGTTTATATGCCTTTATGGAATATTTTGCAAAAGTGATGGCAATCGTTATATCCTCAATGTATGTAGCAGTTCAAATGGCTAAATAGCTTTGGGGAAAATACTGCTGGAAGACTAATTTTGAACAAATTCAGTCACTGCCCCCAGTAACAAAGGTCTTAAAGTATACCATAACTTTCATGTTTGGCCATAATGAAACATCACATCTCAGGCCATCGTGAGCCACAAAACCTCAGCTGAGGTTACGATACTCTAGGGTGTGCCTACAGAGCGGATTTGTTAACTCGTGTTGCAATAACCATTACTTGGAAGAATTTTATTTCTAGTGATGGGAGACTTCATGGAACATGGAAAAGAGAAATAGGTACGGATGTACTTGTGTGAAGAAATATGAAAAATTAAGTTAGCTAAGACCTCCGTTGACTGATGGACATTATAAAGGAACAGACTAATATCCCCTATGTAAACACTCTGTTGATAGGAAAAGATTTGCTTCTTGATTACTGCACAACAGTGTCTACATTACCCAACTAAACAAAAAATGCTTAGCCTCTGATTTCACAAATTCCATAGAAGTGTTGAACTTCCATGCCAGATATTAATGCCTTATATCCACTGGCAAATGTGGATTAAATATTTCTTCCAAACTGTTTGTCAAGTGCCTAATCATCTGAATAGAGAAGAAAAAGAAAGCAAAGAGACTTCAAAGGTAAACATCTGCGATAAGCACCTTTCTCAGTGCCCCTAAAGGTACAGTTTATGTGACCTTGCCTCTATCCTGCAAAACTAAGTGCTCAAGTCAAAGCATCAGGTCTAAAACCGTCAAGCAGAACCTATTCAATGAAACACTGGGTTCTGTTTATACAAAAGAAATGAACTTCATTGGTCATAGCCAGCATGGGCTCATGAGGGGAAAGTCCTGCTTAACTAACTAAATTTCCTTTTATGACAAGGTTACCCATCTACTGACCAAGGGAAGTCAGTAGACGTGGGTTTTTTGGATTTGAGCAAAGCTTTTGATACTCTCACAGTATCCTTCTGGACAAAATCTGCAGCATACAGCTAGACAAGTCCACAATATGTTTGGTGAGCAATTGGCCAACAGGTCAGGCTCAAAGGGTTATAGTGAATGGGGTTACATCGGGCTGGTGGCCAGTCACCAATGGGGTTCTCCAGGGCTCAATTTTAGAGCCAATGTTCTTCAATGTTTTTATAAATGATCTGGATGCAGGAATCAAATGTCATTAAGTAAGTTTGCCAATGATACTAAACTAGAAGAAGCTGTGGACTCCCTCAAGGGTAGAGAGACCTTACAGAGAGATCTGGATAGACTAGAGAGCTGAGCAATCACCAACTGTACAAAATCTAACAAAAGCAAGTGCTGGATTCTTCACCTGGGATGGGGTAATCCTGCTTACATGTACACACTGGGGGACAAGAGGCTGGAGAGCAGCCCCACGGAAAGAGATCTGGGGGTCTGGGATGGTGGCAAGTCGAATATGAGTCAAGAGCGTGCCCTGGCAGCCAAAAGGGCCAACCGTGCCCTGGGGTGCATCAAGCACAGCATAGCTAGCCAGGCAAGGGAGGGGACTGTCCCACTCTACACTGCGCTGCTGCGGCCCCCCCTCCAGTACTGTGTGCGGTTTGGGGTGCCTCAATATAAAAAGGACATTAAACTATGGAGTGTGTCCAGAGGAGAGCGACCAAGAGGGTGAAAGGCCTCAAGGGCAAGACTTACGAGGAGCGGCTGAGGTCACTTGGTTTGTTCAGCTTGGAGAAGAGAAGGCTGAGGGGTGACCTCAGCACAGCCTACAACTTCCTCAAGGGGGGCAGCGGACGGGGAGCTGCGGATCTCCTCTCTCTGGTGACCAGCGACAGGACACGAGGAAATAGTACAAAACTGTGTAAGGGGAAGTTCAGGTCAGACATTAGGAAGAGGTTCTTCACTGAGCAGGTGGTTGGTCACTGGAACAAGCTCCCCAGGGGAGTTGTCACGGCACCAAGCCTGTCAGAGTTCAAGGATTGTCTGGACGATGGTCTTAGTCATATGTTTTACTTTTAGGTAGTTCTGCAACGAGCAAGGAGTTGAACTTGATGATTCTTATGGGTCCCTTCCAACTTGAGATGTTCAATGATTCTGTGATTCTGCTGCTAAGACAATGACAGAGCTACCTGGGGGAGAGATAAGACAAAAGGTAGGGGTCGGGGGGGGAGATTGGCAGCAGAAGGGTTGATTTGCCACCAAAATGCAGATGGCCTGCTTTGTTTAAATGGCTTGTTGTTTTCTGCACTCCAAGTACGTGCTTTGCTTACCCTGCTATTGGTATAGCTGGGGGCAAGGATAAGGAGGAGAAGATACAAGCAACATTTCTCCTCTCTCTGTGAGGAACTTAAGAAAACACTTTTGGAAATCCTGAAAGGGTTTCCCGGGACAGAGACTCTGCTTCCAGCACTAGTCTACAGCTCAATTCAACATTTGTTGTTTAATCTCACTGCAACCAAGGCTTAAGGAAATAAAACAGACGTTTTAATTCACAGCCAAAGGAAATTTAGAAATAACTGGGTTATTGAAATTTGTGTTTGTTAGGATTTTTTTTTTTTACTAGTTTGAGTTTTCGTGTACATCTTCAATTTGTGTAATACGTTCAAGAGCTATGTGAAAAATAAGGATTTGTTCAGGATAAGTGTATTTTCCTCTGGGAAATTTAGAAGACCTGATACTTAGCTTTCTAGTAGAAGTTTTATGATGATGGATTTTTGCTCAGAAAGAATAGATTTTTAGCACATTTCAACATATATTAGAGCAGTGATTGTCTTTGATTATATAAAGAAAGAAGACAAAGGAGTGGATGAAGTACAACTGTCAGAACCATAGGAAAAGTACCTACCATATAGAAATATTTAATCCCAAATGAAGGGGGTCTTGCATTACATTTAATGCACAACATTTGGGAAGCACATCACCCATGGATCTGTTCCAATTATTAAGCACCAGAACCTTCCAAATTTTTTTTCTATTTTTTTTATTTTTTTTTAGATATGCACCTTACTACAGATGATGCATTCTGGCCTAGACTTGCACCAGTTCTCTTCCTTCAGTCTTAAGGAGCAGCTAGGACATTACTAGATATGACTTTTGCAGGTTAAGCATTGCATATATACTGTCAGAGAGCCAAAAACTGTCAAAAAAAGCTTAAGAAAAATTTATTAGTCTTGTCCAATAACATATCATCTTCTTCAGCAGAGAATGCCAAATCTACTTCTGAGAGTACCCAAGACATCATACATTTGTCATAGTTCTCTTTTGCTTTCTGTTTAATGAATCATTTTCAACCTCCCCTTCTAAATGGAAACAAGCAACAAAAAATCTAACGTAGCTTTGTAGGCTTTCAGTTCACGGGTGGTGTACTACTTTGTATTTTCAAGTTCCCCCTGCAGAACAATGAACCATAAAACAAAGTAATACTTTTTCTTCTCCCTCAAGGTACTTCCTATCCTGCTGTTTCAACTCGAAGTGGAATAAAATATTTAAACAAGAAAATGAACCCAGAAGGAGGAAACACAACAAGGCTAAACATGAGAGCTCTTCTTAGAGCAGTTTCAACATTACCAAATGGTCCAAGCTTTCCCCATACATCAGAGTTCTCCACTGTATATCCCACCTACACGCACCACACATATGAAACCAGAAGGCATTGCCTTTTTAGAAATGAAAGCTGGTCTCTTAACCCATGAAACAGAAGTATATAGCAACACTGGTACTCAGCAGAAAAATAGCTGGAAGCAGGCAAAGTGTACTCTACATATCAAAATTCCTTTTGAGGAGTGCAAAAAGCACTAGATAAATAACATTGCAATGGTATTATAATTGTCATTTTAAAATGGGTGGGGAGGGGAAGGAAATGTAGGTATGAAAGACTACATGATCTTCTCAATGCTATGTAGAAGCCAATCTAAATAAATACCTGTAGAAAAATAAACGTGTATCTGTGTATAAAGTGCCAGCAGTGAGGGACTCTTGGAAGGGAGTGCTTCAAAGGTACCCAGGCCCTACGTAACGTCAGCACTGGCTAAACCTGCCTGGATGCAAGTCAGTGGCAACAGGCAGAGTCCACTTCCCCGAGTGAGCCCTACAGTTAATCTAAATCCATACAACTTCTTTGGCCAGAGGTTTTAAACTAAAAGCATTATCACCAAATGACTTTGTTACTTCCTGGGTCATGAAGGTGCAAGAACTAGAGGGAGGAAGAAAAACATTTCTTCTCAAATTTCCAGTTCAGTCAACCTGTCCTTTATAAGCCTACACTGTTGGAACTTTTTTCAGTTATGTTTTATCTCAGCACTTATTTTCTCCACCCTTTTTGGATTACTTCTCTATGTCAGATATCAAATCCAAACTTTTACCTGTCAAGGTTGATCTTCATCCTTCTAAACCTCCATTGTTCAGCTAGAAAACAGGCAGCTTCCTACAGCCCATCGAAGTCTAGCAAGCTGACTCCAGGTGTAGAAAAAAAACCCCAGCATGAAGCATCAGACTTTAGTACACCTCAGTGCAACAAACATTTAAATAGTGGGAAGAGACAGGATGAGAGAACAACATGCCCGGCACTGTGAATTGCTTTGCTGACGTCTGTTTTCCAGCGATCAGAGATCTTCATGATAAAGCACTTTCAGTTTCCCACCAATTACTTCAAAGTCTAGGCTTGATGACGCCTACACCATGCACTTTCTCCCCCAGAGACGCAGATCTCAAACTGGAGATACCAGCTAGCATGGCCCCTTCAGAACAGCAATGTTTCTGCCATGTTGATGGTATCCAAGCCAGAAAGACCTGAAAGGGAGATGCAATTCTCCTCCTGCCAAAAACTCAAACTGATGTGGCATCTGTGGGTTGATCTGATTTTCTACCTTGAAATGAGTGAATTCAGAGCATTTCAGGAGCTCAAAAAGAGAAAAAATTAAAGGACCAGAGGCATCAGTATGTTGGGAACAGTACTCAAAACCTTGCACCCCCAGTTAGAGCTGTTTGCTGCTGATCTGGAAAATACTTTATGTATTTTGACTTCACACAAAACATCACTTTTCGCTAAACCCACAGCCAAACCTCCTGCCCAGCTGATATTTGCCTTTTGCACATTCTGCCAGTGATACGTTTGCACGTTCTGCCACCGCACTGCTACGCGAGCTTGCTGTACTTTCGCTATCTCTTGCCTATGCTAAAGTCGCCTCGAAAGATTAATAGGGCTCCATTCTTCAGCACTGTCATTTCAGCGCCTTTTATAAAGGTCATTCACACTTAAAAATGAGGCGGTTCAAAAACAGTTAAGCATCTCTGGCAGAATGACTTTTAGGTCACAGGATACAGAGGGCCTCAGCTCCGGTGTGCGTCACTCCCATAAAAAACCTAGTAATTTACTGATAACCAAAATTGGTATAATAATTCATGCATGCAAATTAAATAGAAAACAGAAATATTTTAGGAGGATAACATCCATTATTACAACACTGTATATGCCTGAGACAAAGCTGACAAGTTTCATGGACATTTTCACCATAGTCATGGTGAAAATATTACATTTTATGGTTTGTCGCAGATTAATGAGAAAATACTTTTAAGTGCAGTTTTAATATTAAGAAATTAGCAGAGATTTAATGGTCCTTATTTAGTTGAGTTAAGCAAAAGAAAAAAGCCCTTAACTACAAACATCAGCTTGTGATATGTGCCTCATTAATTCCTTTCACACAGCTGGAAAGTGGGTGAAGCAAAGACAGCATCCAGCAACAAGTGCCTTTGTGTGAAGATTGATTTTTTTCTTTTTTTTCCTTTTTTTGTTGTTGTTATGTTCTTAATGCAGAATGTGAATAGAATCCACAGAACCAGAATCCCAATAATTTGAATTGACTCAACCTAGGTTTTATTTGGGGGGGGGGGGGGGGGGGAGACCTGCCACCCCAAGTGAAACACAGGGATGCGATGTAAAGCACGCAGAAAACAGACAAGCCCCAATTCATTGTGGTAACTGTTAACACTTTTTCAATCTTCAGAAGATCATGCTGGTGTCATTCACCAACAAACACTAAAAAATTGTTGAGGTGAAATATAAGTTTTGCCTCCATCAACAATGAAGTGTCATTTACAACTGTAAATTTGACAGTGCAGCATTCCTATCTGTCAGATGAAAGAGTTACGCCAAGTTACAGCTTCAGGGTTTAACTTCACCTACCAACAATCCCATGAAAAAGTATGTGGCTCCTTTCCCTAAGGGGCAGCAAAATAACCTCTGCAGAGTGTAACATGGAGGCTTCCTCCTCACAGGCCACAGCATGTCAAAGGCAGCAACTTCACCGACTGCATGGACCAGCCATCAAACTGGTGACTGCCTGCACAGCTATCACATTTAGGATTTCCAGAGATTTGGCAGCTCTGTTTGGAGACAGAGAAACAAGAGCATTGTACCATATCCCTTGGGCCCCATTGTAGCTGTGAGAATCATACAGAATGGGTTGTTTGCAAGTCCTAAATCTGCATAGGAAAACCCTTGTGCCTTCCTCTACAGCGCCTGAAAGCACCACACCCCCAAAATAACATGAATTTACATCTTTCAACAGCTTTATGTATTAACATCCATGTTTCTGGATAAATGAAGGCAGATTTAGGTCATTGAAATCTGTCTTATCCATCCCAGTTATGACATACCATGTTAGAGTTTACCCAAAATATCTATTTTAACACTGCTGCTTTGGATTCAGCATCAAAGAGGTGCTTGATGTCACCTGAATTCTTCCATCTTTAGAAAATACTGATTTGCTGAGGAGGGAGGAGGGTGAAGAAGACATCTCCTTTGGATCAGGCTTCCAACAAGGAGGAACCTACCTCAGAAGGGACCACAAGGGCCTCAGAAAGGTTTCTCACTCTGCAGGTGGATTTTTACACCAAAGCTATAGAGGCAAAACAACCAGCTTGGCGTCCTTGCCTGACTCCAACCAAGGGGCTGAACCTGATCCTGCCACAAACTTACTGCCTGCCTTAGCAGCAGGATCTCAGTTGGTTATGTAGAAATTTGTAGAGAGACAAGTGCAGCAGTTAAGCAGTTCCACATCCATCAGCATCGCAGGACATTGACCACGGATGGATTTATATGTCCCAAAAGATTAACACAACCCATACGCTAACAGCTATTCTAGCACATGCACTTCTCTGTGTCCATCACCTCCATTTTAGAGGCTTTAGGATTTTAGGAATTCTGCTCACAGGAGCTAGTTTTACTGTAACAATTTAAAATTCTAACCAAATATTTGCATGTATGTATTGCCACTGCATTATGGAAGGGATTAATATGAAGATTTACGCACTTGGATGTTGTAGTATGCATCCTTCATAAGGTGCTTTCATCCTGCCTAAGCACTCTGGATAAGATTGAGTCTAGCGGGACACATTATAATTAAACAAATCTATCATTTTTACAGTTATACTTATGTTCTTTAGCTAGATTAAAACACAGTTCAACAGATTCTTATCATGGACATCACTGGTTTGAAGTACAGCCAGGTCAGTTCCCTGCTGCTGTACTTTTCCCCATCATTGATTTCTTTCCCAGAGAAGAGAGAAACATTAAAATACAATACTTGAACAGAGCTCTTGCTCTGAGTGAGCACGGGGGGGCACTGGATGGAGGGAAGGAAAGAAAGGCCAGGGTGAAAACTAAGGAAAAACAACATGTAACAGTTAAGAGGCAAGGCCACAAATTATTTTGTTGTATACTGATTTAAGCCACCCTAAAAAAGCACTTCCAGTTCTGAAATTAATTTCTTATGTACAGCAGTACCAGTAAATCAAACAATTCATGTATTTGCACAAAATGGACGTGCAAAAGGATTGAAGGCATCAGCGGTCATAAATCCAGATATTCTAATGCACAGACAAAGCATATGCCCACCCTGCACAGAGTTTGGTCGCTCCAGACAGGAATGCGACACCTGCTCCATGAAAAAGATCTGCACCAGCCCTTGTATTTCAAGACAAATGCTGTGGGCCAGCCAGCAAACAGTTAAAGTACTGTAAATCCTCAAATGAATCCATAATAATTTATCTCCTCTCTTCACATAGAAGATATTTCCGAAGTTACTAAGATTAAAGGCTAAGGTTTCAAAAGCTTTTCCTTTTGGGAAAGAAAAAAAAAAAAGGGGGGGGGGGACACCCACCCCACAAACTGAAGAGCCAAATTGATACAATAAAATTGAATCCCAGTTTTCAGAGCTTGAATGCTCAGGACTTTTGGAAGATTTCAGCCCACTTATGAGACTCAGGCTGGGTGTTTAGAAGCAGCTAACATCACTAGCTATTTTGCAATTTTTCTGCTGAAAGGCTGCAATCAGCATGGCTGTGCCACAGACTCCTGAGTCTAGTCAGGTCAAAGCATCAACTGAAATCACAGCTGGTTGTCAAACTGCCCGTTACAGCTTGTCCTCAGGGCCCCCTACCCCAAGCCACTGCTTCCAAGAAACCCTGCTACCCCAAAGCCCCTGCCCACTACCCGAGCTTCCTTCTCAGTCCTACAATGACTGCGTTCATCTTTGCAGAAAGGTTTTCTCCCTCCAAGTCACAGAATCACAGAATAGTTTGGGTTGGAAGGGACCTTTAAAGGTCATCTAGTCCAACCCCCCTGCAATGAGCAGGGACATCTTCAGCTAGATCAGGTTGCTCAGAGCCCCGTCCAACCTGACCTTCAATGTTTCCCGGGATGGAGCATCTACCACCTCTCTGGGCAACGCGTGCCAGTGTTTCACCACTCTCATTGTTAAAAAAGTCTTCCTTATATCTAGTCTGAATCTAGCTTCTTTTAGTTTAAAACCATTACCCCTTTTCCTATCCTAACAGGCCCTACTAAAAAGTCTGTCCCCATCTTTCTCATAAGCCCACTTTAAGTATTGAAAAGCCACAATGAGGTCTCCCCAGAGCCTTCTCTTCTCCAAGCTGAACAACCCCAACTCTCAGCCTTTCTTCATAAGAGAGGTGTTTAATTCCTCTGATCATTTTTGTGGCCCTCCTCTGGACCCGATCCAACAGGTCCCTGTTTTTCCTGTGCTGAGGACACCAGAGCTGGATGCAGCACTCCAGGTGGGGTGTCACAAGAGCAGAGTAGAAGGGCAGAATCACCTCCCTCGACCTGCTGGCCGCGCTTCTTTTGATGTGGCCCAGGGTACAATTGGCTTTCTGGGCTGCATGTGCACATTGCTGGCTCACATTGGGCTTTTCACCCACCAGTACCCCCAAGTCCTCCTCCACAGGGCTGCTTTCAATCCCTTCATCCCCCAGCCTGTATTGATACCAGGGATTGCCCTGACCAGGTGCAGGACCTTGCACTTGGCCTTGTTGAACCTCAGGAGGTTCACATGGGCCCACTTCTCAAGCTTGTCCAGGTCCCTCTGGATGGCATCCCTTCCCTCCAGCATGTCAACCATTTAGTGTTGTCTGCGAACTTGCTGAGAGTGCACTTCATCCCACTATGTCATTGATGAAGATACCGGTCCTAATACAGACCCCTGAGGGACACTACTCGTCACTGATTTCCATCTGGACATTGAGCCATTGACCACTACTGTCTGGATGTGACCATCCAACCAATTCCTCATCCACCAAACAGTCCACCCATCAAATCCATTCAGCCTCAGACACAGCAGTCTGCACACAGACTTCCCACCAGGTTTTTTTGCTGCTTGCTCCTAAATTGGAACATTTTGAAAGGATTAGACAGCCCTGGGTGCCAGTCTCACACTCATCGGAAAAACACAGATGCTACTACCAAGGTCTCAGAGATGATCTATGAATGCATTTAAAAACACAGCATTCTGAGGTAGAAATACCATGGTAACTTGAAGGTAACACCACCAACTGCAGAAATATTACAACACCACATTATTTAGGTTATACAAATCATAATTAGATTGAATAAAACATTCAGAATCATTAAAAAAAAGGGGGAGGGAAGGGAGAGAGAGAGAGTTTCCACATGTCACTTAACAGACAACCAGCTGCTTCTTCAGTTCATACTCCCAAGAGATTAAGCAGAAAAGGTTATCAGTTTCAGCTTCAGCTACCTCTTCCAGGCTGCAGTAGCTCACTGAGACTGTTCTACACTCAGCACTTTGCTAGTAACTGCAGGGTATTTTTGTGGAGCAAGTCTAATGTATCCACGTGCTGCAGGTAACAACCATGCCTCTACCTGTCCTTCATTCATATGGAGACACCAGAGGGTTTGGTAGATGAACCACTAGCACAAAAAGCATCCCAGACTTATTGGGCACATGCTAAGATCTCTTTCAAACAACAGTATTAGGGGGTCTTCCATCATATATGAAGACCAGCCACTGAAATGCAGTATCCCTCCATGAAACAGATATAGAGTTAGTGTTACATACATCATATTCTGAGAAAAATGTTCTTTCTGCCCTCTCATCAAGTCTTCAAGACAGGAAGACTTCAGTATTCTTAGTACTCTTTACCCACGCTTTTCCTCCTTTACAAGATCTTTCACACATACTTTTAGTTAAAAGACAGGACACAGTACTCATTAAAAAAACCTCCAGAGCTCTACCCCATTGAGCAGAAAACATACTAATGTAAGAAAGAGATGGTCAATTATTAAAAAAAATAAGCAAAAGCCAAATCCACTTGTAGCACTTACCACAAACATGAAGAATCCCAGACCACTGAGTTTTGCTGCTTTCCTCCAAAGTAATACTACTCCCTGTAGGTCTATAGTACCTCTCAATCAGTCTTAGCACCTGCTGCATCAGGAATAGTACAGAATAGAAGCAGGTGAGTCGCTTGATTGTGATTATAAACCTGCCTTTAGCAGAAGGGTGTGGCAAAGTACCAGCTTTCTGGAATTAAGGGAGCAACCACAACCCTTCAGTATATGGTTTGCATTGATAAACACAAGGCTACCTGTTTTGGGGTTAAAAAGGAGATGAATGTGGTGTCCCTTTCATGTGCAGCAAACAAGGGTTGACTTAAACATAGTACACATACCCTCTTCCATAGCGTCAAGAGGCAAGATGTGAAAGCTGTGTTGTGCTTCTTGGGGGCCTTACAGTGAACAGGTAGGACAACCCAAGTGGGGCAACAGGGTCAAACAATACCAGCATTACAGATCCCAGACTAGGTGGTTGAGCTACCACAGTAATACGTTTCTGCCTTAGAGCCTGATCTTGTAAAGACTTATGCAGGTACTTAGCTTTAAGCACAAAGTGCCACTGCTTTCAATAGAGCTATTCATGTGTTTAAAGGCCTGGAGCTTTACAGTGCTGATTCCTTCGGCCTGGGATTAGCTAAAATTTATAGCACCAGTAATTCTCAAGAAAGGCACAATCACTTGTCTGGTCTTATTTATACCAACATTTCCTCCAGGTAGAGGGAATTCCTTTAGAACAGAAATTACCTATACTGGAAAGCCAAATGATCTTTTTGTAATACTGCGATAGCCTGCAACCAAAATAAGACTCTTAAGATGACAAAAGATCAAGACCACTGACATAAAATTGGCTTAACATGAAAGGATATTGGCTTGGTTTCATTTCCCCATTTCTTCCCACAATGGCCCGTTATAACTAATCATTTAAAAGGATGGTTAGCATTCCAAAATGCTAACAGAAAAAACATGCAACAAATAAAATACAGAAACATTTATTTCCAACACAGTAGGAAGGACTCCAGTGACAAGATTACTTCAGTAGTTTTCTGCTTTATTATGTTATCTACATCTGCATTGACAGTTGTTGCTGGGGACCTGGGAGATAAAAGGAGACAAATCAGTCTATTTTGCTTTTTTACTTCACTTTACTGAGTTTAAAATTCACAAGAAGGTCTTCCACCTACTGGTTTTCTTGAAAATGAGCAAGGTTTTTTTGAAGCAAACTCCTCTAATTTTGGGGGAACATTTGGGAAGCAGTTCCAATTAACCAGGTTTGCTGCCATTTGCCTTCTACCTTTAGGATGTAACTAATTTTGGGGGACGGACAATAAGGGGTTGATTATGCAACTCTCTGTACTGTTGCTCCATCCCCACAGCTAAAAGTGATGCCTTATTTCAGCCAGCTCCAAGCTGGAGCATGCAACTCCATATCCCACAGTGGTTGCCTACTCAAACTTCATAGTGTGAGCTAGACTCTGGAAACATGGATGTTGTGTTCGGTATCACACCATGTTTTACTCTTTCAGGACTGACTGCAAGAACTGCTGTATCCAGTAAAAATTTTGTCTGCATAAGGTCTACAGTATTCCTGACACATGAGTATTCCAGACTCATATGTGCCAATTCATGCAGATATATGAAAAAATGTGCCGGCTAGTATTTTACCCCCTCTGCAGAAAAAAAACAAAACAAATGACATTAACAATTTCTATGGATAATTCATTTTTCATCTGTTGTTCTAGCAGAAATATATCCTATAACTGGGAAGAAGACAATCTGTTCTGCCCATTGTATTTTCCAATAACTTTAATATTTCCATTAAAAAGAAACCTGAGGTAAGAATTACTTTATAAGGAAATGCTAAGAAATCACACAAACCAACAATACTGCACAATTTGTGCTGATAAAGTCTGGAGGTAGTTTATTGACTCCAGAAGGCTTCAACATGAAAATTAACATTTAATTCTCAGAGGACAAAATATTTCTCATTTCTCAAAATATCTCCTTTTACACTCTAACCTGAAGAAACCAATCCCCAAACTCTGTTCTCAGCAACTTTTGTGTCAGAGACAGAGTGATAGCCGTTGAAAGCTCTGTTCCTCGCTCTAACAAGGTTAATCACTTTAACAACTTCCATGACATTTGCCAGTGCTAGTACCTTCCTGCATGAGGCTTTTTGGTACCTCATTCGTTGAAAAGGTAGGAAGTTCACTCCATATTTCTTTTTAAGTAAACCAATAAAACTGTTGACTCCCCCCCGCACACAGCTGGAGAACCGTCAGTCACCACAGCTGTTATTTTGTCAAAGCCACCAAAGCAATTCACAGTGCCCTTCACAGGATTAAAAATAAAATCCTTTTTATAGTGCCACGCAGGGATAACAGCCTCAGCCATTCCTCATGAACCTTAAAATCCTTGTTAATCATATAAAAAAATATCAACAGTTGATTTAAAGTACAGCAGTTACCTCTGCACTTTTCGCCAATTGCCAAAGAATAAACAACTCCATTATCCATTTCCAGTTTCAGATTTTCAGTCAAAATCACACATATAGCTAACTCAGGTGACATTTGTCATGAAAGGGACACAGATTCAATTTCTGTTGTTGTTACTAGTACTTTCTCATCTTCAGGCACTGTGACAGATGCTACAGCACAGCTATATGACAAATTCTGCGTCAGCTAAATCTATTCTTTGGCTATGCAACTGCTACATTTTACAACATTAGATGCACTAGTTTTCTGGCATGAAATCCTGGCTTCATTGAAGTCAAAGGCAAAAATCCCATATCCTTCAAATCTTGAAGAGTCAGGTTTCACCTCTGGCTTATAACACACCCATATTGTTGAAACTCCCACTCGAAGTGAGACCATCTCTGTCGCTGACAAACAAGCTCCGCTGCCTCTACATTCATTAGATTTCTCCAGTCTTAATGAAAATAACCTGGCGCAGCGTGCTGGGGACCTTCTGTCCGTGAGTAACAGGTCCACTAGATGTGTGCTACAGCAGTTCAAGATGCAAGTTTTTTCCTGTCTTGGTGCTACAGCTGTTTAAAAGCTTTTATTTTACTTTATCCTTTTGATAGCTGTGGCTCACTCCACCCTGTCTGTTATAACTTTGCTCTCTCGTAAAGCAATGATGGCCATTGTGCTGTTAAATGACCTTGCCCACAGCTAGTCTCTATTGGAGAGACCAACCTTAGGAGCAAACCCGTATTTCCCTCAGATTTGACTGGGAGAATGATGGCCGAGTTATCAGACTGTCTAAAATCTTACTGCAGCCTGGAAAATGCCTTCTTAGCATATATCATAACTGTAGATGTCTTAGTGAGTAAGGAAATGAGCTCCAGAGTAAACACTCTTGCTGAAGTTTGCCCACCCCTGTCAACATTTGTTTAAAAATATGTCGACATGTTGGACAAGGTTATAAAGATTTCCCCTATGAACAGAAAAAATGTGCTGGATGAAACTGTAAGTGCCAATTCTGTTTCCATTTTCATCCTCCCCCATTTTTTTGGCCTGCGGCTCACTTCTGAGAAAGCCGGAGAAGAAAAGGAAAGGTCACCGGCATGGCGATAGGTTATAAAAAGAGGGAAGGAGTATGATGCACTGCACACCAGCAGCCAGAAAAGGATGTAAAAAGGAGCGAGGACTTTATTTGAGACTGGACCTGTACTGTGAATCCTTGAACCTTGGCTGAGGAATGCCCAGGCAGGGCAGTTTAAAGAAAGAGTGGGGACAAAGCTCTCCTCCCCCTTCCAAGTATTCAGTATTTTTTTGTAACTTAAACACAAGACTTGATGAAATATAAATACCTCAGTCCAGATTTTTTTATTATTATTTCAGTAGTGATTAAAGGGAATAAACAAATACGCTGCACCCTTGCCTGTAGCACTTAAAATTCAAACCCTGCCAGGATATGAAACCTGGCGCTAGAAATCATAAAAGAATAATATGTAGTAAATTCATTAACCTTGATTGGCCAGCATAAAGCAAAGAAAAATAAGTAAACCTCCCAAACCCAGAAATTAATTTAAATTATTTCTTATAATTATCTAAGCAATCTAAGGTTTTCATAGTAACATAAGTAAGAACATTTTATTTTTAACAATGTGATTCTTTTAAACCCGAGAATGTAACTCTTTTTCCTCAGAACAGTACTTTAAATTGCAAAAGATGAGAGGGACACCTTTCAGCATTAATAAACTGAGGAATATTTATGAGAATTAGCCTGGCATCTTCTTTGAAGCACCAGACCCCTGAGATGAATACGATGGGTACAAGGCATACCTATTACCGGTGTGAGAGATGCTTCAGAATTTGTGATGCGGTATCACTCCAAGAGCACACGGGCACACAGGAACACACGGACTCACTGTGGTTCGGGACACACCTGACATTAATCCTTATGGCAAGAGGAGCCCAAATGAGGAAGCCAAAGTCAGAAATGGGCTTCTAGGGTGGATGCCCGTGTCTGTGCAGGCACATTAGCTTTGGAAGCCACATATTGTTATTTGATGGCTTTATAGTGCTCCAACAAAGGAAGCAGAATGAAACAGAAACTCACCTTTTTAGCAAGTGGGAGAGATAAAGAATGAGAATAAAGTATATAATTAAACCTGATTAAAAATGATTACATTTCCATTGCATTATCCATGATAATAAGAAAGAAAACAGAAAATAGAGGAAGTGCTATGAATACTGCCTGTGATGAAAAAGAAAAATGGACTATCCTTGTCTGACTCCCATTTAGTATGAGAAATGAGCTGTTTGGCTTTTAGTATATTGGGCTCTTTTTCTGTACCACACCACGGAGTGCTGAGAACACAAAGAAGAAATCTAAATAACCTGTTCATAAAAAAATAAGAAAAAAACCTCACTGATGACCTTTCAGCATTTGTTGGGAATGAAATGTAAGCAGCAGTTTGAAGATGAAAAGTAATTGGCATGGCACCTTCTTAATTATTTTTCCAGTTTCAGGCCTTTAATATAGTTCTGGCTCTTGCTGACACACCTAAATGAGGTTTACAGAACCCAGAGCATGAATTTTGTGCTCATTAATGGAAAGGCTGCAGGACAAAGGCTGCAGGTATTATATTCTTTCACCTAGTTTAAATCACCACCCACCCATGACTCAGACTTCATGGATGCCAGTTGGCCACTGAAATGGAAATCCTTTAATGCAGCTCCAGACAAACATGGCGCTAGCAGAAAGAAGGCGGGCAAGATGACCCCTCTAAAACACCTTGATTAGCTAATGTGTAAAAAGCTGCAATCTCAACGTCCATCAGAGCATGACAAAATAAACATCACCACCAGAAGAAAACAAATTATGCAGTTTCCAGGGAAAAAAATAAACAAACAGAAATTACAAAAACAGTCCAGTCCTCTGAGCAATGTGTTTACAGAGCTCCACCATCTTTGTGTGGAAAGAAAAAAGGTATCTTGGCTAAAAAAACAACTGTTGGAAAACAAACTGGCTTATTTAGGACAGAAACAGTAATGACAAACAGCGGAGCAGTGGAAGGACTCGTGCTTCTACCTATTATGCAAAGATGTTTGAGGTCAATAATTACCTTCTGCATTTCTGATGTGCCAGTGGAGTCCTTAGAGTGCCCAGCTGGCCTCCAAAGATGCTCCTGCTGCTGGAAAAGGAGATACCTTCCTCTTCTGAAGCCCATTGCCACTGGAAGGTACTCATACTGACTTGGTGTGGGACAACACGGTGCATCTGCTGCAACACTATCCTGATGGCTGTGAGATCTTCCTGCTCAGAAGCACCCTTCAAGGGGAACTTCTCCCTGTGGGCTACATAGGTGACACAGGGGAATTAGCCTCAACTGGGAGACTAAATTATCTCCATTACTTGAACTGGATGCCTAAAATTAGACTGTACACATACCAGCCTCTCTTTTTCCTTTGTGTAAGTAGTTATAGGTGCTATTGCAGCATGTGCAGTCATGTCGAAATTATTGTCAGTCTATTTGTTTGAATGCCAGTGACAATGTAGCTAGGGCAGCAGAGACCCGAGCACTGGCTATGGAGACCGTCAGTGAAAACCGTGATACGTACTCCAGGGCTTAGCTTGTGACAGGGCTCGATTGCCCTGGTTTCACTCTACTTACGCTGGAGCCAGTTGGACGACACCTTGCTCAGCTGTGCTGGAATATGAGGCCCTCATATCTTCAGTTACAGTATAGATGGGACCATCGTTGCCTTTCATGAGTACCATGGCTCAGTGATGGGCTGCAAGCAGATCTGAGCCCATCCAGAAGCAGCACCGACCTGGAAGTGCTGGAAGAGAGGAGAGCAGAACGGGGCTGTCAGCAGTGGCAACAGGAACAACTTGGATGTCTTGGTGTAGCAAGTGTGCAGGGCTAACACCTAAGAGGTGTTATCCAACTTTTCCCACCTTTATCAAACTTCTCCTGACCTTTCCATCCCTTTCTGAGGAAGCAACAGGTGAAGGCTTAGTGCCATTCGCTCTCTAGGGAGGTCAGGGCAGACCATACCCTTCCTCAGTGGATGCCCAGCTCTGGTCCGAGAAAGCAGGAAGAAAGCTAAACAGGTGGGTAGGTGTCTCATGATAAAACCAAATAGGGCTAAGGTATGACAAGGCTACAGTAGTTAAAACATAAGTGCTTATACCCAATTTTTTATTATCCCTCCAAATACTTGGATGACATATAAGAAGTGCCTGGAAAATAGTAATACATTACTGTCGCAACATACAAGACCCTACTAGATGAAACGTTAGAAGAAATAATACAGCTGGGAGATACAGAAAAGAAAAAAATGGTTGTACATCATCTGCCTTTTCTGATGGGTAATGTAGGTTTGAATACCTTTCAAGTTTTGCTTTTATTCTATCTTTTAATGGGGAGGTGGGGGAAAAAAGACAAGAGTACCACATGCAGTAGGCGGCCTTCAAAAGTTTCTTGCATTTTGAATAACCGCTGGTTTAGAAGGTGCTAGGAAAAACCTCATAAGAGATTGCATGATCAACTGAACTCTTTCATCGCGCTTGTGACAAAATATGGTGTATGTACCATAAGAAAATAATGTTGAATATGCTCTACTTGGTTGAATGCTCCAGTATATTCTTGTTCACAGAAAATGACTGGGAACAACTGGCATCTCACTACATCTTGCCAAAAGCCTGAAGCGAGCTTCTGTAATGAACTTGCTGCCTTTAGCTTTCCTTAGCATAGAAATGCCAGTGCTGAAAATGCTACTGTGAACAGCACACGTAGGAATAGCATCATCCGAGATGATGGTAGGCATTCTTTGGAAGGAGATTATGTCATGTGAAAAAATAACCCCAAACAAATAGCCAGTCTGCTGATGCCTGAACATTCCTGTGCTCTGAAACACAAACCTGTCATTGCCCAAATCTGTTTGGGCTGAATCAAGAATAGTTCTGCCTCTAAGCCAAAGCAGTTTTGTAGAGCGAGCTGGTGCAATGGAAATTCGCTCTTTTATCCCCCTCCTTCATGTGTGGAAAACTAGAGACGAGGGAAAGAAAAAGTTAATGGAGGATAAACACTCATTTTTTTGCTTCTTATCATTCCTTTTTTTGGCTACATGAATGTAGTGTGATCCATAGTTGTGAGAGGCCAGTAGAGCAAAGCTGACCATGTGGTTAGATGCCAGGAGCTGGCTGGTCACGGTCTGGTTTTGGGTCATTGTTGTTCCCATGGGAGTTAGAATATAGAATAGCTATAGAATAGCACGGTATTCATGCTGCACATGGTGCAGAGCACCTCATCCTTAAAAGCTCAGTGGCTGAGGGGCAGTCTTCAGCCTTTAAACAGGAGATGCTAGCGGACTTGTGAAGAAAGAGCTTTTCAATGTGCCTCCCAAAGAATGAGGATATGAGCTGTGGCAGCCCAGTAGGGAGGAGGGCTCAGGGAACGGTCAATACTCCTGCTTGAGTCCAAGAGAGTAAATATTTATTCTAAAAATCTGAATATAACTTAGCTGGCCAAGGGCTTCTTTGGTTGCTTTCCTTGTACTATGTTTTTTAGACATTCTTGCCAGGAAGAATTAAACTGAATTAAATAGACTGTTTTGGTATACATTGATGTTGTCCCTGGAAGGAAAAAACTCTTGCACTGTGGCAAAGACCATACATTTATTTTTCTTGTATTTAATGTCTACTGAAGTGCTACATCTTAAAAAGCATGCTGCTAAACTGTGCAGCCTGTAAAACAGACATCAGGAGTTATGTGCGCAGTGTGAAATATCCCGTGATTTAATTTGAATTTGCACCATTACTGAGGCACTTGTGCAATTATGTGCTGCATTACATTTCTAGCTGGAGACCAGAGATAAGAGGGATGGTGTTTCATAAATATCTATAGACCAACCACAGTCTTTAAAAACAGATTAAGGATTGGAGGTCCTTGACTTCAGAGCCTCGAAAGGGCTCTGTTCAAAGGGAGGCAGGTAAAGAGGGCAAAAGAAAAGATGCGTTCAGCACCTTCTGAGAGCCAGCCCTTCTAACTTCTCTCAAGCTGGGCATCCTGGTGTAACAGGCACTTCTGAGAGTTTGGGTCCACAGAAATACATGGACCTCGGTCCGACTGCAGACCTTGCAACGATGCCTGAACAAGGGCCAGCATGTGCCCGCACTGCTACCAGAGGTGACCCTAAAGCAGACCCAGACACAGCTCCAGCCCTGTCCAGCTCTCTGGGAGGGCAGGGGACACGGGGGACCCATGGAGGCTGCTGTCCTCCTCAGGCTGCCATCCAGCATTTCTGCACGTGGCGCAGGAACAAGAGGAGGATCTAGCATTTTGGTCTCTTGTACCTCCTTGTAAACCATGTCACAGAGTGGCCCTTACTTTGAGGTCATCCTTTTCTTGTGATTTCCTATTTTCCCTCAGTAATACACAACAGCAACTTTCTCCCCTCCCCCACCCCCTTTTTTTTTAATACAAATATTACAGGAACCATATCATTTATCCTGTGTGGAGAAAAGAGAGGTTGAGGTGCAAAAGAAAGACATTTAATAACTCTCATGACTTGGACAGCCTCTTCTATTATGGCATCATTTTGTTTGAACTGTGGGGCCAGAGCGCGGCAAAAAGATGTCTGCTGCTTGACTGACAAACGGCTGGCATAAAAAACGTCCAGTGCGATGCGAACGATCATTCCTTCTAAGGGCAATGTGGACTCTTTCTCTCTGACTCGGTTTTATCTCTGAAGGTGAATGCCTACTCACCTGCAATATATTCTGCCTGCAAATTGGCAAATGCCATTGTAATGGTTCTCATTTTATCTTTTTCTATTAAGCCTGAGGAAAGAAGTTATGAGGAAGAGAGAGAGACATTTTTGTTTTCTCTTCAGAATCTCCTATATAAGCAAAACTTATCAAAGGGCACTGTTTATCATTTGATTTGGAAATAATTTTGCCTTTCAACATTCCCTGCGTGTGTCAAGAGGAATGGAGGCTTGCAGGAAAAGGAGATGAAATATCCTCTTCTTGTTATTTATTGATTTTGTACAGCTCAGCATGGAAGCTTCATGTAACAAAACCAGCAGCTTAAGAAAGATGACCAAGTCATCAAGAACCACTTAGGTACACAACTGCTGAAACAAAAAAACTGCACAAGGTTATTGCCCGTGGGAGGAATATGCACACAAATGCCCACAGGCGTGTGTTTCTGTGGAAGGTATGAACAGCCACTGGGGACCTGAGATTTACCCCTGTGATGTGAGAGGCAGCTAGGCAGCCTGTGGGGGCTTTGCCCAGGCCTCCACAGGGGTAGAAATCATCGATACCCGTCCCCACGTGCTCCCAGACTGTAGGATCCAAATAAGCACAGTTTTGCCTCCTGCAGTTGATCGACGGATCCCCCCGAGCTGTACCAGCCCCAGGTACCCACCACGGCGTGCACAGAGTGGTGAGCAACCTCTCTGGTCACAGTGTGCCTGTCTACACCAGCTGATCCACGCTGAGCCTTAGCTAGTACTGTTTCACTTTTTAATATTAAAATCAGAACCTGGCATATATCCACAATTAGGCAAACCAAAAACCAAGCAAAAGGAGTTCAGTCCAGCAGCGCATTGCTTTGCAGGTTAGATTCTTTAATGCTGCCTACCTACACACAACATTCAAACACATTCCTATTGTCTGTATTGTCTACAAGTATCTTTTCCTTGAGAGCTACTTTAAACACACAATGAGATTAAACCCTGATCCATAGAGGTTTTAATTTAGTTTTGGTACTTGGGTAAAGGCACATTGAAAGACTTAAAAAACCCCACAAACTACCCCATAAAACAAAAAAATCCCTACCCCAAGCACAGAAAAGTGGCACTAGTCCCATCATGCTGTTTTACTCAGCAATAATATAGTTGCCTCATCAAGATAAACTACTCAGCCTTCAGCCTTGTAGTTTATCTGCTCAGGAACTGGATTACTGCCTCATAAAACAGTGCAATGGTGCAATTATCACTTCAATATTAGGTAGGTACTGCAAGGTGCTCTCGTTCTGTGTTAGGTGGGACACTTTATGGTAGCCATAAAGCCGATGTGGCTTCAAGTATTTGCTACAATGATAAATTAATGAATCATACCGTGGGCTGTGTCTTTAACAAAGCGGAATAACTTCTTTTCTTGCAACAGGCACTGGAGGTATGTGAGGTTGTATGCAAGTGGTACAGATGTCAACCTGGAGGAGGAACTTTGAGATGAAGATGCACAATGCTGAGACAGAGGCATATGTTTGAGACTTCATTAATGAGCATTTCTACTGAACTCTACATCTCAAAACATTTTCACTATGTTTCCGATATCCCTTCATTTGGGAAGGATCAGGTGCTAACTTTTGTACAACACCATGTGGGACTCTTTGGATGAGGTAGAACTTACTATTTTCTTTCATTAGATGCTCACAGGCAGTAGGAGCAGATATGTGAGGAGAGCAAGACAGTGCTCCCACATCCTGGGATGTAGCTGGGCTGGCAACAAACTCCAATATGTTCCACTTTCGATGCTAGAATTGCTTGTGGGAAAAAGGAGTAGTACTCACTGCAAAAAACCCTGTGTCATTGCTTGCAGACTGGGTGGATGTAGAGGGATGGGGATGCGCAGGGAAAATGTTACACGATATACAATATTTTCAAAGCCTGGAAGGGATGGTGGTAGAGACCTTTTCTGTACATGGGTTGGTAGTTGCTGCAGTGGAAAGAATATCTGCAGATGAAAGTGGGATTGGGTTGAATTGTAACAACATCACATGCCAAGGGGAGAGGTAAAATACATCTGAAGCAGGTAAATGGAAAACAGACCGAGGTAAGCTAGGAACCTCCCTACTATATTTGTTTTGGTTATCAAGGATATCAGCTACTTTCATGGACATGCAGAGAGTGATTATTTGCAGTTATCCTTCACATTTTCCTCCCACACAGTTTTGAAATGTTCTGGAAGCAATTTTTTTTTTTCCCCCAAAATGAAATTTCAGATTAAAATATTGTCAATCATCCATTTTTAAAAATTTCCTTAAGAATTAGCTTTCAACCTCACTCTATCTGAATGGGCATTGAAACACCATTTATCAAAAACTGAAGTTTATTTCAAGGTAAGTAGAAAAGAAAATTAAATAAAGTGGGAATAATTTTAAGAATTTTGCTGATTAAAAAAAAATAGGGAGAAAGTGATCAAAAACACCGTCAAGATTTTTAAGCAAACATAAAAGGGTTGACTTTTAATAGCCTAAAGCAAGAAAATTCAATATGCCTTATGCTTTCTATTTTAATAAATCAAAATAAGTCACCGAGTAAAAGTACAGGTGTTTCAGATGAACGAGTGACTAAGCCATCTTTGAGATCCGGCCGTCACAACCATAGTTTAAAACGAATGCTTGTCAACTTTATATGCTCACTTACCTTGAGACCTATTCAAACACTCCCAATCTCTTAGCTACAATGTGCATAAAGATTTTAATGGTATTTATTGATCCTGGATACATTAGACCTGGAGATGTCACTACTCATAAGGAATGTAACAAGATACTGTAAATACGCAAAAGATACGTATATCAGACAGGGCTGGCTCAAAGCTCCTCAGAAATGTAAGCAAATGCAACTTCACTGCCAAAGGGATGACGAGGAGATGGGACCAGGCTCAAAATAAGCTTCCCCTGCTGAAAGGGAGGGAGAGAAGAGGACAGAGGGCTGCATCTGGGATGTCGAGGTAGGGTCAGGTGTCCAAAAAGCTGGATCTGTCATGCCAGCCAGTGCCTAAGGAGCGGGGCGGAGACAGCAGCTGACGTTTTGGGAGGATCGCTCTCCTCCCG
This sequence comes from Haliaeetus albicilla, assembly GCF_947461875.1. Classification (NCBI taxonomy): domain Eukaryota; kingdom Metazoa; phylum Chordata; class Aves; order Accipitriformes; family Accipitridae; genus Haliaeetus; species Haliaeetus albicilla. The sequence continues at coordinate 11,725,696 of NC_091503.1, read as the reverse complement.
CGCGTGCACATGCCCCTCCATGGCCCCGCTGGTGCCGCGGTCCCCAGCTGCCTCTGAGCTGTGCCCAGCCTGGCATTCCAAGGAGTCGGCAGGGCAGGGACCTTGGACTGGTCCCAGTGTGAAACACAGACAAAATACGTCGCATTTTCAGCAACACACGGACTGCGTAAGTGTTTTGAAAGATGGGAGAATCCTGTACGGCATCTGAGGACAAACAAAGAGCAGTTTCACAATTTTCTTTCCAGTTTTCTTTTGTAGGACACAGGTAAGTGATCTCTCAAGCTGTCTTAATACCCTATTACCCACAAGCTGAAATATAGTCAGCTGCTAGATGGACCTCCCATTAGTTTAAACACCGTATAAGCCTCTCTTCTCTCCATAATTCTTATGTACAAATCCTCTGAGAGGAAACACGCTGCTAGGGCATTTTAAAAACTGCAGTGAACTTGACCCCGTGATATGATTGGTGTGATTCCCACCACATGCAAGTGCTTGAAGGACTTAGACCTAAGCTTTAAACCACCTAAAAGCTTCCTAAAATCAAGCAATCCATCAATTGCATTCAGCCATCATCTTCCACTTGGACACGGGTTTCTGCTGGTGCACGGTGCCTCATTCTCAGGCGGTCTAAGGCAGTGGTGCGGGGCCAGGATGCCGGGTCAACCAATGTACATTCACGGTCCTCCAACATGTCCAAGCAGCACCGTAGCATCACTGAGAAATGAGCTGACGGGCAGTGTGGGAAACCTTGCGGAGCAAGAAGGACCCATTGCACTGTGGAGATGACTGTCCTCCACACTGGAAGTGGAGAAGCATCATCTGTGGAACAGTTTCCTAATGGATTTTTTTTCTTTCTTTTTTTTTTTTTTTTCCCAGGAGCAACTAGCTATTGTAGAAATTGCTTCACAGTTCATTCTTTTAAAGTAATTTGAAAAACTGGTGGCCCTCTCTGCATCCATCATTTCCAAGATATGGACTTACGTAATTATACTAAATTAAGTCTCAACTATGTAATTACCTCCTTCACTAATTAGTGGCTAGAAATATCAGACTCTTAAGGTCAATTTACCTCAGTTTTTCCACTTCTTGCCCATCTTTCTTTCTCATTCCTACTAGCCCCAAAGCATACTTCTGGCAATCACTCCCTGTGGTTGCCCTTGCCATGTGCGTGCCTTCTCTGCCTCGGAAAACAACAGCACCAGAAAGCCCTATCACAAAATAAAAACCAGTCTTTTGAGATGAGATAAATCATGTAAATGCTGAATAAGCAGAAGTAGGCAAGCCTTTATTTTTGCTGCTATGTACGTTTGGTTGTTATCGCAACTGATTAAAAGAAACATACACATCATGGAGCTGAAAATGACCTTTCTAATCCCTTCCCCGGTCATGAATCTTCACATGCTTTCTTTCTCCATCTCTTTCTCTTTGTTGCCAAACCCACAGCTGAGGAAAAGGTACAAACATAGCTCACCACACTCCTCTATTCTGACCTTTGGGTAGATACTATCCATGCATGCAAACGGGGAACGGGACATTAATCAGCTGAAGGCATTGAGGTTTACTCTTTGCAGTAAAATCAATGCTTAGACACTAGAGGTAAGTCTGATGAGAATAATAATCTAATGTAACTTTTCATTTATTTCAGGTCAATTGCTAATATTGCCAATGAGAAAACACTGCTTCAATTTGAAGGAGAGCCCATTCAGAAATTCAATTGTTCTGTTGATCAGAATGGAGCCACAAAAAATTACTAGCTCTGCCATGCAGTATTTATCATTAGAAACGAAAAGAAAAGAAGGGTTTGGATAAGAAATAGACTCTTTAATGTTCACATGCACTCATGTCTATGCCAAATACTACAAAGCTGAAACATGCTATGAAAACTGACAAGCCAGATGGGATTTATTCACCATTAAAAAAAAAAAAAAAAAAAAGAAAAAAAAGAAAAAAAGAAAGAACAAACAAACCCCCAAAGTGAGAGCGTTAAGCAAAGCACTTAAAAGTAACAGGTCAGATTCACTAGCTTGTTCTAGTTGCTGTGGGCTTTTCCAACAGAGCAAAGCAGCTGGGCATGTAGTCGAAATGACTGACCCCAGTGCAGTTGTGCTTTCTTCCACCCAGCCCCAATTTGGACCAGAGACTGATGTCAAATGCTGGTGATAGAAATTCTGTTCCCATCTGCTGCTTTGTAATTCTATTCCTTTTACAAATTTCCAAGCGCAGCCTTGTTACAACCTAGCTGTACCTGCAGCTGCCATCAGCAAATCCAGCTCTAATTCACACAAGCTCACTTAATGGCTAGTAAAGTCTTGACCTAGATGTAAATCCTTTGGTGGCAGAAACAAACTTTCATTTGTAAAGTGCCAAGCACAGCATGGATAATGGAAATGAAACTCTGCTAATCCCATCATATGGGCTATAGTTGAACAAAACCTGAACAACACTTTCCACATACAGTCTGCACAAGACCCTACTGCCATCCTTTGCAAAGGTATATATACTGCTCTTCCCTTTTTACTCTTCCAACTGAAAACCCTACAGCCTCCAGTCTCTTGAGCAAGGAGATTTCAAATCATCTATATTTCATATGATATTATGTTGTAAATAACCAACAGGAAGAAAGTTGTGAAAGACTCCTTTGCAAGAGCTTTGAGTTGGCTACAGATGGTATACACAGCTCTCTCTTCTCCCATCGATGTGATTTATTTACACAACATATAACAAATCTTGCAGCAACAAGTAGGTTTTTAATGAATAGAACAACTTTAGAGTTCATACTTCCAGAAGGAATTGTATGTTTTCTGCTTATTTTCAAATACATCTCTACCTAGCTAATTCAATTTCTAATCTCACAAATGTTGTTATCAAGGCATTATAATTGAGGTTATGAAAGTCTGCTTCCAACCTATTCAGAGCAGTCAATCTGCCTTAAAATATTTCTGTTTGGAAACAGACATTGCTTTTAAGCAACAGGCAAAATCTCTTTCAAGAGATGCCATTCTTTTCATTGCCTGCTTTGTGCAGGAGCATGCTCTGCTTGGGCTCCAGGAAAAATGACAGACAAAAGGGAGAGATATAATTATACATAAACTTCTTATCAAATTAAGCCAAAGCAAAGCAAAGCAAATAATTGGAGCTAGTTTCCAGTGTGTCAAGAAAACTGTCGTATTCATATGTTTTAAGAACAGCAGTAAAAATTACTTCAAAGGTATCATATGTTATTTGATCCAGACTGAAAGCTTGAAAAATAGAATCATTATATAATGCCACTTTATTACTGAAGAATGTGGACCACAAAGAGATATGGTGTGCCAAATAAATGGCACAATTCAGTTGTTAACTTAATTAGGAACATAAATGCAAAAACTTAACAAAATGGATAGCAGCAGAGATGTGAGTGAGAAGAAAAAAGCCTAACCTTTATGTTTTCTTACAGAAGTTTGGGGAAACTTTCATGGGCAGGACAGTCCCTTGAGCTCTGCAGAGCCCTGTGCAGCCCACCTTCATCTCCCACGAGGGATATTTCATGAAACCACCATGCGAGAGGCATCTCCTTCTGGGCTATGATAGTTATGGCTCAGCCCCCTTTCTCCATCAACAGGAAAAAAAGCAAACTATTTAAGCAGCATTTTCCTGTGAATCAATGCTATTTGTCAGAAAAGGCCCAAGTGATAATCATACTGCTTGAGAGCTAATTGAATGCAGAAATCTTGAGTAGGAGCTTGATGTGAGCTCAGCTCAGTGTGAAAGTTTGGTGTGCGCTGCCACGGGCTCTTCCCCGCTCGGCGAGGAAGCGGAGACAGCTCGGAGGGAGCAGGAGCACTGCACCAGGTCCCACCAGAGAAGGGGCATCCTTTAGCTGGGGTGGACCACGTGGGCTTGAAGTCAGGCTCCAAATGCCTGTGCGCCTTGTCTCGTGATGAGCAGACATCTGGGCACAGCACGGGGGCACCTGGGAAACGGCCGCGAGGAAGCAGACACCTCGTCTGCAGCCTGGTCCCCCACCACATCTGGCCGAGAAGGAGGGCTGGCGTGGGGAAGGGTCGTACGGCACCTACACCTGCGGGAGCCATCCCAGCCAGATCTTTTCATGCAGGTAGGGCAGAGGCTGCTGTCCTCTATATCCCCTCTCGTCCCTGCTCCTTAACCCTACAGCCTCTCTCTGCTATGAATCTGTGAAGCGAGACCTTCGGGGCAGCAATAGCACAGTGCTGTTTTGTCTTCTCGCTGAGAACTGCTGGCTTGTCTGCAAAATACCTCTAGGTAGACACAGTGCACTAAAGAAGGGCTTTTCAAGGTGGGTAGATGGTACTTTAAAAAAAAAAAAAAAGAGAAAAATAGTCTGGCTGTATCTCTGTGCTGGCCTGTGTTTGTCTCCAAAGGGCTGGTGCCAGCCGAAGAAACTGCATCTTCTGTAGCAAAAATGTAAAAGCCAGCATTTACTCTTTAACTTCCTCACTGCCTCCCGCTGCCCAGTGCAGAAGGCATTAATGAAGACCCCAGGAGCTGGATGATAACCTTCACGCTGGCTGATAGAAACGGGAACCGGGAAACCGGAGCCTGCGGACGCCACAGCATGGCAGTGCTTCTCTTCACCCTCATTTACTGAAATACCAGCCTCACAGCGTTTGTTCATTTGTAATCCATGTGCGTGAAGTGAGACATATTCTGGATAGAGGCAGGTGTAAGGACACATTCTGGCAGAAGAGATTTCTGGTCATGTTTCCTCTGATGGAAAGCGAAATAAATGTATCCAGAAACATGGCAATCACCAATATGCTTGCTTCTCTGCTACCCACAGGCAATCTGGAAATCAGGGTTTCTTGGCTGTTCCTGGTTGACAGAGATATTTAAAATGTTAATGACTGTCTGTGTGATTAAATAAGCGCAGAGTCCAACAACTACTGCCCTGGATCAAGAGCAAAGTTCATTGGGAAGAGCTGGTTTACTTGAAGTTTCTGAACAGTGCAGCTGTGGACACTCATGGACGGCTTTTGTACAGCTGGCACGGGGTCCTACCCCGAGAGTCCTCCTGTCAGGAGAACAAAAACCTTTGACTGCTACACCCCACAGCAGTTCATCTTTGTATTCCCAGGAAGAAAAGCTCATCTTGTAGATGTGGAGCCTCTGGAGCAGACCCAAACCAAGTCAGCACACCAGACTTTTGAAAAATGGAAACATTTCTAGTTTTCAAACACGTACCCAAGGACAAGTATTGTCCACTTCTAACGTGCTATAGGAAACGCCTGGGTGGTATAGCTGCAGACCCTAGGGCTGATGAAAGAAAGAGCTCCCTGAAACCGACTGTATGTAACAGCCAGATGCTCGTATGCTTTATTGTCTCAATGTTTGTTTGCAACAGACTGAGCGTTTCCCTCTCCTCAAAGTGTTGTGCTGCACTGCCAGAAAAACACATTGTGAGTTCTCCTCAGATTTGAATATAGCGAGAGAGTCTGGAGGAAGGGAGTGAGTCACTTTTCTACATTACTTCTTTAAGGGTTGCTTTATGCAAATCTTCTTTCTTCCTCTAACCTTTGAAATAACAACATTGGTGAAAAGTGAGGAACACTAAAAGTTTTCCTCCACTGGGAAATAGACCCTTTAGGCATCAAGGATGTGAAGACAGAAGGAGTAGCAAGCACTGAGGCAGTGAGAAAACAGACTTATTTTTTCCTCCCTTTCCTAAGGTAAACCTTAGATAGAGAAGGCTATTCAGTCACTAATCTAAAACTGTGCTCCTTATTTAACAATTAGATATAACACAGGCTGAAAATGTGGTGGTTGAAACTGCTGAGAAAGGTCTTCCCTGTAATTTATCTGTGTTACTATTGTCCCTTTATCTTGTCTTTAGCATTTGCTCTAAACACAGACTGTAGGAATACAGAGCAAAATCATGTTGAGCTACTTAATACAATTAATGACATTAGCTGTGGAGATACAGGTGCAAGGATGTATTTCTTCCACTCTGTTGGAATTTATCTCAATCTGTGTCCACCAAAAGTATTTTAAAAACTGAAAAAACACCTTTCACACAAAGAAATGTTCATAAACACAATAAATGGAGGTAATTATATCCTGTAGTCAGCTAAATTCAAAGTGATTTACATATGATAGTCACTTGACTTCTCTCTGGATTTGCTCTGAATGACACATCTCTGACTTGAAATCATTTTTGTTCCAAGCTGTTATGAAACCATTTACACTAAATGATGGCAGCACTTAGAAGGGTGGCTGAGAGTGACTTTCTACTGCAAATAGTGCTCTCATTAAGCAAAATCATGGCTTGTGGGTATGTACGTGGCAGGTTTTCTTTTTTTTTTTCTTCTTCTTTTTTAATATCTAGAGGGAGAAGAGCTCAGCATAGATACCACTGTGGAAAGCTTGCTGTTCCCCCAGAAGGTCACTGGCATGTCAGTATTTGACCTCCAATCTACTTTCTCTGAAAGTACATTTTTAAACCTCCCACCCCCAAACAGCAGCAATGAACTACTTGACAGACACCCACATGGCCTGCAAACTACCTCTGACAACTCGCGCAGCTCTGGGACCTGCCGCACACACGCCCGAACCTCTCATATACACGTCTTAGGACCCCACTGCTTTGCCCATCTCCTCCCACCCCTACCAGCTTGCCAGCCTCCACACTCGTGCAGAGAAAGCAATCCATCTGCGTTCCCCAGCCTCTTCAGCATTTGCCCTCATCCCCCTACAGCGATGAGCTGCATCCGACCCGGGCCAGGGCTCAGCTGCCCGGATCCTGTCGCAGCAGCACCCTGCGCGGGGCATGCACTGCCTGCGAGTGCTTGCCTGAGCAATGGTCTCAGCACTTCACACAAGCTGATGCTGAGGAACCTTACAACACCTGAGGCTTGTTCATGGGCAAAAATAAAAATTGGAATCCTTTCCCAACTTCTTTGTGCATCCAGAGTGGGGTAAGAGAGTTGCAGAAAGATTTTGAGTAGAGAAATACTTGATTTATTCTCATTATGGCTTCCATTTTCTTCCAAAGTAAATTCACAGAGAAGAAAATGGGTAAGCTGAATATTCATCAACCACCAACATTTGTAATTCTTCAAAAGCATCAATGACTGTTAACGGTGTTGAAATAGGACTGGCTTGCCCTATAGTACACTAGTTTATCAGATGATACTCAAATGATAAGCATTTCCTTTCATTTCTAAATTCAAAAATAAAAGCCAGCCAACACTTGGGATGAAGCACAATGCAGCACGAAAGAAATTTGTTGTGACTCTCTCTCCTCCTTCAAGAGTGTGATGTTTCTGGCATATTTAAAGTTGTTGTTGGGATTGTCTTTAAAGATTGAGAGAGTCCATAAATTTTCATGAGAAGTGAGCTAAGTTGCAGTTACAGCAAGAACTGTACGTGCACTGTATGTGTGTTAAAGGTATCTGGATACACAAACAATAAATAGAAAACCAACTCTCTATGTAAAACATTTCTTCCCCTTACCCCCATCTTCTTGTCATCAAAAGGATATTGAGGACTGTAATTAATACAAAAAAATGAGGAGGAAAGGAGACAAAAGAAAGAGTTCAAGAGAAATTTAGACAGAATTCCTCTGAAGCTGGCACCAGCTGTTGAGGTGGCTGTTTGGCTCTGCTCTTCTGAGATTGATGGCCACCCTCTGCTCTCTTCTTTTCAAAGTAATGGTGAGCAGCTCGGCACAACTCCAGCTGAGCACAGCAAGTGGGTAAGAGCGCTCCTTAAAACCTTTTCCTTGCTCCTGAGAAACACCACTAGGACTCTGTGTAAGCCCTCTCTTGCTGGAAAGTCCCCAGTTATCGTGGGGGCTCAAGCAGGGTCCGTGGGTCAATGCTACTATCTGCAATTGTGAGATGAACAACTGCCAGAGGGCACAAGAGAGTTTCCAGCCCCAGCAGGATCAGTCAGAAACACCTACCGATTCTGTGGAGAGTATTTTAAGGGAAAATCCATACATTACTCACTGAAGACACATTTAACACTGATTTTAAAGTTTATGTGAGAAAATCACAACACACAAGGATTTTATCCTGCATTTACCTTGACTGCACCTATGTCTACTCTGGAAAACTATTAGTCCTTGGGCCATGATAACAATTAAATAATGAACTGATAATTATATACTCACTTCTGCTAAGATGTATGTTCACTTCAGCTGCGGCATTGGGTGTTTATTATGGTGTCCTGGTTTCAGCTGGGACAGAGTTAATTGTCTTCCTAGTAGCTGGTATGGTGCTATGTTTTTGAGTTAGGTATGAGAAGAAAGTTGGTAACACTGATGTTTTCAGTTGTTGCTAAGTAATGTTTAGTCTAAACTGTCAAGGATTTCAAATATCCACCTTAGCAAGTTAGTACCACACTACAGATGATGAAGCCTCATGGGCTTTGCTTCAACAATTCATCAGATCCCAGCAAAGGAAAAAGTTATGCCACAGGAGTGTAAGCCCTGGTTGCATTCCTGGTTGTACAGACTGGACACTTCAGAATTACCTGGGCTGGGCTCTGCCAGATGCCCAGTCTCTTGGGAGGTGATGGCTTTCCTTCCTTCTCCTGGAAAGGCTGGCTTCAGCAAAGGCTGAATTGCAACGAGAGAGGGTTCATCACCTCGACCCTGAGAGAGGATGGATACAACTCAGCTGCCTGAATACAAGGAGCACCCAAACTCATACCCACAGTGGGAAAACAGTGATTCCCTTTAAAGTGGCCAAAGGGATTTCACAGAGTTTCTCAGATAGAAATATAAATAATCAACCCATCTAAGAATAGAACATTTTTGCCAGAAAGAATTTTTTCCCCTCCTTCAGTGAAAAGTAAATCTATTAGCAGGATGATAAAATCTCCAAAAGTAATTTCAACTTTCAGGTGCTTGCTGGAACACCACCATAGGCCATCAAAGGTTTTGTGTTTGCTGTGGGACTAGTTTCATTAGTTTTTGTTTTACCTTGAGTCAACATCAAGTCTTTTTATACTCCTTCCCCTACAAAAAGCATTTCTTTCAGCTATTCCTAGATGCATATTTATCTCCTTTTACATGGCTACACAGATTTTAGGCGAATAAAGGATTTTTAAGAAAACAGTCAAAATGTATAAAAATGGCACTAAAGTATTCCTCCCTACCTAAACTGTCTTAGTCCACAGGCTCCAAAACCACCACATCTTCTCATCTATCATTATCTTTGCCTTGTAAGAACAAGGCAGCTGACAGCCTTTTCAGAGCTCTTAGATTAATAAAAGCCACCCAAACCACCCAAGTTAAAAGTGCATATCTCACGGGAGCAGCGTCACTTAACTAGTTAATGTTTAGAAAGCCTTTTGATATCCACAGATGAAAGGCACTGTAACAGTGCAAGACATTGCTGTTATTACCTACAGATGGTAAGAAGTTCTCCCACAGCTACTGTGTGTATATCATGAAAATCTGAAGGCTGGCAAAGTTCCTGTAACATCACAAAAGGAGCTGCAATGGTCTTCTACTTAGTCCAGCTCTGTACAGTGAGGGTTTTCAAGTGCCTTGAAAAACTGTAATAAGCAGCAGTTTCCCAGCAGATGCAGAGAAATCTACATAATCTATCTTGTTTTGTTAATTGCATTAGCGTCAAACCTTCAGCTAGTGCTTTCAAAACCTCTTCTCATAAGTCTCCTCTTCTCGTGCTCCAAAAGCTATTTGTTTCCACAACTACTGCGAAAAAAACTCTGTTTGCCATACCATCACCATCCCAAATCTCTCTGCGTGGGCTGATCCCCAAACCTCATCCCTTGGATGTCAGAGCAAGGGAAGCCTGTGTTTGGATTAGGATGGACACACAGCACAAGGCAGCGTGGCATTCGTATTCCTGCCAGCATAAGGCTTCAGGGGGTGGTGTGCTGCCAGCTGCAGCACAGCTGCAAACCCCTCTTTTGCAAACTATACCTGACATGCCAGGCAGTCAGTCAATGAGTCCTGGAGCAGGCTGACAAGCTATATGCAATGTGTCCTGTCCTGGAGCATAGGAGAAGCTGGAGTAAGTGGGGAATGAAGAGGAAAGAGCTAAATTCTGGAGCCGGACCCTGGCTGGAAACAGATTTCCACTGCTCCTTAAGGAGCATGGTATAGCCAGGAACACAGGCACCATCTGGTTTGCACAGCCCTCGAAACAAAGAAAAAGGACAGAACATCTTCTCTGGATAGTAAGATTTGTGGTCCAGGGATGCCTGAAATGATGATGAAGAAACAGTGTTAAAGTTTTAATTTACTTCACAATCTTTTATCCTCAGTTTGTGCATATTTCTTGCTACTGTGAATGCCACCCACATCACTTCTGGAGTTGGCCAAATGGCAAAAGGCAATCCTGTCCAAATGTAAGGATGAAGTGATGAGTACACACAGTGGACCAGCAGCCCCGCAGCTTTAAGTGCCTCAGGGGTTTTCTTGTAAAGTGTATGGCACAGGTATGATTTAATTCCATCACACAAAAAAAAGGAAAAAAAAAGGTTATGCCCTCTATTGGTACAGAAAAGTATTATCTTGGTTTCTCAGGCATGTTTTTAAAGATCAACCCCATGTAGAAACCGATCAGACTGATCTGGCCTGGAGAGCTCCGATGGCAGTGTGAGAGGCAGGCTTGGTCTAGTGGACTGAAAGGCAACAATTCCTGAGGTCTAATCCTGGCTGACACAGAGCCACTGTGTGGCCTTGGGCAAGCTCCTTAAAAAGACATGTCAGGTCAACTTAGGCCTGAAATTAAAGTTTCACAAATATACGGATTTGCAAATACTTACATCAGTAGAAATGAATGTCACCTTTTTTTTTAATTTTTAATTCCAGTGGGGAAGGGTGAAGGAAAGAAAGCAATATTTCCAGTTAGAGATCTTGGAGATCTTGTTTTCTGCACTGTTTGCAGCCTCAGTGCTTGGCTAGAGATGGAGTGTGAGAGCAAAACTGGTCAAAAATTGCTTCTACAAAGAAGAGGAATCCTCTGGCTGTAAGACAGCACAACCTTGATCCAGAGTGCTCCTGAGCAGTGGGTGCTTGTAAGTGTTAAAAAACTCATTATCATTCAAGGAACACTAAGTATTAATTAAGTATATGCTAAGTAATAAGTACAGTTCAAGAACCAGACCCTGCCCTCTGGTGAGTGCTTTCCATCACCCTTGTCAGCCTGAATTAGAAGGAAACTTTAAGACCTGCGCAGCTACCCGTGCCGCTAAGTCCAAGGGCAGGCACAGGCAGTGTTTTAGAGCTTATAGAAGTGTGTAAGATGATTTATGCCCTGTGTGATACTAGCTTGTTAATATTTATCAAGTCGCTAGAGCTTCCGACGATTCTGGTTTTCCCCAAACTGCTTCATCATAATGACCACTACTGCTAGACCAGCCAGCAATGAATTATGAATGGCCCTTATTTAGAGAGAGTTTGGGTCTGTGAGACATCTCTGTTGGTGTGGTGATATTACTGCGATGTTACTGCACTCCTTTAAGCGATGAGACTGCCTCATCTAACACCGCTTTCTTCAGTGGTTTTGGGGATGCTCTGGAAGGAAGCCTTCCTCCCTAACTGGGAAGGGCAGCTTCTTGTTAGTGTTTTATATGACTCTGAGTAGCTCATGATCTTTCTAGAGGGACCTAGGGATTTGGGGGAAGGATCTGCCTTGGGAACGAGGCCTTGCAGGAGTCAGGAACGGCTGCGGGTGGCCTGGTACCCATAGCTAATATGACAAGAGAATATTAGCTGCCAGACAGGGAGGCATTAAAGGAATTAATACCTCTCTATGGCTTACAGGTACAGTGGGAAACACAAAACCAGAGCTGAAGTCCCGTCATTAGATAGAAACTAGACAGAAATTAAAGAGGAGGAATAATGGTCACATTAAAATGTGTCAGAAGTTGTCAGTGGCTGCCCCAAAGCCCCACAGTGAGGTAGGTTTGTTCATGTTATCCAAGAGAGATCTAAAAATGAGTTGCAAGGTGGCAAAGACCCGCAGATGCCACAGAGTTATACAAGATAATTAAGACTAGAGCGGCTGTATGGCACTCCAGCGGGATGTAATAAAGCTGGGTGAACCGAGAGCATGACAACACATAAAATACAAGGTAACACAAATTGTGACAAAGCATTTGACACACTTGTGTATACTGTTGACTTCTAAATGAATGGTGGTGATTCTGGAAGACGATCCAGACATCAAAGAAAATGAGCAATAAACAGAAACCCCACTGTTCTGTGCACAGTGGTGACCTGCTATGTCAAGAAAATTCTTGAGAAGTACTTCAGAAGTGGGGACATGGGTACCAAAGGCTTGAAAAAACTTTTGTAAGAGGAGAACAAAGATGGAATATTTAAAAAGAACAAAGGTAACAAAGTAATATGTGATGACTAATGGCTTACAGAAATTAAATCAGGTAAACCTTCTTTTCTTAGACAAAAGAACCTGACAGTGAAACTGAAAACAATGCAGCAGTTTGATCTCTTAAGTGGAGAACTCACTGCTGAAAAAAAATAATTGAGGCAAAGAACTGCTTGGGACTTTTTTTAAGCTATACATGATTCTATGGCTAATGAGACCCTTTTGCAATTGCATTAGCATCTCTAATGAGGAGATACCACAGGACATAGCCTAACCACTAAAATGTCACATGTTAGGAGAGAATTTCCTGATGAACAAGTTGTTCCTAAGTTGTCTATGATTCTGGTTCTTGCTTTTCCCTTTGGAATATAAACTGTTGGCCACTTTCTTGTTATATGGACGATGAGGATCACTATATTGGGTCAGAGCATGCCCTGCTGGTTTAATGCCTGAAAGCTGTTATTACAAAAGCAAGCAGAACCAGACTGAAATGTACTACTTTAAAGCCGCCATATACCCTAAAGGTACCTCTATTTAACCAATTATCATCTCTCGCTAAAGAGCTGTTAAATGTCAATAGATTTCAATCCATTTCTTCAGAAAGAGACAGAAATGTTATTATGAGACTTGTACTGTTTTAAATGCAATGGCAGAGATAAGGGACAGGTGTTCAGCGCATAAAAAAAAAAGGCAGTTAAAAAGTGTTGCTCTAGGCATAGTTTCGTCTACCTGACTCAGCATAAATGCCCAAGTACGAAGGAGAACTGAACCAGAAGAATCAGCTCTGAGCTGCTCGGGGTCTGTTCACAGGGCTGCAAGTATTAGGTTGCCTCTTTTTTTAATTAATGCTTTCCCTTTCTACATTACACTGGAGACAGTGACTGAACTTTATTCCTCCACAGGCAGCCTATGGCAACCGACAAAGTCTTCTGGGAAAACAGCCTGCCCAGAAGTGCTGAGCAGAAACTAGGAGAAAAATGGATGGAGAAGAAAAGCTTCTACAGAAGAGCAAATTATTTACTGCAGACTATTCCTTGAATTTAGCCCCTTCTCCTGACTGTGGATACCCCGACAGGAAGATGATATGATATGTATGAACTGATCTGCCATTCAAATAGTGCCCTGCAGGCGCTTGGTGAGAACACATTTCATCCAAGCATTTTTTTTATTAGCTCATGTACCTGAGCATTTGGGGTTCATTACTGAAGTGCCTCTGTCAATCATTAAAATCATGTGGTGGCTTTTTTGCTCTTTGACTGGCTCATCTATACAACTGAGACAAGAAGGGCTCCTGGAAAGCCAACAGACAACAGCAAAACCACACTGGGGCTTTCAATCTCTTTAGAAGGAGAGGGCTGAGGACAACAAAAAGGACACATGCCAGAAAAGCAAGGAAGCCCGAATGCAGGACACAAGTTGTTTGAAACCTTGTTTTGCTCCCTTATGTAAGAGGATCCCACTCAACTGGAGTTCTGCCATATGGCATTAAGTGCCTCTCCATGATTTACATGCTTTTGGATGGTGCCTGCTCACTACTCCTACATGCTCTGATGAGCGGCAATTTGTTTCATGTTTTTAACATCTGACGTATCATTCAGATTGGAGAGTATGTCCACCAAGAGCAGTACAGGGAGTCACACACAGGTGCCGTCTGTGCTCCAAACTGGCACAGTGCAAGCCAGCACAGGTCTGGAAGTTATTTAACTTAAGTTCAGCATGGACACAACTAACAACTGCCTGCCCCGAACCACAGAGATGTGTTCTGATGGATGGCATGAAGGAAACAGTTGACATTTCTAATTTATTGATTGGGCAAAACCAGTCAGGAACTCTTGTGTCTGAAACAGCCTGAAACAGTGTTCAAAAGGAAAAAGAAAAAGGGAGGACTCCTGACAAGTCCTTTACCTTTTCCAGACAAGATCAGTTCACAATTATGCTCATTCAGCATTATATCCCCTTCCCTTCTGCTCATGGTCTTGGTGATGGAAAGGGCTGGAAATGCAACAGTCTTTGCAGCAGTCTTTGATATTTGATTGTGCTGAACTTTTATGTTAGAAATCCTTTATCATGCAAGAGTTAAAAAATAAAACCTCTCGCTTGTGCTGAAGATCTGGTTTTCTGTCTTGTATCTCCCAGAAAGTGTCCTTTGGTCATGCTGCCCACAGATGTTCCAGGGAGTAGCTGTCCCTTTTGTCCTAGTTTTGTCTTAACTCTTCCTTTGAACAACAAGCACCGAGCAGAGTTTTGAGCACAAACACTGGACACTCATCTCACCGAATCCACACAGTTGCACAATGTGAAAGCATGTTGTCTGTTACTGTTAAAGACCAGGCAGCCCATTACCTTGTCATTTGCCATCAGAACCCCAAAAAGGAACTTCCACACACACTCTTCTCTCCCTCATGAGGCAAATTAAGCCTGTACTGCTGTCCTCAATACAAAGCAGCTCAAGACACATATCATTTGTTTTGTTGTTTAAAGTCTGACTTAGGATTGCAAAGTAGAACCAACTTTAAAATCAGACCCAGACGTGTGTCACTTTGGGCTGTGTACTCTATTTTAGAAGGATTGCTTTGGTATCCATGGAACTTTTGAACCAATAATGAAGTAAAGTTTCACACAAAAAATATCAACCAATTCTAACTCTAAATTAGATATAAAAGTAAGAGATTTTCCTCTCTCTTATCTCCACTACCCATCCTTCATAGCTTCAAAGCCAGTAAAATATTAAAAGTCAGAGAAAAAATAACTTTTGGTTAACATGACCTATGCTCTAAGGAAGATTATGATTATCTACCAAATCTTGTGTTCAAGTTCAGCTTCAAACTTCTTTAAAGGGTAAGACCTTCCTAATTGGTATTTTATATCTGATATATTTATAAATATAAAATCATATAATATGTGATTCACAGCATAGTGCTTCCCTCCCCTTCTCTGCCTCCACCCCAGCAAACACAGGTGAATCATTTGGCTCCCAATCTGAATTTCAGTTCTGAGTGTTCATATATTAGGTATTGGTTTTGACCCTGTCCTTACTTTCTACAGTAATATCTACAGTTTGCCCTCTCTTGACATTTCAACTTTACCGTCCTTCTGTCCTTGCTGTCCTTCCTATCACCACCTGAGAGTGGTACATTTGTGTGCATGGGAAGCATGTCAGCTGAAGCCTTCGGGAGAAACCTAAGAATTGTGTTGAAATAGTATTGCAAATTCCCCAAGCAAAGCAGTTAGAAATGCAGCAAAAGTTGGGCCTGAGCCTGCTTCTGTTGAAATCAAAGAAAAAATTCTTGAAGAGGGAAGAGGACAAAAAAATGGAAAGAGTCCACTACAAAAAAATCACAGATTAAAATACTGTAATTTCTGTACATTCATTTACATACGTGCATTAAGATTGGACCAGCATTGCATTGAAAATTCTAACTTTCACCGAGGAGTTTTACACTTACGTTTGTGGCATCTATTACATCTGGACCCAGCTAAAAGACATTGACATTTCTCGGGGGAACAAGCACCAAGGCAATGAACTGGGTAGCTGTTGAGTGAGCATCTACCTTTTGCACACAGGATTGTGAATTTTCCCCCCAGGTGTTCTCTGAGTGAATCAATGTTACATGTTGGCTGTAGCTAAATGCACCCATGTTTGTTTGGTTGAATATTGGTAATTTTATATTACCTATTTATGGAGTTTTTTAATTTCTAGGGGTTTTGTGGTTGCATAGTCCCCTCTATCACAGCAAATAGCTCACTAAAGCCACCAAGAGCCAAGAAATGACTGTCAGCTATTTTTTACTTCCGTAACTAACAGCAGGGTTCTTTTTATTTTTCAGATAAAGTTAATGGATGCAGCTTTTCCACCGCCACATTTATAAACAATTTGGTTTAGGGGCTGCTAAAGAATACTTGCAAAACATCATTTAGGGAGTGAAAGTATAGTGTATATATATGCAATGTAGTCTTTATATCAGTAGAATGACAGACATGCTGTTTAAGGAGATGTTGTTTTTCTGTCAAAAATTAAGCACTTGGTTATACTCTACAGTTATTCACTCACTTGGTGGTACTTGTTACTTAAGTACCTCCTGTCTAATCTCTGTATACAGAGTTGTAGGCTTGGGAACCAGCAGAGATGCCTAGTATCTTTTGCCGAGAAGTAATAGCAGCTCCTGGCTCACTTCACTGCCAGGGCAGCCCAAATATCATATTGATCTGGGTTTTCTATGTATAAATGATCCGCCCTCTTTCTTTTGGTTATTCTTTTCCTATTGAATCATTCTGTCAGTTTTGGTTTATGTCTTGTTCATTTACTTTTACAATCACATGTATACATGTATCCACCTCTATTAACGTATTTTCTAAACACATATAATTAATGGTAGGGGAGTAATAAATGTCCATTGGGCTTTTACAAATTATCTGTAAAGTTTCACCTGCCAAAGTCTCTCTCATTACACTCAGGAAAGCATCAGTCCAGTGTAAATAAAGAGGAGTTTTATTGCCCTTATTGATGATTAAACCACTAGTAGCTAGGGTGGAAGGGATGCTTGTGGAAAGGCTGTTGTTTAAAAAGAAAACAGTTGCACCTCTGATAAACTGCACCTATTCCAAAATAACCAAGTCAGTCCTCGGTTAACCACATCAAAGGTTGGAGAGAGAGAGAGGTGGGGTTAGAAGAGCAAATGGGGGGAAGGTGGGAGTGACTGGGTTATCAGGTTAAAAAGGAGAAAGCAGTGGCAAGGATGAGGGGCAAAATATGGTTAGATCACCTGAGCATGTGCCTCTGCACAGCTGCTGAGATAGAGCTTGTTTTCTTTTGCTTTTAACAGTTAATTCAAAGGGTAACCACAGGAAAATACAAAACTTTCTTCTGAGGCATAATCTCCTTTTACTAAGACGACATATAAATCCCCCTGCGTATTGAATCATTTAACAAAACATCATGATTTCCATGGGTTGTTTTGAGGATAGTACAATATTTTGGCCATTTGAAATCAGATCAAGTTGCATCTTAGTTTACAAGCTGTCAGTCCAGATCCATATTCTTTTTAATAACAATAAAAAACATGTTCAGTTTGTCTGGCTTTTACTTTTTATTTTTGTTGTGTCATAAAGACTCAATTTGGACTAGGTTTTGGATGTTTTCTTTCCCCTTAAGCGCTTCTACAGAAAAAAATGGTTTAGATTTAACAACAACAACATGTTAATTTACGCAGTTTGCCTGCTGTCCATACAACAGCTTTAATGCATAGCTGCAGAGGTTCTCTAAGACACAACCTTAAAAATCAGAAACTATATAGCACCCGAGTTCCTCATCTGGTGTAAATTAGCACTCAAAGAGTATGCCGATTCATACGAATTTTCTCTTCCTCATCCTGCATGTTAGACTCAGAAAGAGCATTTCAAAATAAAGGATCTGAAAATCAGCTCCTCCCTCATTTACCTGTTAATTACTTAAGTATTCATTGAGTGTGCATAAAAATAGACTAAAAAGTAGTAGTGATCTGTAATATGTGGGAGTATTGGAACAGAAAGTATATCCCATAAAATTCTAATGATCTCTAATACTGGAGGTTATCACTTCTCACTGTTGGTACCTAATGATTTTGCTGATGTAGGACACCAAGGGGAAGGCATGAAGTAACACACTACTTGGTGACCTGGAGAAGATAAAAGCAATAGCAGAAAAGAGAAAAGCTCTTAGTAGAGGAGATTTTTATCATAGTTAGCTTTGCTGGAAGAATATTGCGGAAATAGAGAATGTGGAACCTTTGGCCAGTGTTTATACCTCTAGGAAGGAGAATAGCCTGAAGAAAAGTAAAAGCAGAGGTTGTCTATTTTTCTAGGGGACTCCACTGTCCTCAGAAAAAACCAACCGGGAAACAGGATTTCACTGTAAACAGCTGTTCTCAGTGTCTGCTTTTCAATCACTCTCCTGTTGGGAACTACAATACATTCACATGCCAGCTGCAAAAATCAACTGGTATTACAGTGTGCTTCAGTGTATTTGCAAAATGGAAACAAGTACTGCAAAATACATGCTTTAAGGTCCCCACAGCAACCCAAATACCAGAGCACATGTACTAGGGAAGAACAGCAAG
Source organism: Haliaeetus albicilla (assembly GCF_947461875.1). Classification (NCBI taxonomy): domain Eukaryota; kingdom Metazoa; phylum Chordata; class Aves; order Accipitriformes; family Accipitridae; genus Haliaeetus; species Haliaeetus albicilla. The sequence continues at coordinate 11,707,275 of NC_091503.1, read as the reverse complement.
AGAACAGGATCTCGCAATGAAAGCTAGTACTAGAAAAGCAAAGGAGAGGTTTGTGGGAAAGAAGAAAACTGACATTTCTCAATAACAGGAAGGATCGGCTTTGTCTTCAAAGCCCAGCTAAAGCTGAGTAAGGATGAGAGAAAAATTCCCACAGTTCCACCTCTCCACCCTCCACCCCGTCATTTATACTTGCTAAAAGGAAGTTTGTAGAAAGTTATAGTGTTCATTAAAAAATGTCTCCCAAACACCCACGAAACATCTAGCCCCAAGTATGCACAAGCATGCTGACTGCATACTTGTCTGTTTTAATGCTGTAGAAGATCAAATCTTCTAGGAAAAAGCAAACAACTTTAGCAGCAGGTGGCTGAAGCATAGCCTTCAGAAAGCTGTTAAGAATCATTTTTGTCTGGGAAATAAAACATGGTTGCAAGCTATGTTATTTCACTTATTGATTCAGTGAAAGGAGTCACCTTATGTTTAATTCAAATTGTAGTCCTGGCTTGGACAGGCTTAGAACAATCGAGTTTTACAAATCCATTTGTTTAAGTGACTCTCATGGTGGCTGTTCATGCTGTTCCCTATGTTGTTTTTAGATTAACTCTCTTCTTACCGACAGAGGCAAGAGCTGAAACAGAGGAGGGGGTGGGTGAGGGGGGAAGAGGGAGCGAAAGGCACTGGTATCGGTAGGAGAGGGCCACATACAGCAGCAGGATGTAGAGCTATGGATCAGTGGCAGATCCAGCAACCAGTATGTCAGAAGGCTCGAGAGGCAGCACCATCCTTTTCAACCACCCACCTGCGCTTAATGATACGTTCAGCAGCACATGTAAAATCAATACCTACATTGCAGGCTGTATTACATCTCAATAAGTGTTTCTTTTTGCCTCATTGGTGAAACAGTTAAAAAGAAAAAAGTACTTACGTTCTTAGGCTTCTTTTCCCCTCCTCCCCCTTCTTTTTTTTTTTAAGGAAAATCACCACAACTCCTAGGCAGCTACAAGAAATTACATCCCTCAAACAGAAGGCTGTCCTTTTACAGGTTGGTGAGTGCACTCATTAGGTGATCAGCTTTCCATCATTGGAGTGGTGACTTTCTTGCCAGTTGCTGACATCTGTCAAATGTGGGCACTGATGATTCATCAGAATGGGTTAATTTCACAGGAAAAGGTCACTCTGAGAATGCTACAACATTAATTTGCTAATCTGGTTGGGTCAAGAGCCCTTGGAAACAAGGGGCCTGCTTTGTCATTATTGGAGAAAGACAATTCTGGGTCCAGGTTTCAGCCGTGTTTTTGTCCCAAGGAAGAAATACTTTGTAAATAAAATAAAACCACCCTAGGTACCCATTACAGATATTTCCATTTAAAAATGAATGCAAAAATCCCATCCAGTGTTTCCTGCAGAAATTTGCATCAAAACATACATCCTCCCCAGACGCCTTCCCTTTGCTAAAATCAGCCGTACCTTTTCAACCTTACCACTAGACTTTGTACAGAGAGGGATTTCTGTGGATGTGGTCATGTTTTAGTTTCTTTTGGTTTATTTTCTCCCATTAATTATTTTGATCGTGGAGGAAAGAGACAAGGTGGGTTACGAACAGGCAGGACCTCTGCCCCCCCAAGCTCCTCAGCAGCAGAGGAGCACTGTGCCGGACAGGGGATCTCTGCTCTGCCCCTGGACCAGGGCAGCAGATGCTCTCCTTTTCAGGATCTTCACAAAAAGTCAAGACAAAATTCCAACTTCCTCATACATTTTCTAATACCTTCCTCACCAATGTTTTAGTGGAATAAGTGACTAAGAGTCACACATACTTCCATGACAGTATCAGCTAAAATAAACACCGTGCTATCACTTGATGTTTCACCAGCCTCCCTTGGGAATGTGATGATGGCGGTAACATAGTACAGAGGCAGGCTCAGCTGTTCACACAAAGACACAAAACACTTCAAAACCAAACCCAGCACAGTGTTCCAGGGGTTTAATGCTGACAAAAGAATATGGTGTCAAAGACTGGAGAACAAGATGAAAACTGTGTTGAGATTTCATTCCACAGTACAAAAATATTTGAGATTCTCTGAAAAAAGCACTAGATAATGGCAATGGTGCAGCTATACAGCAATTACAAATTATGGTGAGCACTTCTGCTCAGCCTTTCACCCTCCACACAGGTCGGGACTGAAACAACAGTGCAACGAAAGACCATGCATTTAAACTCAAATGTGGAATGAGACACCTTTCATCTGTTAATTTAGCTAGACGCACATATATATGCACGCACTCATGTGAGAGAGCTCACAAACAGTTCCCTCTCCCCTGTCCCTGAACTCACATCACGACCCACCTCCTGAAAACGTGCCCTACCCAGGCTGGCAGCAGAGATCTCGATATTAACAAACAATTTTTTTAAGCGGCAGGGTTAGTACTTAGTCTTCTCTACAAGTGCTGTAAGATGTTTAATGCTCTCCAGGGAAGGCAATGCTGCTATCAGTTACATAATTCACTGCAAGCATGGCATTTCTAACTATAGACTAATGTGGTGCAAAGTCAGCTGTGGGTGGGTAGTGTCACGGGTGGGTGCACCCGTCACAGGTGGAGATCAGAACAGAGCAAAGATGCAGATATGAGAGGCACCACGATAAAGCATCAGGTTTTGTCATACTATCTTTTATGAAGAACAGGTCCGAATATCAAGATGAGGCGCTGAAGAAGGTTATCCATGTTACTGCCCTATACACACCAAACCATGCCATCACAGATACACTGCTGGGCAAGGAAGAGTGACTGGGGCTGCAGACTTCCTTTGCTTTTTTAAGGCCTTTTGTAGCCCCCCTGGAAAACCATGGAGGCTCAGATCTCACAAGACACCGTGAGTCGCAAAGCAGGATCCTGCACGCTGTGCTCAGCGCCTGAACCTGAAAGCTCTGTGGACTACAAGTGAATGCAAATGGTCAAGGTTTTCTGAGACAGACTGTGAAATATTCCAGGCTTGATCCACTGACCAACAGATCAATAACTTGGAACCCTGCAAAGTCTGTAAAAATCATCTTTTTGGAGATAGTCCACTAATAAAAAATGACTGGGCATCTGATCAATTCTAAATTATGAAGTGGGTAACAGAAACAGTGTTTTAATTAGGGCATTTTCACCTATGTAGCTATTCTGTAAAAGGTACATTTTCTTTGGTTTTAGCCATGACCTACCCAGCTGATTCATACATCTTGATACACTTGCAAATGTAGAGCTTTTGTGTCTCTTATGCTGGCAAACTGACAGAATGAACCAACATGGAGAGAAGTGCTAAGGCTACGTGGCTACAATTTTCAAAAGTAATTTCTGGATGTCACTGAAGAAGCCTGGTCAAGAGTCACTTAGCTGAACTTTGAAAAAGCTATCTAGGCACTCTATCCAAATCCATATATTGTATCCAAATATATTCTAAGTCTGATTTTCCATCAGCATGGTCAAAACCAGTCAGAATTTAAAAGATTAAACAGGTATAAAAGCTGAAAATACTGGAACATTGCAAGATAAAGATAATGGGAATTTTAATCCTAACCATTTACCAGTGGATATTCCACGCAAACTATGCTGCAAGGTGTAAGTAGTATCTAGAGGAATAAACTGTTCAGAGATAGGAACAAGACAGCAGGAAAACAATCTTTCTAATTACATACTTTACATGCTGTTATTATCTTCAGAAATACTCCCTTCTTTCTTGAGTTGGAGGGAAAATGCCTGCTGGACTAAGACACTAACTGTTTCAAAGATTATTTCAACAAAGGCAATGAAGCAAAAGTACAATAGGAATGTCTCAGCAGAACAGGTTTCAAGTTAGGCTGATTTTGTTCTACTTGGTTTGAAGGGTCAATTAAACCTGGGTTGGGCAATAGCTACCTGATAGGCCACTAACACCGCAAAGCCTGAAGGTAAAATTATCTCCTAATTCAAATGAACCCAGAGAATCTCAGAATCCTTAGAGAAAAAAACAGGTACTATTACAGCTTTATTTATTCAAGAAGTCTAGTAATGCAGCTCAAAAATATTTTGAAAAAAGTTGTGTTATACATAGCATGGGTCACTACATATTCAAGAGTAATCCAATTTGACTAGACCTCTATGATGGATGATCAAAGCATCACAGTGTCATCTCCATGTCCTCCCCACCATACCCCACCCGAATGGATGCTGTACTAGGACAAGACTCTGTAATGTGTCCGGAAAGGCTGTAAAATAGACTAATGATAGTTTAATCTGATCAGACTCCAGCTAAGATTATGATCAAAGGTAAAATTCTTATCAGCTGATAAGAGTTTACTTCACTGTAGCACAAGTGGTAAAATCAGACAGCCGCTAGTCAGGTGCCATGACTAGAAGGAAGAACATTGCAGCAAGTCTTTATTTGTCAAATAAAAAGGGTGAAAGATCAGGCAAATTTGTTTTGTGCTTAGCAGCAGGATGAAAACTGAGCTCATACTGGAAGTACAGTTCAAAATTTAGCTCTAATTGAAATGTTTCCAAAATAATAACAGAAATGATACAAAAATAAATGGGCTGTAACCAAACATGAAGATCACACAGTGGAGCATGCAAATGAGGACAGGAGACTCTCCAAAGCCTCTTCTCCACGTGTACACATCTTGGAATAGGAGTGAGCTTGGAATCACATCTGTATCCAAGGGAACTGCTCATGGGTCATTCAATTACAAGCTCTTCTTATATTCTTAAGGAGAATATTTGTATGGTCTTGAAGCAATGCAACATCAGATGGTTGACAAACAAGGACAAAGGAACCCCTGTTTCAGCTGTGGCCCCATTACTTGGGTAGTTTAGTGGCAAAGTTAAAACTTGTGGTATTCACATGTACTTACAGATCAGCCTTGTTGGTTTGTGCACTTCGAAAGAGAAGAGGGAGAGAAAAGAAGAGTCTATTGTAGATTCTCAAAAATCATTTTTTAACTGCTAAAATTGGCCAAATTAAAACCAATCTCCTTCCTATTCCCTTCAGTAAGGGTAATTTCTGTAAGAAATGTCAGCTTTCAAAATTCAGTAATTTCTCTCATTTAAAACACCCTCTTTTTATTACAGAGTATATTTTCCTTCCCAGTTTTCTCCAACTTACAAAGAAATGCCTGTTTTCTGCTCAAATACTAGAAACAAAGTATTTATGTTCAGGCAGAGCTGAAGAATGAAGTTTCACTCAAGAAGGTGCTAATTTCAGAAAAGTTGCAAGGGATTGAAAACCAGAGGCTAGGAAATTGTTGCTCAGAGCTAATGATAGAAGTCACTGTCATATTGCTTTGGCAGGTCTTGCCTCAATGAAAATCTGTGTTGCCTTATCAAGAGTTTCTATACTTGCATACTCTTCCTAGAACAGATCAGAGCCATAGAGCCACGTCTCACGTCTTTTACAAGGCAGGATTTTCCTTTTCCTTCCCCTGGTCCTTCTGCTCTGTGTGACTGCAGGCCTAAAGACAACTTCCATCATTTGCAAGGAGGTTAATCCATTTGCAAATACGTTGTGCCCTGGGTGCAGGGTCACGTGAGATGACTCAATGTGGATCTGTCTTCAGTCCAGCAGGACATATCAATTCACATGCAATCCATTGCAAGCAAGGCTATACTGTTTCCACAGTACACTGCTTTTAAGTTACGTGGGGTATGCCAGTTACCCCGCTAATCTTCTATTATTCCAGCTTGTAGAAAATTTTCTGTAAAAACTATATTTTAAAAAGAAACAAACTATAAGTAATTTTCATGCACCACTCCATTATGGTAGATAATGAGATTTCCCATTTTATTTTACTGATAATAGAATCAGGGATTTAAGTGCCATTGTCAGAGCACACAATGAGGTTTTGTGAAAATAGGTACAGTTTTATTGCTAAAAACATAAATCAGAATATTTTTTCTCAAAAAGTTCTGCCACAAACATATGACAACATGCCAGGCAAGACAATTAATTCCTTTGTGCCTTAGTTTGCACTCATCTTCAGCAAAAAATTAACGGCATGTGACTGCCTGATAGCTACCACAGCATTTCTTTTCCACGCAGTAAGTATTAAAACCAGATAATCCTTAACACTGGAGCTTACAGAAACATCATGAAGGAGTTCTAGTGTTCTGCCTCTTGCTCACCCCCCTTGGTAGGAAACGCATAGCCTGGGACATGTTTTCAAATGAACCTCACATTTCCTAAATTATTTTGTAAGTGATCCTGGATAGTTCAGAGTCATCCAGCAGATAAAGGAAATGGAGAGGTTCAATGTTCTGCTCTCAAGTAAAGTGAGTATCTACCTCCCTTAATGACCCTAATCTTAATGAGGAGGTAAATGAGACTTTCAGAATTGGATGCCTATAAATATATTGAATAGCTTTTCATGGTCCGGTTTGGGAACATTTCCTTGTCCTAAGAACACACCAGCCTGTACAAGTAGCACTATTCACAAAGAGATAACAGTTTGCCTTAATTTGATTTCCTTACCTTCTTACATTACACAGGGAGCAGGACACCACAGTTAATTATGTACATAACCATGGCTGCTTTTCTCAAAGTGTACACTAAAGGCTACTGTCTTCAAAGGAACTAAAGACGTTTTATGGTGTAGACAATTGGGCCTTCACCAATGCTAGGAGGACAGTCTGCTGTATGCTCTCAAGACTTCAAAACTCTAATAAAGGAAAATAATTTTTCTTTGGAACAAGACTTACTTCTTCCTAAATTTCAGCTTTTAATCCCAGCAATAGAACTGTTCAAGAGAAAAGGGAAGGAGGGAGTATTTAAAAAAATAAGAAAAGTGTGTAATTCTCTCCTTTTATTCAGAAACATCTTATTTTTTAAAAAATTTAAACTAAAGAATAAAGCAAACATCTTTGGGCAGAGAGGGAGAAAAAGCACGTGTTGAAGGGGATGGAAATTTTCAGTTTGCAAAATCTAAGATTCTATATAAGTGGGAACAACATAAAACATGCATTTATGATTGAAATAATCATGAAACTCCATCTATATCTTTTGCATCCAACACTTTCTTGATGGATGCAGTGTTTTAATGCATGTTTGCAGAGCTACACAACATGTTATGTGTCTTTATTCCTTTACCTTCCATCCTGTTCCCACCCTCATTTAAATTTACTTTTGGCTTTAAACAAACATACACTAGATACAGGACTTAGTATTGGAAGGAATCTCCTGCACAGAAATGCTTGGTATTTAGTCATCAACAAAAACAGCCCTTTAGCTTTGGCTAAAACTTTGTGACTTTTTGTTTCATTTTCCAATTACTTCACTATCCAACTAATTGGTCTGTCAAAGTCTGTTATAAAGCCTATTGAAGCTGGAGAAATGTACCAGGTGGGGAAAGGTGGAACTACTTTCTAAAGTATAGGTACTTTCTTGGCTATTCTATCTTTCTAACGATACCATTCCTAAACTGATCAGTTAATTAAAACCCCCAACTACTGGAAAAGTAGCTTTATATATTACTTTTTTTCAGCAATGAGATATCTGGTCCTCCAACTTGAAAAGATGGCGGAGGTTGTGCCAAGGGATACTCTCTTCCAAAGGACATGTGGTAGTTTGCATTTCTATTTACTCAGTCTTAGGAGTATTTTCAGATACTTTTATTTCTAAATCAAAGGGTCAAAAGCTAAATTTAAAACTTCCAGAATCAAGGTTACAACTATGTATTCCATTTCATTTGTTTAAAAAAACCCACATCTAAACTAACAAACCACCTTTTCCCCTGTTAGTTATGGAACTGTTTTTAATTATTCTGCTGTAGAACTAATGTTTGCAATCAATTCTCTCTAAATTGGAAATTTTCTAATAGTAGTTTCTCTAATGTTGTCCTCAGTATTGATAAAAAACCCCAACAATTCAGTTTTGTTTTTTTTTTTAAATAAAAAAATCTGGCATTTATATATCTAGGCACTAGACTATTAGCAGTATTTGTTCTCTAATATTTGGGAAGTTAGTCCCCAATGGCCATAAAGGCTTATAGCAATCTCTCCCATTAATATGAGAGAAATCTTTGTCCACATCTATTTTTATGTCACAGAGAAATAATCAAGGTGCATATATTGGGTTTGTGTGGCAAGGTTTTGGCGGGGGGGGGGGGATGTTACAGGGGTGGCTTCTGTGAGAAACTGCTAGAAGCTTCCCCTATGTCTGACAGAGCCAATGCCAGCCGGTTCCAAGACGGACCCGCTGCTGGCCAAGGCTGAGCCCATCAGTGATGGTGGTAGTGCCTCTGGGATAACATATTTAAGAAAGGGAAAAAAACCCTGTGCAACTGCAGCCAGAGAGAGGAGCGAGAACATGTGAGAGCAACAACCCTGCAGACCCCCAGGTCAGTGCAGAAGGAGGGCAGGAGATGCTCCAGGCGCCGGAGCAGAGATTCCCCTGCAGCCCGTGGGGAAGACCATGGTGAGGCAGGCTGTCCGCCTGCAGCCTAGGGAGGTCCACGGTGGAGCAGATCTCCACCTGCAGCCCGGGGAGGACCCCACGCCGGAGCAGGGGGATGCCCAAAGGAGGCTGTGACCCTGTGGGAAGCCTGTGCTGGATCAGGCTCCTGGCAGGACTTGTGGATCTGTGGAGTGAGGAGCCCACGCTGGAGCAGGTTTTCTGGCAGGACTTGTGACCCCGTGGGGGACCCACGCTGGAGCAGGCTGTTCCTGAAGGACTGCAGCCTGTGGAAGGGACCCACGCTGGAGCAGTTCATGAAGAACTACAGCCTGTGGGAAGGACTCATGTTGGAGAAGTTCATGCAGAACTTTCTCCCGTGGGAGGGACCCCACGCTGGAGCAGGGGAAGAGTGTGAGGAGTGCTGCCCCGAGGAGGAAGGAGCGGCAGAGACAACGTGTGATGAACTGACCGTACCTCAGTTTCCTGTCCCCCTGCGCCACTGGGGGGGGGGGGTAGGTAGAGAATCCAGGAGTGATGCTGTGCCCAGGAAGAAGGGAAGGAAGGTGTTTTGAGATTTGGTTTTATTTCTCATTACCCTACTCTGGTTGATTGGTAACAAATTAAGTTAATTTTGCCCAAGTTGAGTCTGTTTTGCCTGTGATGGTAACTGGTGAGTGCTCTCTCCCCGTCCTTATCTCAACCCATGAGCCCTGTGTTATGTTTCCTCTCCCCTATCCAGCTAGGGGGGTGGGGGTGAGAAGCGACAGAGAGGCTTTGGTGGGCACTCGGCGTCCAGCCGGGGTCAACCCACCACAGTGAATTTAATGCTAAAGACAAAAGAGAAGATATGATGATTCAGCATATACTCACATAATTGCTACAGTCATTTAAAACAAAAATACTCCAAACATTTTTAATGCTGAGATGATACAGCCATTCCAAACAAAAGATGCATTATGCTTGTTACAGTCTCTCTTTACTTCAGTTGAACATCATGGAGAAGTCACTGTATGAGAAGTTACACCTGGGATTGCATCTCATTGATGGACTGTAAGGGGAAAGACTATTAAATGGGACAAATCCAGCTGCCAACACTGAGAATATCAAAGTATTTAAGTGACAGCAGAGCTGGAGCTAAAATAGCAAGACACAAGAGTAAGATATGACCTTCTCTTGAATGGTGACGTGATTTGCCAATTATCCATCAGGCTCTGTGTAGCTATCACATATAAAACTATTCATTTTAATACAGTGGAGAGCAAGGTTTTATTCGTTGTGAACTAGCCTCATTATCCCATTGTGCATTATTATAGAGACAGCATAGACACCTTTTAATGCTTCACATCTAGTTGCCTTTAGGAGTGAAAGATGCTCACCTGTCCCAGCTAACACTTTCATAAAAAAAGATGCCCGTTTATAGCAGAGGATTAACTGCGTACCGAAATGAACATATTATTACTCGGTATGACCATTACACCCATCCCAACTACATTTTCACTTCTGGACAGAGCACACACCTCTAGCTTAGTAGCAAGGGACATTGCTTCTCCACAACAGGTTCTCCGCGTTATCACTAGCCTCTGAGATTTGTATCTGTCTGCAGGCTGTTCTGATTTTTGTTGCCTTAAGCGAGTAGCCATAGTGCGTTGTGGCAAATGCACTGTAAATGCGTCTGTAACGAGCTGGTGTACACAAAGGAAATAAACTACAAGGGACTGCCATCATGGAGACAGACTGATCTGCTCTACGCAAAAGGAGCAAAAAGAGTAGAAAAGAAAGGATAAGTAGGACAATCAGTGACTACTTCTGGGAAGAGGACATGAGTTTTAGCTCCTCATTTTACAATAACCTCTAAAATAAGTGAGTGTCCTTAAAAAAATGAAAGATACATGTTTGCTTCTTAAATTTCTCTACAGAATAACTATTTATATATGACTGATAAGGAAAAAAGAGATAATTCAGACTAACAGAACTGTTGAACATTGGCTAGATAACCACTGTCTTATGCAAACTCAGTCTGACTATAATCAATACAAACACTGAAGGGCTCTTCTGAAGGTGATGGAGATGAGGGGAGGGACGAGGATTCATGTGGAAAGAAGAGAGGATACAAGAAGCATTGTTAAGATGTGAGAAGGAGGCCAAATGTCAGGGAGACACGGACGGTCTCTGGAGCCTAGAAGGAGAACAAGGACGAGTACACACAGGTAAAATGAGATTATGTGATAGAAACCAAATGAACAGTTGTAGTCCCATCCCATTATACTCAAGGTTACACAGGTAATCACAGGCAAACCCTGTCCAGGGAGCTATTGTCTGTACAGAAAAGTAAGAATTGAAGTGATGAGAAGAAAGGCCCAAAATCTCAATCAAGTAATTGAACAACAATAAAGAAAACCCCAACATAAAACTCAGTTTGCATAACTTTGACTTCATTGCCTGTTACCAACCTCAGCTAAAATTTCAGCATCCTGAGGTTTGCAGGTTGCCTTAGGAAAACTGGGAGGAAAATAAGGTATTCCAAGGACAAATGAGATGGAAAAAGAGAATGTATAGAGGGCCCAAAATACAGAGTGTGTGCCTAAAATAAGAGCAGATATTACAAAAATGTAGGAAAAGGGCAAGGTGTATCTCACGTTGTAAATTTAAACAGTGGCATAGAAGACAGTGAAGGGAGAATTAGATGCAAGTAAAATACTGTACTGTAGTGTAAAAATACAAAATTATTCCAAGGACTTGAAGAGGAAACAAGCATCTCCTTTATCCTGAATATACTAGATGGTTTTCCCCATTCACTTTCAAATCATTAAGTCAATAGGTAGAGAAAATTCAACCAGAACAACTCTTTCAAAACAATGTCTCAAGGTTTGCAGGACCTGCAATGCCCCGTGATTTTCAAGGCTGATATACTCATAAAAGTATATGTTACTTTTAAACTGTACCAGATTCATCAGGAACTCACAGTAGGAAAATATATGGTGAGTAGTAATTACAAGAGAAAGATCCATGCCACCTCCCTTGATCAACCACAGCCACAAACACACTACCTAAAATGACATGTGAAAATACTTAAGAGGCTGTCAAGCACTTCCCAAAACTTCTGGAAACTCTGCAAACCTCTAACTTCCTAAGACTTCCTGGAAGCTGGGAAGCAATCACGTGTTGCCTCTGTCTTTGCTTCTCTGGCTGTGCATCTGCAAGATATCTCTCTTGCTAGACCTTACAGGGACCTTGAAACTAGCTCATTCTGAATTGCATTTGCAGAAAATCTCTTATATTGCAAGCCTTCCTGTAATACAGCCTGCTGACTTGATGTTGTTACCTCTGTATTTGTTTACATTTTCACCTTTTTACTTCATTACATACATATAACGTGCTGAGAACACTGCTAATCAATAGCAGCCCAGAATTACAGCACTTTTATTTGAGGTGTTTAGCTTGGGTCCAAATTAAAATTCTGACAGATTTTGGAAGTGTCTGGCTCAGAAATTTTATTTTGAATCCCTGTCCACTCGCTAATTTTATCACATTGTAGAGCACACAGACACTGATCAAATTCTTACCTTGCTCGGCTAAGGTGATCCATTGATACTTGCTTTCCTGACTTCGTTGTTACTCATGTTCCTAGTAGTCAAGTTCAGTGGCTTGGGGAAAATGTCTTTTTTTCCACTTGGCAACATTTCCTTACTGAAACTGAAATTTTTTTAAAAATTAAAAAGTAAAAATATGTATAGTGACATATCACATGGGAATTTCTGAGTTGCAGCCTAGAATATGAAAGCCTGACAAAACATAATGCTTAACAAGAGTAAAGGAAAGCAAGAGAAAGAGTCAAGAATAATAACGGGCATTATTAAAAAGAAGAAATGCAGAGTCACTCTCTTTCTCCTCACAGAACTGTCGTCACAACTATTGAAGACAATTAAAGGCTTCAATTCAGATAAAAATCCCCAAACACTAAATGTTATACACACACTCAGAGAGGATGAGAAATGATTGCTGCCTCAAGCACTTGCACTCTAAGAGGACAGGACAAAGGACAGAAGATGAAATAAGGGAGCAGAGGGCTTTCTCTTGAAAGATGCTGTACTCTTTCGGTGCTGAATCAACAAAGCTCTTAAATATGCACTCTTTCTTTGAAGACATAGTTCAGCATGACTGTTTCAAGATAAGTACGTGCTTAAGTGTTTTGGTGGACCAGAGCCAGGTTACTTGGCAGCTGTCAGGACTGAGCCCAGAAGATGTCTCGTCCGTGGCTGTGTTGAGGACAGGCAAAGGAATAATTATAGCCCATTGGTCTTATTGATGTGAGCCCTAGTATTTCTGCTACAGTCTCTTGTCAGAGCCAGTCATAGGTACATGCAGAGTGTCAGGTCCACACAGGGCCGGTCCTTTTAATAAACTTAAAAAATGGCTAAGAAATATAGAATTACGTTATGAAATATGGAAAACTTCACCTTCTAGCAACACTTCTATGCTGTGCATGCGGTAAAGCACAGAAAAATAGCCCCAAAATATATAATTTCCCTGAGAGAAGTTTGAACACTTGAAAACACTAAATTGTTAGTTTCCACCATCCAGTCTTACAAACATAGTTGTGTGGGGCAACAGGAAAGATGGCAGAGAGCCAAGCTGTCCAGTGGGTGGCATAAATTAGCAAAGAAACATTTCAAAGAGACATAAATATAGAAAACATTCCACAGTTTTCTTACTTAACTCAAAACTGTCACAAATACTGTTGTATAGTTGCATGTTTTTTTAGCTGCGCCAGCTGAGCAGTTTGAAGAATTCAAGTTACAGCCAGGATGCTGTATATGTATCTGGATAAAACAGAACACACACTATCCAAGAGGCAAAAGAGTCAGGGTACTTTTGGACAGCAGAGATTTCCTTAACAAACTGCACAGAATACAGTGCGCTGCCACATGCTTATCCCACCACTGGGGAGAACAGACATGGCGGGGAGTGGAGGGGAGCAGGGACAGAAATCAGTTACTTGCAAATGAGTTCACCACCATAGAGAAAAGACTGAATTTTCAGCTACAGAGGGTAGATGAAAATCGACAACCATTAATGGCTGGGGATGCAACTTTCCCTGTGAATCCAGCGTACCCCCAGGTTAGGCAGAAACAGTTTTCTTCTTAAATTAATTCCAAGATTAGTGCAAAACAAAATGAGTTCTGGGTTGCTTGGCTATGTTCAGCCATATGTATTTTGTCCTCAGGTATTTGGCCCTTTGAAACCATACCTTTCACAAGTCCCTAAGTACAATTTGTCTGAATGAAATAATTACTATGGACCCATAATGAATCTTATAAAATGGTTTCTGCTATATCACAGCAAATAAAGGCTAGGTAGTCTACCTCTGTGTCACTCTGCTGTACTGTTTGTTCTTTCTTGGGGTACCTGTAGCCACTGAGACAAACTATAACTAGTTGATTGCTGATTAGGAGCTTTCAGAAGCTCTTAACTCCCAACAGGAAGCCACACCTCTGAAAAGCTGATCAGCAGCATTTCTCACTCTGGAAAGCACTTCTCCATGCAGGAAAAGTTTCATTTTTCAGCTTCTTCTGTGGCTACCTGATGAACTTAGTAACTGTCCCACCTTCACAGATTTCAGAAGTGGCACCAGCCACTTTGTCTATTGAAAGGAGATATTTAGAAAGAACTGTGTAAGGAGTTGAAGGACTTGCAATGGTTCCTTGTTACTTCAGAGAATTCCATGATTACATGAGAGAAAGAAAAAAAAAATGGTCACAAACAAAATAAATAGCTGATGGAAAACTTAAGTATCAGGAGGAAACAAAGTTGTCTTATTAAGTTCACCTGAATACTATTGCCCATGCAATTTCTAGATTTTATCTTTTTCTTCTCTGTCTTCTGAATAACAATGATGCTACAGACCAGTAATAATAGACTCAGAGGACTGAGATTCCTTCCTTTATAGTTCTTTCCTGGGACATTACATGATTTGCATTGCTTCTAGTTTTTAAGAGTGGCTTTATATAACTATCAGTTCCTAAGAAGCGCGCTTCTCTTCACCTCCCTGCACACTTCACATTGGGACAGGAGAAGAAACAAATGAAAAGCATTGTGAGATCCACTAGCACTAAGAAAGAGGAGGTGAAAGGAATAATATATATGTGTCCCTGAAGGAAAGAACATTGTTAAAAATAAAGATGAAAAACCAGACTAGGTTTCAAAACTACTCAAACATACAAGGCTGCTTGTATTAAAAATGAGAAGGAACACATCCCTAGGTTTTCATACTTAGATTTACTTTCTCTTTCAACTTTGCAAAAAGTTCTCTGCTAGTGGAAGTATACGTTTCTAATAAAAAAATTGCAGTTAACATTAACAATGTGCCTTTCACCCATGGACTTCAAATTGCTTCACAAGATAGAGTTCTCACAGTTGTTCATAGTCAGATGAATAGGGCAGTTTAATTAGGTCCATCTCACTCTAGTTAAAAAGAAGAAGGGAAGTTGAACAACCCATATTCCAAACACTTGTGTTGAGACTGGACTTTGAACTCATTACTACACAAGCATAAAGCGGTGGAGTTCAAATTCCTGGCACAAGCAGTTTAACCAGAAGTGGAAAAGAGAGTAAATACTGATTTTTGTAGAGACATCGGACTTGGGAAATCTAAATTCAGTTTGTTATTTTGCTGTAGGTGTTGAAGCATTTCAGGCAAGGTACTCTCTGGGCTTATGGCTCTCATAAGTCTGGTAGTGTTATGAGTGTAATTACATTAAACATTATGAGTTCCTCAGGTACTGCTACAACTCTAGGCTCAGTTAAAGGGACTTTAGCTGTAGGGACCCTCTAACAATCCTCACTGGTGACACGGTGACAAAAAAGCTAACATGCAAGGCTTCTGACCGTTAGTCCTTCACTCTATATGGGGCAACTTTTTGATAATTACTTGCTCTAGACTTCTGACCTCCATTTAATCCCACTTGTCAAAGGAACAATCAGCCTGGGGTAATTTGCCTCACCAGGCTCACACTGTCACTGCTAACAAGCATTCCTCAAGACTACAGCCCTCATGCTGTCATCCTTCTGTTGGTGTTACCTGTAGGCAATGCAGTAAAATTTCAAGATCACCGTACTTCAATTGTAGCCTTCTCTTCTGACTTGTTAGTACAGTTCCCATTCTGAAGCAATGCTCCTGCTCTACTGTGCATTCCCTGGTCACTGAAGAGCAAGCAGCCAAGAAGTCTTGGATACATCTTTCTTTCTTGTGGTCAATGGTACTCTGACCACGGAAGCTGTTTGACCAGGGAAATGCCCCGGTGAGGTCACAAAGGATAGCGCGCTCTTCCTCACCCATTATTTTAGCCCAGCAAGTTTAAGATGAACAGGATTCTCAAACATACCTCTCTTCCAAATCTTCAACAGCTTCCACAGACATCAGAAAAAGCTTCAGAGGCTATCCCCAAACTCATGAAGTAATGCCCCCCCCACCACCTCCCCCTCTTCCCTCCCCCCAAAAAAAGAAAATCAAAACTCCACAGCACTTCCCCCTTCAAACACACGTTACTAGTGGATTTTCTTCTTTTTAATAATGTCTGTCAATAAAGAGGTCTAGCAAAAATATCCCAAGGAACGTCACCAAAATTTAGACGAGGTATGTTTATGTTAGGACAAGTTTATTTACAAAAAAAAAAAAAAGAAAAAGAAAAAGAAAATCACTCACATTTGTCCCTTTGAATCTGACTAGGAATTTTTCACAATCCTTATACGAGTAATGAAGGAGATGAGAGATGTAATCTTAACATTGGTCCCACCCTCTAACACAAGAGATTTGGATTTTTATTGCCACTAATAATTACACAGGCAGAGGAAGAAGAGGCAGAGTGAGAATTTTAGTGTACAAATATTTATATTCACAAGCCAAAAATCACGTAGCCATCCGTTACACAAAGCATTAGCTTACACTGTATTTCATTGCCTAAACAGCTAGAAATTGAGATCAGACTTCCCATAGGATTAAAAGTATGCATTGAATTTGTCCATATTTAAAGTATCAGAAAGGCAGATAAAAGTTTGCAATGCCATGAGACTGTAAAGGGAAAAGAAAATCAGAGAAAGGTCGTTGGAGGCCAGCAAGCGAGAGACTAAAGACAGCTTGCAGAACAAGAAGTTCATTTAAACACAGTAATTTGAAAACAGGCACAACAGGAGACGATCTATATTATCTTTTATTTGCTGAATCTTTTTGCTTTTACTACTGCCAATTCCACCCCTGCAGTTTAGACCTGGCAGCTAAATCTCTGTTGCTTTCCAGCAGCTTTCAGAAAACAGATAAGGAACCAAGCTAGCAAAGAAATAGGCTAAAGTACTCTCACTTTCTCTCTCACTCTGTGTTCAAGTACAGTGAGTGAATCTTTCTTTACAGCATCATCTAGAGGCTTGGGAACTCTTGACAGCAGAAATCTTACACTGACCTAGAAACGTCTGAGTCTATGACTACCATAAACTTCTTGTTAATGGTTTCCCAAGTTGTTATATACTTTTCAGCAGTATTGTGTATATCTTGGCAAGATAATGAGACTTAGTCAGTTCGCGCTCAGGCGCCACAAAGGTGATACTGTCTTGATATGTAAGATTCCAGAGTGGTTTGGATCCTGCAGAGAGAAAAAGGAGGAAAGACCTCTAGCTATTATCTGGATGGCATAATCATTCTACAGAGAAAGACCCATCATATTTTACAAGAGAAATTATACACAGAAGATGGTTTAAAAAAAAAAAGCATACAGACTATTCTGTTGCTGTGCATTTGTTCTGAGACTTTTATTTTTCATAGAAATAAATATCTACTGAGCCCAAATGTTCTCAACCTATTTAGAAATATTTTCCTCACATCCTTTTTACAAGCAGCTGCAGCATTCTATGTGGACTACAAAACCAATCTTTTTAAGCTATCAGTGTCTGTGCTTGAATCCAGTTATTTTTGTACTTTGTTGACTCTGCTTTAGGGTCTTAAAAATAAATCAGCAATTCATTCTGTACATCTTTACACCTTGGAAAATAGTTGAAATTCTCTAATGAGGAGACAGAATTGGAGAACATGTACTGTGTTATATGTACTGTGTGATCACTGACTTCAATGGGATTGCTATGCATTGTCCTCGCTTTATACAATACTAAACTTTGAGCTTGCATCCTGCTGCCTATCATGGTGCAACACTGCAAAGAAAAACCTTGCTTAGAGCTCTGGACACTTTGTCTCTTCTTTTCTTCCTCAGTGGTAAGTTACACTCTGTTACTAAAACTACTGAACTTTACAGTCCTCCCAAGACAAAGTTCAAAATGAGATCCAGCTTTGATCCTTTCACCAGTGTTTCTTGATGGTGCCTCACAGTTGAAGTTCTCTCTTTTCAAGAACTCTGGTCTCAGACTCTGGCTGATGAATGGGTATGAGCCCTGCTTGCTTCTTTTCCTTCAAGAATTTCCTCCTATACTGTCACAGCCCATACCCTCCTTACCAGTAAAGATATGCCTATGACTTTCTGTTCAAATGTTACCCTTTCTTGTTGAGGTAGTTCTACCCAACCACCAGAATAAAGTTTACAGGCAGCTTTTGAGCTCCTGTGGTCAAAGTGTCCTAGACTTCCATCCTTCTCCTTGGTTTCTCCAGCGCAAAGAAAAAGAAGGGTTTCTAGAGTGCCTTTGCAATCACTACTTACAATTTCGCCATGCCTGAAAACGAAGTCTTAGAATTCTTCATTCCCAAGCACAGTCCTCTGCATGCATTTATCCTGAAACACCTGTTTTCCAGCTTTACTAATTTTGCTAGGTATCTTTATACAGTACATCCTGCTAATTTACTGATTATTTTGGTAGAACAGCAGGATAGAACTCTCATTCTTTGACCTACAGATCTGACCAGTTATTTGTGTTAGAAGAGACCTGGAACCAGAGATGGTCAATCATTTCTCAAGAAAATTGTAATTCAGTAAGGCATAAAATTTCTCTGGAACACAAAGCTCAAGCTGTTGTCTCAAACAGGAGAGGCTAGACAAGAAATATCTGTTATTTGGCACACTTAAAAAAAAAACAAAAAAAACCCCCCAAACTTAAAAGGCTCTCTGCTTGACCCAAAAGGCACAAGCAGTACAGCTCTTTTAATCAAAGCATGCAAAAATTTCTTCATATTCAAGGTGTCAAATCATGATCCCATTAATAGTAAAACTTCCAGCAGCTGTAATGAGAGAATGAGCTTTGGTTTTTTTCCAGCATTGCTGGAATGGGCATGCAATCAACTTCAAAACAAATTTAATTCAAAGACTAATTCTGAAAGCATATTGATACAAAGGGACCAATGCAAACACCTACTGAAGTCTGTAGGAGACTTTCAATTGCATAATTTTTAAAGACCACGACTTGATGTGAATTCATTATAGGCTTTGGTCTTAGGACAAACTTCATGAAATGATGGAAGAATAGCATAATATCATAGTCATAGAAACAAAAAATCTGAATGAGATTTAACATGGCTCAAATCTTCCTGTTTCAATATATTCATAATCCAAATAAAACTGTTGATGATACCGGTATCAGTCTAGAGGAAAAATGGCATGAGATTATACAAGTATAACCAAAGCATTAAAAAATTGATTTCATTATGCAATATTGAATTTTAAAAGGCTGTTTCACTGGAATTTAAGAAGAGAAGACTCAAAACATCTAATATGTTTGTTATGATAGAAAGTGGAAAGTAAACCAGTATCACTTGCAGCATAAGGTTTCCTAAACTCATACTGTAAAAGTCAACTGGGCAGAAGTACATTGATCAGTTACTTCACTGTTGAGAAGGAATACGTAAAGATAGCAATAATAGGCACCTATTGAATCATTTCACATTTTCTTGTGCTATAAACTTCTTAAGTAAATCAGCAGATTTTTGCTGCATTGTGATGGCTCTAAATCTCAGAAAAGCATTTTGTGAATGGGTCAATGCATTAGCACCTCAAGCTCAATTAGCTACGCTACCACCAGGTTGTGAAAATCTACAATAAAAATAAAACTGCTTTAGCCCATTAGATTAAAAGTGACTATAAATATTAAGTGTTGTTGTAAATGGAACCAACTTTTGGGTATGTCATCTAGTTTTTGAAGTCTCGTTTAAGATTTAATTCTTAAAGGACATTGGCATGGTTTCTTGCTACAGAGTACTAATACCTCATGAGAAAGCATTTAAAACATGAATTGAGGGAGCATCTATTAACAATAAAATACAGCTTTGTTCACACTCTATTTACATTTTGTTTTATTTCATTTTTCATTGTGTTTCTCAAAAAGTTACTTGCTTTGAAAAACAAAGTAGTCAAATTTGGAAACAGATATGATTTCAGTAACCAAGTGTAGCACTTTAAATGGGATACTTATAAAGCAAACTTAGACCCGAGTAAGTTTTAATAAGACAATTTTGATTAATAAATAACCTTTTTCAAACTCATGCTTCACATTTGAATACAAGGCATTACTGCAAAATAAGATGAAATAAAAGATGAAAAGAAAATTGTTTCCTGCCCCCATTCCCATGGCCCCAGTAATTCCGCAGCCCCAGGACCTGTTGCCTTCATGGAAACCTCTTAGGGAAGCAGTGGTATTTCTTAATGAACCAGAACCAGCTTCTCAGTGTGGTTCTGGGTAGGCTCAAAGAAGGGGAACTCATTTATGCTCACAGAGACCCAATTTACCTGAACTTCCATTGCTGTAACCCCAATTACAAAGTTGTGAACTTCCATCCCAGAAATTTATTAAAAACCAGGAAAGCCGGACTGTTACACTTGCTGGATTTACTCATGATCCTAAAGGTCAGCATACGTATATTTATCCATACATAAATTGGAGAGAAACGGGTGTACTTTGTGTGAAGTCCACCCCTGTTTAAAGGGCTAGTTAAGGAAATCCTCAGCGTATATTACTAGTATTTACCTGGGGGCAGAGGTGCAGGAAGACACCTGGACAAATCTGAAAGCACTGCTTCATGGTCCATGGCAGCGCAATGCAGGCCAGCTTCGACATAGCTTTGTTAGCAAAGAGGGACATTTAGCATGGGCAATGACTCTTGCAACAATATGTTTTCCAGACACTGACTAGCTCCCATCCAGCCGGTTCATATGGGAGATCTGTGCTGCTTTGACGTGCCCTTTGCCGGTTTCACGGACCTGTTAGTACCACTCATCTATTTCTCTAAATCCTTGTACTGTGCCCATCACTGAGGTGGCCAAACATATTCCCCTTCTACAGACAGCTATTCTATGGCACTTGGGGTTCTAATTTGTCTGTTTTGTACAAGCTGCATGGTATTTAAACAGCTCTGTCTCAAAGCTTCAAAACTTGCATGTACATCCCTTTAAGTCATGTTACTGAGAAGGAGCTGGTAAAGATTTTGTTTCCCTCTCTGTTCTTCTGTCATGATTAATAGTGACAGCTGAAAGCAAGTGGCAGAAGGCCAAGGAATCAAAGGGCATAGCAATAACAGTTCTGTTTCCCTGCAATTCACAAATTATTTCATTATCTTTCGACACTGCAGTCGGGGTGCAAATCCAACACTATACCAGCTGCCTGGGTTACAGACATTCAGGTAGGTTTGATCTGATTGAGTAACGCCCACTCTCCAAAAAACTTTTTCTAGTTCTAAGAGTCGACAGACCACTGGAAAATTTGATATTTTCTCTTCAAAGACCATGTCAATGTACTTGACTGTAAAGAAATCATTTCTGTATAAGCATTGCAGTCTGCTCACTTTGAAAGATCTGAATGCTCATGTTTTGCATCCGTTAAAAAATTGAATGCATTTTTCTACCTACTTTATAAGCTGATTGTCAATGTACTTCAAAAAAGACAAGTGGAAAAATATATTTCATGATGTTTTTAAATCATCTTCTTACGGGCTTCCTGAGATTGACAGCTCTGCAGAAAAAGAAAGATTCTTCATTTGAAATTAAATAGAATAACTTGGAATATCTGAAATTGTCAGGAGGCTTTTTGAAAAGATGTCCTTATGCACGTAACTGCAAGTCCATCTGTTGTTTTAATTTGTCTCTCTAATAATTCCCTGGAGTTTCACTTGGTTTGAATGTTAGAATAAATAGAAAGGAATCAAACCATGCATTCTTTAAACAAAATTTATCCAAAAATACAGTTCTGTGCATTAACTCTTGCCTGTGCCAGCCTCATTTCAAGTTTCACTGTTTTCATTAACATTTACTGAGCATCTATTTAAAGCAAATGTATTCATTCCAACAGTTTCTCTGCCTTAAACGGAACTTTATACAGTTTAGAGCTTAAAGATAATTGAAGTATGCAGCTTAGTTAAAACAGGTAGCTGTATTAACCATATCATCTATTTATACTTCCGGATGTTCTTAAATTGTCAAAATTTCACTAAACATGTATTTCAAGTTTCAAGATGCTTGGCAACAAGAATGATATGTTACTAGTTCTGAAAAAAATTTAAAAGCAATTTGTTTACCTGATTTCAAGTAATTCTTCTTATTTGGATAAACAAAGAATAACACACTGCATATTAACAATTTTGCTAGCTCTGATGCATGATTCATCTTGCTGTGTACAAACTAGTGAAATTTGCTACATCTTTTTCAAAGTCTTAGAAGATAATACTAACTCTACCTCAGTGCTAGAAACACTCAGGATCCAGGCCACTTCTGGAGTGATTTAAGGGGAAGAACCGTGGTCTTCAATTACATTTAAATAGCAATTAAAAGGAGAGTATAAACTGATTATTTACATTACATAAACTGATTGTTTACTTTATTCTGCAGCTAGAAAAAAAAATCAAATCATTGCTTCCAAACTACCTACAGCATAACAATCTAAAGAGGCAGTCTGCTAAATTCTCAACTTTTCCCCCAAGCCTAAATTCTACTATTTGTGTAGTTGAATTGGATGTTTCAGGCTGAAGCCAAATCTTGATCTTTCATGTTGATAGAAATGCATTGGAACCAATATGTCCAAGGCCATTATACACGCAAATAGTATCTTGCATTGAGTACCATCTCCCTCTGTTAAAATGGATATTTGGAGTGAATACATTGGAATTGGTCCCTAAAATTGTGTACTAAAACATAACTTGCCAATTTTTTCATATATTGTCAATTGTTTCTGTAACTGACTAGAAAAATCCTACAGAATCCGACAAAGGAGGCTTTGTTCTCATTCAAACACCTTATGGAATTTACCAGCACTTACAGGTCGGCCATTAAAATCTCAAAATGGCTAAAAAGGAATAAAATGCAGTGACTAGCTACCCTTATTTATGTTTATTCTTAAGCCCATTTTAAAACCCAGGCTAATTTCTGAGGAATCATTCTGGATTTTACCTGCCCTCTTCCACAAGCGACATTGCTAACTTGCATATGCCGTCATTGCTTTCATCCAGTGTCCACACGAGCTAATGATGAATCTCCCATTACATTTAGATGAATTTGGATTGGTCTCCCCCAGGGGCCTCAGCATGTGCCTGTTCGGTTTCACCTGAACATGGACAACCAGGGAAAGGGGGCATTCTTTGGGAAACTCAAAACAGGTATCAGACTCTCAGGAGTGCCTGTGCTGTGATTGTTTCCATGATCTACTTCAGAGTCAAACCTTCACCTGGTGTAAACTGACACAATTTTGGCATAAACTGCAGATTAAGAGATTGGAGGACACAGAATGGAGGAGAGAAAAAATAAGCCTCTGACCTGAGGTTCTATTAAATCTCCTTAGTTACCTAAACCACACAGAGATGGGGTTGTTATTAGTTTTATTCTATATATGAGGGAGGACAGAAATGCATTAACCGTACACTAAAGAGCACTTCCTCCTCCAGGTTCTCCTTTCAGATTCATGAGCTCCACGAGCTCAGAAATTGCCACCTTCTCACTTCTGTAGAGGCCATGGGCAAACTGATTCTCCAGTCTTCACCTATGCTTCTTAAAAAGCTTCCCTGTCTGTCCCCCCCCAGTACTCATAGAAGGCTACCAAGTCCCACTGGTAACCCTGATCAGTAGGCAAAAGCCATGACCTACTACCTGAAACTGTTTTAACTAGCCCAGAACTTTTTAACCCAAAGGGGAAAGTGAGACAGCTCAGTTGGAACACGAGCAGTGCTGCTCTCGTCTCGCAGCACTTTGGCAAAGAAGGGTCACAGAAGCTGGACGTGACCCCATGGACAACAGCTTCTTTTGATGATGCAGCTATTTGGAAAGGAAATCCTAGGGAGTATTTTAGTATAAAATGCAAGCCAGGGAGAGATTATTATTTTTGCATTACCCATTTTTCCAAAACTCATCCAGCAATGCATAGTCATGTCTGATTTTTGACTCCTTTCTACTGAAGCCTTCCTTATTCAATGCCATTACGACTAAAACACATCATTTCATATTGTTTTCACAGTACATTGACAACCTAAGCACCTCACTCTCCAAAGGCATCACTCATAACTGCATTAGCTTTTCCACCCAGTATCACCATATTCTACTGACTCTGCTTAAATCAGCAGCTTATAAATGGATAATGTCTCTCTCCCAACCTCCATGAGGTGAAACTGTTATAAAAAATGTGAACAGTGAAGTATGTCAAAACGGCAGGCAGTCCAGCATGGCATGCTTACTCCAGCAGAGATGCCAGGGTGAAGTCAAGCTAGATTTCTGCTTTGAAAGGCACAGACACTCTAGCCTCTGCCAAGTGACACCAAAAACTGCATACTGATGTTCAAAGACAACATTTCTTCCCTTCCTCCCCTACCAGCCTTCTGTCACCTGTGGACTGCTCCATTTGCAGCTATCAAAGGAATAAGGCTTTTAAATGGTACCTGAAGTAACATGCTATACACCACTGGGTGCATAAACACGTACAGAAGAATTAACTGCCCGAGAAAGATAACGATGATTCCCGAAGGCAAAAGGACACTAATTGGGACTATCATCAACATGGCTGCTTTAGGTTGCTAGAGGAAATAAAAGAGGATTCAGTTCTTCCTGAGGTTAATATAGATGTGGGAAAGGCAACATGAAAAGCTGAAATAGTGAGGGGGAGAAAAAAAGGATCATGCTTCTTCCATCATAAGGGTCCACTCGAGCGTAACCTGTATGAAGTTTCACTGAACTAGATCACCTCCTTAAAAAACCATGGGTTGCTCCTTGCCAGGGAGAAATAATCAGGGAGTGCAAGAGGGGAAGGTTGAATTTAAGTTCTATATTTCCTCTGCTTCTTTTTGAAGATGCATGCTTATTTGGTGCCTCTTACGGGCTGCTGTGACTAATGCCACAGTCAACTATGCAAAGTTCTTCGAAGACATAAAACCAGCATGGATCCTGCTAAAAACACATACATCTCTCCCTCGCTGGTAGGGTCTCTGGGAGTATGCTACATTCTGCACATCCCTAAGGCAAATGAACACTCAGATTTTAGCAGTGGCAACATATTAATTTTAAAAATCACTGAAGTGCCCCTGGCTGGAGGGAGCCCAGCCTAATCATTAACACTTATTGCCTCAGGGAGGGCTGAAGACTCCAGTTCCCCAATATTTCTGTATTAAGTCTGTTAAAAAATATAAGCCCTAACCAAAAGCAAAACAAATCTCTAAGTCACTCGAATATTCTCCCAGAGATGCAAAAATGCTGCAGCAAGAAATATCTTTTAGTTGTTAGTTATGCTGCTATTAACTACGAAAACACCCTCTGAATAAGCAGTAGGTGGCAGACAGTTCTGACAGAAGAGACAAAAGCTTGCTATACATAGGCGCTACCAAGTTAAAATCTTCAGCGTGGTGCACAGACATTAAACTCCACCTAATTCCCCCCATTAAAAATGTTTCTTTTTTGTTTCATTGGTTTCATTCATCAAGAACATTTTGCCCGACTTGCATGTTCTTTTGGGACAAATTCCAGAACTCTGTCAGCTGCTGTGCTGATGGGGACCCGGTGGACCAGCAAGTTATGCTGCATCATGCACAGAGAGTACTTGCAGGGAGTTTAAGACCAAATAAACTTTACAAATATCATCACTGGGTTTAAATTACATGCTTGGTGAATTCTTTCTGTTAGATCTAATCTAAAGAGGTTTTTTTTTTCTCTCTCCTTCCTGAAGGATTCATTTGCCCCTGCTGCTTATTACTCATCAAAAGTCATCATTTTCTATCTGTGACATCCTGATAGGCTGTTGCCGTGGAAAAGATTATGAAGCTGAAAACAAGCAAGATGATTTGCATTAAGAAGTGAGTTTCAAAGTATGCAACTTTTGTTCACAGAGGGACTTAAGACACATTTGATCAGGCAAAGATAATGTTACAGGGGAAAATAAAAGATTTACTTGAGAGAGACCTTTTGCTTTTTTAAATAGCATAATGATTGGTATCGCAGAGCAAATTGTAAAATCAAATTATTAAAACTATTCTTTTCAAACGCTCCTTTCCTAGATGTTCTTCTCTAGTTTATCTTTCTCTTCTACTGAGCTCTGGAATAACAAATCTCCTACTGGCCAAATACCCAGCTGATGTGGCTCAGCACAGCTCCATTCACTTCAGGGTAGCTATGCCACTTTATCAGCAAAGGATCTGAATCTCTCCTTCAGAGCAGAAATAACACAGTACAACAGGAAAAGGAACCTCTCTGTGCAAAAAGGATCATTTGAGGAAAATCAGCCCTTGGTGTACTAACAACTAAGTGTAGCTGAGTGTAGCCAACAACTGCACTGCTTCATGGCATTTACAGCCTACCAAGTATCAACTGTTAATTGATTGGAGCATGAGATAAAAGTCTGTTTATAATTAGACCTGACAACATTCACACACCTTGATTTGGGATGAAAGCATCCTCTTACCTCTGAGCTCTCTTTCAGCAACATACAGCACTCCAGATGTCAGGCTTAGCAATAGAAAATTCTGCTGGAGTGAGGAAGGGAACAATTTATTACTCCTTAACATAGGAATTGCATGGGGCTACTCTGCTGCTTTCCTTTTTGTGCTTTTCTTAGGTGAGGAAAGAAAGAAAACCTAGTTACCTTTAGACCCTACCTGGACAGCTAGATTTCTATTCTTTGATCTACCGCAGGTTTTTCTTCCTGATATTGAGTACATCTCTCAGGCCCAGAATACCCAAAGACACCTCCATAAGTCAAAAGGACAAACCCAGTGATGGGTCCTTCTGTCTCTAAAATTAACAGTTTGTCTGCAAGATGATGCTGGATAACTGCCTGTGTATTAAAAGCAGTACCTATATAGATGAGTGGCTGCACCGGGTTATATATTTGATTGATAACAACTTACAGTATCCTACTTTCATGGTGAAGGCTGGTTTGCAGCAGCCCAGGCTGCTGTCTTAGCCGAGATCCTCCCTCTGGGCAAATATCACTCACCAGTTAGTTCAAGGAGGACAAAGTCCAGGAAGATGCTGTGGAATGATTGCTGGAGGTGATTTATTGATATGTCCCCCTCTTAAGGGAAGGTAAACCTCCAGGGTGGAGTGAGGTGGATATACATGAGATCTGTTCCATAATAATTCCCTGAGCAACATAACTTGCAACCTTAGATGTTAGCAACACTAGGGGAGCTTGGTACGCTGACTCTGAGAGAAACAACACGGAGGGTGGAGCAGAGTGGAAGCACTGCAGCCAGGCTCTGTGGTATCACCGTAGGGATGGGAACTGGCACTACTGAAACAGGAATGGAAGGTCCCTGCATTGAATCCACTGAAGCAAGGAGGTGAAACAATGGGGTTCTGTCAATGCTATGGCCTTACTTCTGATTTATATCATAAGTGCCAAGTTCTGGAGTAGACACACACGAAATCATGTCCTCTGGGTGAACTTTTCTCATTATAATCTCATTATAATACCAAGACACGCCTCCATCCCAAAAGCTACTCACCTTCAAGGTGCAACCACCCCTCACTGAATGTGTGCTCTGAATTTTCTCTAGCATATACCTTTAAAAGTAAGCCAAGGAGACATTATACCAATCCTAATAAAGTTATGTATGACTAGAGTCACTCAAGCTCCACCTAAAAATAGGAAAATAGTATAAAAGACCTTAAGAAAGGAGGAATGTCAGGGAAGACACCGTCATAGACAAGTCAGTCGACAAGCTGAACCTCTCTTCCCCCCCCCCCAGGGACGCCTATTAGGTGAGATTCGAACCCTCGGTTATACCGAGTGCTTCTCCGGGAAACTTAGAAATCTCTGTAGAGTTTTTCCATAATTTAGTGTGCTTGTAGTCGACTGTATTATTATTTGCATGTGCTTTGCAGACAGTGTATTTATCACCAGAAATCCAAAAGAACCTGTACTTCTGTTGCTTTAATAAACTATACTGTTCATTAAAATCCAGCCATGATAGTTCATTGAATGTGACCAAACTCCTTAAGTCTGGCTGTTCTAGTTCATTGAACGCGATTAAATTGAAAGTACAGTGTGCTGTTAGCGCATCCATAATCACGATAGTTCAATATATTGGACGGCACCAGAATTATAGTGCTGAATTGGACATCACTCAGAATCTAAGCTTAGCCACCCCCAGCCCCTCTGATATCTGAGGACAAGCTGGAATGAAAGGGGGTTTATCTTTTGCCAAACTTCTTTACCCTTTAACGCAACAGATGCGGGTAGCTCTGCTAACCTGCCTTTTCTGGCAGCTGCCTCTCTGAGGCTTCAGGAGGAATTTGCAGAATTTCTTAATTCAGTCTTAGTTTTTGTTGTGACTTTAGCTCATACAGCAGTGCAGTAATCAACTCTACCGCTTATTTATTTATTCACAGAACACTAAAATGTGATGAATTTCAAAACTCAGTGGCTTAATTATTTTATTTTCTCCTGCTTTTTCCCCCTTTTTTTCATTATCTTTGTTCATTAAAACTAATATTCCTTGATGAGAATATTGGAGCACGACACAACATTAATTTTACAGCAGTTTCCCTATGAATATAATAAATTAGCTCATAATAGACCCAGATCATTTTCATTTTAAATAGCATATTACAACACATCTCACTGAATTCATCATTATATTACTGTTAATCAGTTAACATAAAGTAGTGTTGAATTTGCTTGTTAAGCTTAAATAATAACCTTTATCTATACTGTTGACCTTATCTTATAATGTCCTATAACCTTGCATTTGTTCCAGCATTTTGGGGGATCTTCCTAGAATGCTTGCATTGCCAGGTCAGTGGATATATTTCTTTATGAAGTTTTAATCTATGCTCTGAAATACTTTATTGAGTATGGAGGAGATGGACAATATTTCCCAGGGATTTTAGAACTGTTTCAATAAACTGAATATTTTGGTGTGTTAATTCAATAGTGGAAAGCTGTAGATTCTGGGCTTATAAATTTTGCCACTGGATTCAAAGGCACA
This sequence comes from Haliaeetus albicilla, assembly GCF_947461875.1. Lineage (NCBI taxonomy): Eukaryota > Metazoa > Chordata > Aves > Accipitriformes > Accipitridae > Haliaeetus > Haliaeetus albicilla. Next base: position 11,678,500 of record NC_091503.1, on the reverse strand, counting down.
GTCAAGAAAATCAAATTAACATTACACCCAAGAGCAAACGGATTGAAACTCAGAGAGGAAAGTCCCCATAGCCTTGAACCAATACAAAGTACACAACTGTTGGCTGTTCCTCGTTACCTGTGAGACTTGCACAACTCCTCAACTCTCCGAGTCCACTCCCTCCTCAGAGCTAGAAAGCAGAGCATCACCTGTCTCCAGTGTATTTTGCTGGAGGCTGTCACACAGCTGCATGTCACAGTGTGTCTACTGGCACATACAAGCCGCATTAGAAAAGAGGAATTTTACGACATCTAAAATTAGTGGCTGTTCTTCACCTGCTTTGCATTGGTCCAGAGGACCATAGTCTTCAGTGCAGTCACTTGGCTGTAAAAACCCCTTTCAAAGGATGGGCTCAGTTTGGAAGCCATTAATAAAGAAAGCAGCCTGTTCATATGTGTACGAATTTGCAGTAGGGAAAAAGACATATGCAGAACTAAGTAAATGTTTTTTAATATAAAAAATTTTTTACCCTCTCTGCAAGCCTGTCCTAGTCCTGAAAGCTAACCATCATGCAATGTGACACATAGTGAAAAGGAAAAAAATCTCTGCAAGCTGAAATGAGGTGGTAAAGAGAAAACAGGGTAGGAAGGGAAGTCAAGACTTTGAAGGTGTCTTTTTCTTTCTCCATCTTGCCTACAATTTTCTGCTACAAGCATCACAAGAATGGCAGATAAAGATCTGTAGTAAAATTTGAAGTTCTTAATTTGATCTGCTAATTACCTGTTTAATGCTTGTACCTATCTTGACAAAGCAAAGAAATTCAACCTCCACTATTCAAGTTCTTAATTCCTCCACTGCCTGCAACAGCAATGTTGCTATTGCATTCCCTACCCCTAGGAGCGCGATTATAAAGTTTAATGTCCTCCTACTAAAGTCAATGCAAGTAGGGGTTTCACCTGCTGGTTTTTAGCCTCTCATCTCCATAAGAGAGGAACAGATAACCACAAATCTAAAAGTTGGATTACTTCCTGAATATTTTTTTGCTATGCTTTATTTAAAAGTGTTTTGAGAGTATTTTGTCTGTTTAGTCCTTGCAAAAAGTTGGAATGTTTACCTGAATATTATACTTCAGCCATATTTCACTTACAAGTGCTCTAACAAGAATTTGGTGCTATTTTTCTTTTTAGTCCTTTTATGAAGCATGAAGAACATCAATGGTTCTAATATGCTACAAAGTTACTCTACTCCAACCTGCTCCAATACTGTAGGTCTCTGTGTGCAGCTTAGTTTCAGATTATATCCACATCTCACTTACTTAATTTAGGCTGGAAGAGCTGCAAATTGTTTTGGTTTTGTGCTGGTGTTGGACAACAAATGTGTATGTCATCAAGAGAAAAAAATAGATTAACTGAAAATTTTTTTTTAAAATCCTTTCTTCCCTTATTTTAAAACTCAGGTCAGTTTTCCAATAAGAAATCAAAACATTTTTTGTTAAAAAAAACCCTCAACATGAAATGTGTAGTCTTACACATTTTACTTCTTTTGGCTGAATGTGTTTGCTGAATTTGATGAGAGCTCATGGAATTTTTATCACCTTGAAACAGGATTTTACATAAATAAAAATCTATCATTCTAAGTGTAATTATATAAAACTATGGAAATCAGATCCAAGTTGTTGGTCTTTTAGAAAACAAAGGGGTAGTGAATAGGATCCAGAAAATAATTTTACCTTTGTATATTACTTTTGTGAAACCTATACAAGAATGCTCCAAGTGGCTCTGGCATTCTCATTTCTTAAAAGTTGTTGACAAATTGAAGGGCTTGCGAAAAGAAGCCACACAAATTAGTTTAGGTTTGGAGAAAATGCCTTATATTGAGAAACAAAGATCTCGGTCTGTTTAGCTTACCAGAAAGAAGATTGAAAGGTAGTTTGATTACAGTGTACAAATCTTAAATAGGGGAAAACACTGGGTTGCACACAGCTGTTTAATCTAGCAGGAAAAGGCAAAGCCAAAGTCAAGAGCTGAACTTAAAACCAAATTGAATTTAAAAATAGGAAGGTGGGGGAGGGAAATGAGTATAATTAAAAGTAGCAAAAGAAGACCTGGATTCTCCACCTATTTTTAACTATATGAAAACTGGATGCTCTTTCAGAAGACAAATTGTTTTAAACCCCAACAAGTTATTAGGGTCAATATTGGGGTAACTGATTGAATGTTAAATGCCAGTATTATTGAAGAAATCAGACTCAGAGACAGTATGCTAGTGTTCAATGAATGAAGTATGTCTTACTAGTAGAGCAGAAAGCAAGACTAGACTGAAAAGCCCCTAGAGGGCATTAGCCTGGGCTTTATGCCAGCATGGCAGAGGTTGTGACAGGGATAGGGAAGGCAAAGGGCTTACAATATATTGGGCTGCTGCTTGCTCCAAGATCCTTGGTCTGAGAGTCTGTTGGCCTCAACCTCTACAGAAGACAGGCCAAAATACTGCTAATTTGTGAAGTCAGTGCTTAATAGCTTTGGCTGTAATAAAAATGTTTAATAATTACAACATTCAGCACTTAGAATGAATTTCATCAGCATCCCTGTGGACAACTCAAGGTTAAGTGCATCACGAAATGGCACTTAAATTGCTAAGTCATCAAAAACCTACTGTTGACTTCAGTTCCTCCAGGAATATCAGCTATCCCCTGTGAAGGCTTCTCCAGCTGATTGCTGGTACCAACAGTGAGTAAATATATAAATAGGTAATAAGCATTTTAAACACTTTTCTTCTCATTTATCCTTTTCTCTTCTTCCCCTCCAACCCTGTCAACCAAAAAAGCAACAACAGCCATGTAGAATCATAGAATCATTTAGGTTGGAAAAGACCTTCAAGATCATTGAGTCCAACCATCAATCATGCCCACTAAACCATGTCCTGAAGTGCCTCGTCTACATGCTTTTTGAATACCTCCAGGGATGGTGACTCAACCACTTCCCAGGGCAGCCTGTTCCAATACCTGACAACCCTCTCAGTAAAGAAATTTTTTCTAATATCCAATCTAAACCTGCCCTGCTGCAGCTTGAGGCCATTTTATCTCGTTCTATCTCCAGCCACCTGACAGAAGAGACCAGCACCCACCTCACTACAACCCCCTTTCAGGTAGTTGTAGAGAGCGATCAGGTCTCCCCTCAGCCTCCTCTTCTCTAGACTAAACAGCCCCAGTTCCCTCAGCCGCTCCTCATAAGACTTGTGCTCCAGGCCCCTCACTAACTTGGTTGCCCTTCTCTGGACACGCTCCAGCACCTCAATGTCTTTCCTGTAGCGAGGGGCCCAAAACTGAACACAGGACTCGAGGTGCGGCCTCACCAGTGCCAAGTACAGGGGAACAACCACCTCCCTGCTCCTGCTGGCCACACTATTGCTGATACAGGCCAGGATGCCGTTGGCCTTCTTGGCCACCTGGGCACACTGCCAGCTCACATTCAGCTGGCTGTCAACCAGCACCCCCAGGTCTTTTTCCACCAGGCAGCTTTCCAGCCACTCTTCCCCAAGCCTGTAGTGCTGCATGGGGTTGCTGTGACCCAAGTGCAGGACCCGGTACTTGGCCTTGTTGAACCTCATACAATTGGCCTCAGCCCATCGATCCAGCCTGTCCAGATCCCTCTGTAGAGCCTTCCTACCCTCCAGCAGATCAACCCTCCCTCCCAACTTGATGTCATCCACAAACTTGCTGAGGGTACACTTGATCCCCTCGTCCAGATCATTGTTAAAGATATTAAACAGAAATGGCCCCAATGGTTCCCCTGGGGAACACCACTGGTGACCCGCCACCAACTGGATTTAACTCCATTCACCACAACCCTCTGGGCTCGTCCATCCAGCCAGTTTTTTACCCAGCAAAGAGTACACTTGTCCAAGCCATGAGCCGCCAGCTTCTCAAGGAGTATGCCGTGAGAGACAGTGTCAAAGACCTTGCTGAAGTCCAGGTAGACAACAGCCACAGCCTTCCCCTCATCCACTAGGTGGGTCACCTGGTCACAGAAGGAGATCAGGTTGGTCAAGCAGGACCTGCCTTTCATGAACCCATGCTGGCTGGGCCTGATCCTCTGGTTGTCTTGCACATGCCGTGTGAGCACACTCAAGATGAACCGCTCCATAATGTTCCCCAGTACCAAGGTCAGGCTGACAGGCCTGTAGTTCCCCAGATCCTCCCTCTGACCCTTCTTCTAAATGGGCATGGCATTGGCAAGCTTCCAGTTGTCTGGGACCTCCCCTGTTGACCAGGATTGCTGATAAATGATGGAGAGTGGCTTGGCAAGCTCCTTCGCCAGCTCAACGGGATTAGGAAAAAAGCTTTGAAATATACATACATACAGTATGTATATCATACAAAATGTATATATAATATAAACATTAAAAGAGTTTTCATGCACCAAATGTGTGCACTACATATATATTGGCGAAGAAGAAACCACTTATCCCTATTTTATTCTATTTGCAGGCCCTTCAATGTGCTAAATACAGCATAGGCTGTTGAGGCCATGTTAATTTTAGCTAAATACCATTCCAGTTTTAGAAAATAACTTGTGCCTAACTGCTGATGAGATACTTCTGTATCTTATCTGTTACAGAAATATGTTGATTTGCTGCAGGTGAAGATCTTGCCCATTGCCTTTAGACTCTCCATCCACTGTGGCATATAGGAACATGTCTTGTTTTAATTCTGATTAGAGCTGATTGTTTAGCATGCCTTCCTTCATCAAATATCTATCAGAGACATCAAGTATCTAAATGACATCATAGTTTTTGTAGACAGATCAGATCTATAGCTACATTTGTAGTCTTTTTCCCTTCCTCCCTGTGATGGGTTGACCCTGGCTGGACGCCAGGTGCCCACCAAAGCCTTTCTATCACTCCCGCATCCTCAGCTGGACAGGGGAGAGAAAAATATAACAAAAAACTTGCGGGTCGAGATAAGGACAGGAGAGATCATTCACTAATTACCATCACGGGCAAAACAGACTCAGCTTAGGGAAAATTAGCTCACTTTTTATTACAAATCAGCCAGAGTAAGGTAAATGAGAAATAAAACGAAATCTCAGAACACCTTCCCTCCACCCCTCCCTTCTTCCCGGGCACAACTTCACTCCCGGATTTCTCCACCAAGCCCCCCCAGCGGCACAAGGGGGACAGGGATGGGGTTTACGGTCATCACATGTTATTTTCTGCCGCTTCACCTCCTCAGGGCGAGGGCTCATCACACTCTTCCCCTGCTCCAACGTGGGGTCCCACCCACGGGAGACAGTCCTCCACGAACTTTCTCCAACGTGGGCCATTCCCACGGGCTGCAGTTCTTCACGAACTGCTCCAGCATGGGTCCTTTCCACGGTGTGCAGTCCTTCAGGCACAGACTGCTCCAGCGTGGGTCCCCCATGGGGTCACAAGTCCTGCCAGAAAACCTGCTCCGTGGGCTCCTCTCTCCACAGATCCGCAGGTCCTGCCAGGAACCTGCTCCAGCGCAGGGTTCCCACGGGGTCACAGCCTCCTTCAGGAACCCACCTGCTCCGGCGTGGGGTCCTCCACGGGCTGCAGGTGGATATCTGCCCCACCATGGACCTCCCTGGACTGCAGGGGGACAGCCTGCCTCACCAGGGTCTTCACCACGGGCTGCAGGGGAATCTTCGCTCCGGCGCCTGGAGCATCTCCTCCCCCTCCTTCTGCACTGACCTTGGTGTCCGCAGGCTTGTTTCTCTTACATGTTCTCACTCCTCTCTCCGGTGGCTGTTTTCCGCGTCCCAACTTTTTTTTCCTTCTTAAAAATGTTATCACAGAGGCGTTACCACTATCACTGATTGGCTCGGCCTTGGCCGGCGGCGGGTCCGTCTTAGAGCCAGCTGGTATAGGCTCGCTCTCTCTCGAACACAGGGGAAGCTTCCAGCAGCTTCTTACAGGAGCCACCCCTGTAACCCCCCCCGCTACCAAAACCTTGCCACATAAAACCAATACACTCCCACTTAGTCCTTGACAGAAGCCTTACGTTTCCTAATGACCTATTAGAACTATAGTTCCCATTGAAACAGAAATAGCAAAGTGTCTTCAGAAGTTGACAACATAAGGATAACAAAGGAAATATTTTTTTTCAAAATGCAGTGTATTTCTATATGGAAGCCCCAGGATCTGTACCTGTATTTTCATTTCTTACTGAGGGATATACAAACCCTGTTACAATTTTACTGTTGTTTTTTAAATGCAAATTCAACAGAAACTTTTCATTTTGCAGGCAGAAAAGAAACCTTTGCTTTTCAGTTACATTTTAGTAGAGCTTGATTTTGATAAGTTGTTTTATTGTTTTCCCACAGGTTTTTGGTAAAGTATTTTTCATTTTGCTGCTTGATTTATCTAAGATGTGACAACATCATTTCTGGACAATGTCACTGAAAAAAGAATTTTAGAGAGGATTTGGATTAGTCCCAGTTTTTGCAGAACTGTCCTATTTTTTGCAGTTCCATCTCATGTACACTTAAAATTACACTACCAGGACATTAAAGAAAAAAAAATAATAGCTGTATTCCTGGTGCAATGCGCACATACAATCTGTTGTCTATAACCACTACCACAGCAATGAAAAAGTACATTTCAGTCACATGAGGTTTAAGACTGACAGATAAGTTGTTTTTTATAACACACCCAATACTTTTCATAACTGCTGGATCTGAAAATTCAGAGAGAGACAGACTACCTTTTCACTAAGGACTTAATACTGTTGCTTTTACTTCCAGTGAAATCAGGAATTAGTTATGAAAAAGTAGATTATCTGAAGACAAAATCACCTGAATTTTTACCATCTTTGAACTTGATACCATGCCCTTAAGATGCCCGTTTCTTCTCTGTCTTGCACTGTTGCATAGCGCAAACAGAATCAGCTCAGACGTATGAGGTAAAGGAGCTACAGAAATGCCATCGTGTATGCGGCATAGGCTTCTCTATACCTATTGCATCACCTCTCTGCCCACAAATCTTCTGAAGTCTGAACCTTGTGTAACAAATGCTAAAATAGCCTAGAAAGAAGGTACAAATGGTTTAATCCCTATAATCATTATTTATAATTTATTTATGAACTCAGTTCATAAGACTCAAAACATTCCTGAGAAGGTCTAGGTATTTTTCAGATTTTTCATATCACGTATTTATATTTTTTTTCAGCATGAAATTCTACAAATCATTTATAGTACATATATGCATCTATGGCTCTTAAAAACAAGAGAAAATTAACAGGTCTTAATAAACTTTATGCATGACTTACTATTGACACTGACTATCTAAAGGAAAACAAATATTGTAATCAGTTTTCCTTAGGAAAGCATCTCTAAGTTAGTGTTGCATAAAATAAGACTTGCTCATATTGTAATGAATACAGCTGTGAAAAATATTCCCTTTAATTCAAAACCAGGCCAGTTTCAGCATCTCAGGGTTTCAAAAAATACTACACTTTTGGCACTAAACTTTGGACATCTGAAAAATTCAAATTTAAAATCTAATTTTTATTTGCTTTCCATTTGATGGTGTGGGGAAGCTGGAATGTAGGCAAAGCACTGATTTCTCTTGAGTTGATATTTTAGTTCTGTTTGAATACAATGAATTGTAGTGTATAAATGAGACAAACCTCTCAGGACATGAATTCAATTTCACCTCTTGTGTTGAGCATCATTGTAATTACTCAAATGATTAAAGTTATACACAACTTTAAGCACTTCACTGAATCGGGGCTGTAATGCTTTAAAATATCAGGATGGAATCAGGCAGCACCAGTATGGTCATGATCAAGGGAGGAGGGTGTTTTTCTCATCTCCCAATTTCTTCCCACATAATTGGATCACATTACAATCAGGTGGTTCTGCCTAGTAAACTTAGAAACATAGCACAGGAACATAAAATCAGTTTATCAGAATTTGTGGAGCTTTTTGTGAAAAATTAAATTAATACCAAATCAACTTAAATAAAAATATCTCAGTTGTCTTTGGATCAATATCCTAGCTAAAAGAAATTAAGAGAGAAAAACTGTTGCAGAAAAAATAACCAGTCTTCTGAAATTGTGAATAAGTTCTCAATAAATCCAGGCTCACCTTTCATAATCTAATAGCTTACAAAAACTCATGGCATTATATTAAACATATTTCTTATGCCTCTTATGTAGTTCATGTAACACTTGCTATAGGTATTATTGACAAAATCAAATGGGTAGATATATGGCATTTCATATCTGAGGGGGGCTATTGGTATTTTTCACTTAAAACGTGTTTTCCAGTGAAAACCAAGAAAAAAAATTCTACTTATAAGCTTGAGACATAGGCAGGCAGAGAAACTCTATCCATAAAAATCCTCTTAGCTGGAAAAATACTCTCTAAATAAACAAACAATAACTCAGTACTGGCAGACAACATAACAAGGGACAACAGCCATAAGTTGCAACTTGCAAGGTTCAAATTGGACAACAGCAAAAACTATTCCACCATGACAGTAGTAAGTACTGGAACAGGTTGTCCTAAGAGACAGGTACTTTTTGTCTTTGTCATGTAATTAAATGATGACCTGTGGAATATATTGTTCATCCCTGGGACAGTGGGTGAGGTACAGGTAGACCAGATGAGGGGAAATACAGTAAATATCCTTAAAAAGCAAAGAACAGAAAAAAGAGTCAGTCAAGCTTGATTCCAATTTCCATTCAAATACTCAGACAACACATTATTTAAAAATACCTGGAATAAAAAAATAGGGACATGAATGACACACTGTGGATATATCATAAGCAAATTAGATCGAACCAATTTATTTTCCTTCTCTGACAGTGAAACAGATTTTGTGGATAGATGAAGTGGTCTGTTATACATCTTAGCTTTAGTAAGGATTTACCTCAAACGTTATTTTTGTTGGCCAACTCAGGAAATCTTAAAAGGTCTAGGGAAATATATCAAAGCTCCAAAGTTGGTTAGAAAATCAAAGTAGTTATCAACAACTTAATGTTAAAATTGAGGGCATCATTACAGGACTCCTCTTTTGCTATAGTATCGATCTATACTTTCAATAATAGCTTGATGACTGAATATGGCATATGCTTATTGAACACTATTCGTGGCACCAGGCTGGGAGGGGCAGTGTACAGTGAAGAGTGCAGAATTCAAAATGATCCTGGCAAATTAGATGTGCCATTTTGAGGGTAAAGAGAGATTACAATTTAACAGGAGCAAGTGAAAATCAATTGTAACAGAATTATAACAAGATTATTAAAACAGAACTATAAAAAACACAAACTGCCTACCCATCAACAATGTCATGCTATTGCAACATTGTGTAAAGCCCTCACATACTGGGAGGCATTAATAGGCATACAGTCTGCAAGATACCGAATGTAGCCCTCCAGTCTTATCCAACCTTGGAATGGCCTCAAAGTATCGTGTCTGCAAATGTACTTCAATAAAAGGTATAACTAATTGGAAAGGTCAGGAGATGAGTAAGAAGACTCAGCGGTATAAGAGTTTAATGGCAGGATAAAGAAACTAGTGTTGGTTTTAGTCTATTGGGGAAAAAAAAAGCTGGGTTGAATGAGTGGATAAACAGTACTGCTAAAATATTTAAAAAGCTATTGTTCTCTTCATTTTCTTTGTAATACTTTCCTTGTGTTCATGATCATTAGAAGCAGAAATAACAGACTTGAAGTGATCCATGGGAGTTTCATATTAGGTTGCAGAGAAGACTTTGTAAGGATGGCGAAGTACAAGAGGCTGCCTGCAGAAGCTATGGAGTCTCCAGCGTTAGGAAACATTTTAGGGCAAAACAGACAAGCATCCATCAGGACTGACATAGATATACCTGATTCTGCCTTAGCATGAGAGGATGAACTTAATGACCTCTCCAGATCCTTTCCAGTCATCTGATGACACAAGCAATCACACACAGTTCAGAAAAGACCCAAGGAACAGACATCAAAACTGGAGTTCTCAAGAAATTACTTCAGAAAACAAGCTGTGGCAGACACAAGGCTGCTTTCAATGTCTTAGTAACCAGGTTATATTTGGATGTTCATAGGGATGAATGGTCAGGCAGAGGGAATTAAACTTACAGAGAAATACACTGGACAAAAATGGGGGAGAAAAAAATACACTGAGGTAGAAAGTGCCCAATATAGGCTTAAAATAACTCTTGTCTGTCGTTTCTTGTGAAGTATAAACTGAACCAAAGGACAGAGGACTGAAAAAAAATGAGAAACATACCTAAAGATGTTTTTAAGAGAAATGAGAACTCAGATACTTACCAAATTATTCAGCTCCATTCTGTGATGCCCATATTGGTCTCCTGAAGAGAAACTGGCTAGATTAATAGAGTTACTTGCTCTCTGACTGAGTAATTAAGGCTCACTTTTCACTGCATAGGACAAGAACTCATATGCATTCAGAGCAAATGGGTAAGCATATAGGATATTTTCTTCTTGCTACTGAGATGGGAACGTCTAGCAGAAACAGCTGACAAACTATTGCCCATCACTTGAGGAAGCTACAAAGACCTGGAAAAAAAACCCCACCCAAACCCCCAAAAGCACTCCAGCTACTTGGGAGACTTCATTTCCTTGTACTGCAGCTTATACTGTGATTGGTAGCAGTTTTGTTAGAAAGGAATCCATGATATAAAGGGATATTACCTGGATGAGATGATAATTTGGAGGAGCAAAAATATCAAGTATTTTAGGTAGCTCAAACAGGAGCAAGAGAGTGGAAAACAAAGGAGAACAAAATGTAGTAAGAAAGAAATCTAAGGGGCAGAAGAACAAACAAACAAAGAACAAATTAATTGCCTGTAACAGAAGCAATATAAGAGTGAGAGAAGATAACAAAAAAGCACATTATTTGGAAGCTGGTGCTGGACACTTATTTCCCAATAAGAGCAGTTATAAGGAGGCAGTGAAGAGATTCCTTTGAGTGTAAATTCAGTTTGGTAACTTAGCATCTCATTTAGCTATCTAAACCAGTACTAAGGGTGTGTTAAGCCCGAGGTTCAATGAAAAAGACAGTCTTGAGTTAAGATCTCATTTGGTTTCTCAGATTCTAAGTTTCTCAGACAGCCCAAAGGTACAACAAACAGAGAGGTAAATTGTCTGTGGGCACGTCCACAGAAGAAGTTAATGTCAGAGCACAGGCTTTTAGCAGCATAGCCAGAACTGAAGACCAATATCTTCTTTTTGTTTTAGTGTCTGAAATGCATAAGTGTTGATGTGTGCAAAAAGAAAAAGCCTCTTTGGCCTTAGTCTACAAGTGTAAAAGGTTTCACATCTTTATTTATGGGAGGCCAGTGTTGGATGAAATTGACCATAAACTACTTATTCCTGTTGCCAAAAAAGGTCTGACAAACACCCCCACTGAGAACAGAGCGCGCTTTTTTCTGCTACAAATATAGGATTTGCAAATTGAACACAAACCTGGAAAGATTTGTGGCTGTAGGCTCACCCTCTAGAGCATTTCAGCAAATCAAAGCAGCTGAACAAAGTCCAGAACTAAATTAAATGCATGTCAGTCTGAGGAAAAGGAAACATGTACACATCAACCACCACCTGTCCAATCTCGGATAAACTACAAATGGCAATCGTCAGAGTTATGGCTAAGAATGCAGAGAGTAATGAAGGCTGTGATCACAGTTCTATTATCAACTTGAAGGACAGCAGCTGGCAGTAAATGAGGTTTTACTTAAGGCCACAAGACGGCAATTCCTAAAGGGATAATGTTTAAAAACCTACAGGAACATAAGAAGTTTCTTCCTCACTGAGGTTGACCAAAAGGTCCATTAACCTATGTCTAAAAATGGTCACTAGTACATGTTCAGAAAAGAGCCGGCACACTTTACCTTGATGTTCTCAAATCTACAATAGTTTAGGGACCTGTGGAGCCTGAAGCTGTAACTAGACCATCATGTTTGATTCCAGCCAATGATTCTATTCACCATTAATTTAGTCATTTTGTTTTCTTGTTGTTCATACTTTTCTACTTCGCACATTGAGTTCTGTTTGGCTTTTTAAAGCTGTTCATTTCAAGCCCGATAGCTTCATTTGTTACCCCCAACCTCTTGTATTAAAGGTCAGTGAATAACCATTCCTTACGTAACACCGTATCGGCTTTTAACATACCACATCTTAACATATCCCTCTTTAGTCATACCCCTTTTTTCCATGATGAAGTGTAATAGTCTATTCAATTCATCTCACACCTCTGATCATCTCTGCTGCCCTCATCTATGCCTTTTTTGTCCTATTAGCTCCTTTCCAAGGTGGAATAACAAGAATGCCATATTGTGTTCAAGATGTGAGAAACACCATTATTTATACAGTGGTATACCGTTTTCAGTTCTGCTCACTGTTCCTTTACTAACGGTCTCTCACAGTCTATGTGCTTTTCTTGACTACGTTTGAGCACTGACCAGCTCTTGTTCCTGTACGATGACAACTCATTCAAATGCCATTACTGAAGACACTTTGCATTTACTCATTTACTTTGTATGAAAGTCATTTACAAATTAAAAAAACCAAACTAAACCAAACAAACAAGATAGAAGAAAGGACAGTTCTCCTCCCTTGTTGGACAGAAAATACTATAGTGCTCTCAAAGTTGAATAATTGAAGAAAGTGAGTGCCGGATAGCTTCCAAAAAATAACTAAACAAAACAAACAACACTGAAATAGTGTGGTTACCTCAAGACCAAAGATCCCTGAAACAAAGTAGATTTATGTTTTGGGCCGAAATAACCCCATCTCGAAATGTAAGCATCCCTTAGATCGTTATTTGAACTCTCCCGACATAACCTTACCAGAAAATGCTATGTCTAAATGAGTATTTGGCCGTATAAAATAAATTTTCTGTAGACAAGGCTCTTTCTGACAGTGGGGGCTAGTTTGGTGAAGACAGTGAGAACTTAGACCTTTAAAAGTCTCCTTGTTTCAGGTAGGTTCATCCCTGAACAATACAACCTGCCGAACATGCTTGTTTCATAGCTTGTTCACAGAGTTAGTAACTTAATCTTAAATTATTTTGCTATTCAGGACTGTGTATCTGAGTTGCATTTTAATGTTCCTTTTTCCTACGATGTAGTTAGAAAGTTTAATTTTTCATCATGCTTGGGTTTCCTCCTCCCCCCCTCCCCCTTTCTGTTTTTTTCCCCTCCACCTAACAATAATCCAAACTCCTTTCTACAGACAGGAAAATACAATGTGATTCCCTTAGAATTCCAGCCTTCATGCTTAGGGGTAACAAGAAAAGATATGGGACTCATTTTCAGACACCAAAAATAGAGTCACAAGTCATCTAAATACTTACAGATTAGAGAAGGTTAAAAGGAAGCACAAACTGAAAACCTGCTCATCAGAAAAGACAATGGGGTCAAATGCCAGCTGTAATGAATATTCTGATTTATAATTTCTGGAGACTTTGCTAGGGCATGGGTAACTGCAAAACCCTTTGGTTTCATCCTGGTGTTTAATGTGGGCCCCACCCCCGTAGCCCATCAGCTGTACTCTCGGAGTATAAAATGGATTCTGGATCCTGTGAACAATGCAAAGTTCTCTCTGCTGTGAATTTCTGACTTTGCACAATCAACAAGAGAAAAGAGTGGCATGTTCTCATCTCCTCAAAGAATTAGTCACTCGCAAAATCAGCGCATTAAAAAGGGACCCTTCTACTAAGCCACAACTTTGGTGCATCAGCTGCCTGAAAATATAATTTAGAGAAAGGTACAAAATAGTGGAATAGTTTAGAGACACATAATAGCCCTGTAAATTTTTAAAAAGAATAAGAAATGTTTTTCTGTACCTCCCACACAGTGTTTTGTAAATGGGTTGTTGAACGTCTTTGAATTCTACATTTTGTATGAGTTAAATAAAATCCTCCCATGGAGAAGACTGGCACAATCTAGGAACTACAGAAAAAAATAACAACACTAAAAATCTGCACTAATTATCATATTGGTAACTCTAAGAGAAACAGAAGAATCAGGTTAGATAATGCCTAGGTTAGACACGAAATTGTCTTCCTATTATAAGTATTAAAATAACTGGCTAAGTTGTTTCATATCAAAGATATAAAGTAATATATAATAATATATATGTGTGTGTATATATATGTATAATATATATAATATATATGTATATAATTCCACATAGCTTTTAAATTCATATTTTAGGAACAAATACTTGTCTTACCTATGTACTTGTCCAAGTATTTTCCCTGTATTTACGAGGTTATCAGATGCTGAAAAATCAGTTAGTATGGTAACATTCTTTGTCTGCTACAGAGATCTCTAGGGGAAACGATCAAGAATTCTGAAAAATATTATTATATTGCAAAACGGTGTGGATATGGTCAAGTAATACACTGTGCTTAAACCATAACTACAGTACTCAGTATACACGTACCTCATCATCTGTTGCAGGTTCTTTAATCGGCCCTTATTAATTCTTTCCCAGCTACCCCAATATGGCAAAAGGATTTGAAAAGGAGACATTTGTCAGAATTCACCACTGTTAGAGGAAATATTCAGAAACAATGGTAAAACAGACTCTAAACATTCATACAAGCTAATAAACTGATTTACACCAAGCTAACTGCAGATCACAGCCTCAGAAACTGCTGTGTGCTAACAGTTGGCAGGTAAATGATTTCCTAATCTGATTTAATCTGTTTCTCTGAGCATTCGTTCCCCCAGGATATCAAATTACCTCGGGGACTACTTATCAATATACAACTGCTAATCAAAGCAATTGCTCAACATTTGAGATATATGTAGCTAACACAGCAATGTTTTGAACACTTAGGGATAAATAACCTTTCGATCAGGTAATAACAGTGACCTTTAAGTACAACCTTCTATTAAAGATGTCCACTAAAATTAATTAAGCAGCTTTGACAACATAATGTGCTTAAAATATTCTCTAACCCACCCATAAAATTCTCAATATTGAAAAAATATCTGCTTATGACTGCATTTTAATCAAATTAATCTTGCAAATTTATGTTATACATTTCAATGCCATCTGAAGGTGAAAGTTCTGGTGGATTTTAAGTTGTCTTTAGGTAGTTTTACATCCTTTTTATTATCACCATGTGATGGGTTGACCCTGGCTGGATGCCAGGTGCCCACCAAAGCCGTTCTATCACTCCCCCATCCTCAGCTGGACAGGGGAGAGAAAAATATAACAAAAAGCTTGCAGGTAGAGATAAGGACAGGAGAGATCATTCACTAATTACCGTCACGGGCAAAACAGACTGATTTGGGAAAATTAACTCAATTGATTACAAATCAACCAGAGTAAGGTAATGAGAAATAAAACGAAATCTCAGAACACCTTCCCTCCACCCCTCCCTTCTTCCCGGGCACAACTTCACTCCCGGATTTCTCCACCAAGCCCCCTCAGTGGCACAAGGGGGACAGGGATGGGGTTTACGGTCATCACACGTTATTTTCTGCCGCTTCACCTCCTCAGGGTGAGGGCTCATCACACTCTTCCCATGCTCCAGCGTGGGGTCCCTCCCACGGGAGACAGTCCTCCACGAACTTCTCCAACGTGGGCCATTCCCACAGACTGCAGTTCTTCACGAACTGCTCCAGCGTGGGTCCTTTCCACAGCGTGCAGTCCTTCAGGAGCACACTGCTCCCTATGGGGACACAAGTCCCCTATGGGGTCACAAGTCCTGCCAGCAAACCTGCTCCGTGGGCTCCTCTCTCCACAGATCCGCAGGTCCTGCCAGGAGCCTGCCCCAGCGCGGGGTTCCCACGGGGTCACAGCCTCCTTCGGGAACCCACCTGCTCCGGCGTGGGGTCCTCCCCGGGCTGCAGGTGGAGATCTGCTCCACCGTGGACCTCCCTGGACTGCAGGGGGACAGCCTGCCTCACCATGGTCTTCCCCACGGGCTGCAGGGGAATCTCTGCTCCAGCACCTGGAGCATCTCCTCCTCCTCATTCTTGACTGACCTTGGTGTCCACAGGCTTGTTTCTCTTACATGTTCTCACTCCTCTCTCTGGCGGCTGTTTTCTCACCCTCCCAACTTTTTTTTCCTTCTTAAAAATGTTATCACAGAGGCGTTACCACTATCACTGTTTGGCTCGGCCTTGGCCGGCGGTGGGTCCGTCTTAGAGCCGGCTGGTATAGGCTCGCTCTCTCTCGAACACAGGGGAAGCTTCCAGCAGCTTCTTACAGGAGCCACCCCTGTAACCCCCCCGCTACCAAAACCTTGCCACATAAAACCAATACACACCATTATAAACATTATAGTAAAATATAGTATGCTATTTTCCTCTAAATATTTATATATTTTCCAAAATATTTATAAGAAAAACATTTGCTAGATAATCTCTACAAAGCACTCTGGGAAAATAAAGAGAGTACTGGTTGCATACACTTTAGATAAATACTATGCAAAATATGAGGGACTGAACGACTTGGAGAGAAATGGGTTATAGGTGATTTTGAGGCTAGATTCCCAATTCAAATCCTCTCCTTTTCAACTTTATTGGCTGCTTGAGTGCCGCAGAGGCCTGCTCAGAGACCAAGACCCATTGTGCTAGAAAACATTAGACAAAATGAAGGCCTCTGCTCCAGAAGCACAGGCCATACACTGGGCTTTTTTGTGACAACAAGAGCATTTCAGGTCTGCTGACCCTTACAGGAGAACAAGTCTGAGGTAGATAAATTACAGAAGAAATCACCACCACTTTCTGATTTCATTTGAATGAAATCCATTTTAAAATACCACTTATAACACATTTTCTGTTAAAAAAAATTCAAAATATATGAATGAATGTTTAGGAAAAAAACAAAACCCTTAAGTGATCATCATGGTGCGGAAGGAAAGACCTTGAAAAGGCAGTTAAAGCCACCACTGAAAACCTGTCTGAGGACTTTTATTTGTATTGAAATATGAGAAGTTAGTTATGCTAGTCTCTCATCATGGAGGTGTGCAGCGAAGACAATAAGCACTCTGGTACATTATGTTTTACTTTTAAGCTCTATATTTATAGAAAAATGTATTATTAACATTAGCTCAAGTTTGACATTTCATCAACATTTACTTGGTTCCACTGAGGCTGTCGGTTTATGGTGCATGTGGATGAGCCATTCTACTCTTCACAGTGAAGTATTTGTTTTGCTTTTTTTGTAAGCATATATGAAAAATGTCAATAACGAAACACAAAAGCAAAAAAAACCACGAGAAGAAATAAAAAGCCTTCCCATGGAATATTTGAAATTTCAACCGATAACAAAACAATGTAGATGGAAGAATGAGACTAAATTGTGCCCTACTTTTGGGCAAAATTATGATCGACGGAAAAAAAAAGATTGTTCACCAATAGGTAATTTAAGAGTAGCCTGTGTACAATTTTCCTCATTATCTTGGCAGGCAAAGCTGTAATAAACATGCAATTAGTAATATTAGTGAGATACATTTTTCTTCAAAAGACAGTCATATTATATTTGCTTATGAATACATTCAATAATTTTTCAGTAAGTTTTGGCAATTATACAATACAGAGTGTTAAGGATTCAATGCAAATAAGCAATTACTATTTAGAGAGAGCATTTTTTTGAAGGTAGTAGACTGTCATCCCTTTTCAACTGCTGTAATAATAGTGAAGAGGAAATTACAATTTGAAAAAATGCCACATAGTCACATTAATTGTTTGCGTGATTCCAAAATCACAACTGGCTCACATGAGCTGCCTATTTTATTTTTTTGTGTGTGATGCTGCTGGTGCCTTAAGTCAGTATCCGAAGCACTGCCCTTTGTGTACTGTTAATCAGCCTCCTAGACCAGTGTAATGCGAATTCAGAGCATTAAATTTCCTTTAGGGATTCTGCACTGGCATAGGTGACTGCACAAATTGCCCAGTAGGGCCTTATCCATAAGGTACTGTGCACCTGTAATTTCTGTTCACTTCACTGGAGCGGGGGGAGGTGCTCAGCAGTCCACTCAAAGCTTCAGTGTACTTAAGAAATCCACCTTATTTTTTGGCTGGTCACAGCTGGCTGTACATTAAAATAACAGGAGTCTCACAGCCTGTTGCTGAAACTGTCTCGGATGCTCAGTTTTCACAGTCTCAGTCTCAAATACTCTCCCAGAGTCTCCTGGGAACAATGCACCTGCATCCAGTTATCTTCATATTTCAGCACAGAATGGGAACCAAAATACCACCCTGGACACCTCCTGCACTTTGAGGACACCGATATGTTTCCCAGCTTCCAGGACAGTAAGCAACTAGTATGAAACCAAACATCTAAACATCACCAAATGGACTTTGGTGGCTGCAACAGCACAGCTACAGCCTGTGGTCGAGATTCTGACCCCAGGTAGGTATAAAGTACAAGACTTTGCAGAAAATTTTCATCAGTGAAAAATTAATACCTTGGGAAATGGAAGGCAACCAATTTCTTTCTCATTATGTGTTCATTTCTTAATCTGCAAGGGATGAGTTTTGTCATCTTTGTAAAGCCTTGCTGAATATAGCAGGATTTGCACAGGTGTAAATGAGGGCAAGGTGTGTCCAATTATTTTAAGTTTTGAATTAAAAAAGGAATTACTACTAGATTGCTGTGACCCTTCATTTTACATAACTATCAGCTTATCTATTTTGTTTAAGAGAGCTTTTGTACTGTCATTGTAAACACTCACCATTGATTTGCAGTCAGATGACTAGAAAAACATCATTTTCATTCTGGAGGGAGACACTATGCTCTTTCAACTTATGTACCAGTTGGTAAAGACAAGGAGAGTTAGAGATATACACATTCCATTTAACATTGTTTACCTTTCATTTTCCTAAGAGCACTTACTTTTTTGTTTAGTTCAGGATGATAATAGAGCCTCAGGAGATGCAGGTCAGCTGTGATCAGAACCCATTGCTTTTTCCACACTCCCAGCCTTAGGTAGAATCTCAGATTTCACAGAATTGGCATTGTCTAATGGAGGGAAAGAAAAAAAAAAGGGGAAGAAGAAAAGGAGAAAAAAGATCTTAGATGGAATAACTGGTAAAGGGGTCAACAGTGTTTGAAGAGCTGGTATATTTTAAGCAAACATCCCCACCTTGAAACTTTTCTAATCAAGTTCTGAAGCTTTCCAAAGCTACTTAGCTCTGATTAAAACAGAAACATTTTGGCAAGAATACCAAAACCCTGATGATTATTTATGACAAGAGCCTTTTATAGCATCTTAGATGTACAAACTGGCCTAAATATTCAAAAAGTCAAACAGTCCCATCTTAGAAGATCTAATGAGGAAATGCAATAGTAGTATGAGTTCTGTTTCTAGATCCTCCCTTAAAGAACATGGCAAAAGCTTGACTGCAGAACATTATGCTATTGATTATTTACCTTGTGGACTCTGGAAAGTAAAGCATCTTACCTTTTCTCCTTTTTCTGTCACTGAGGGGTTTTAGACTGTCATCTGAGCCACCACTAGATCAATGTTCAGTTTCAGCTAATGTCCCTGTCCTTTACTTTATCTTCTATGCCTCAAGCCTCTCATGTCATGCTCCTAATCCTCTGGAGTCCGCTAGCACAGACAGCATCAACTTTATGGACTTTGTCCAGCTGGGAAACAATTTGGGAACTAGAAGTGGAAGAACCTATTTTATCCAACACCCTTGAGATCAGGGATCTCATCAGGCATCAGCTCACATCTCATATGCCCCAGACAGAGCCCTAAATTCCTTAGTATTTGGGAGGGGTTGTTCAATTCATCGGTAAGCATTACAAGCAAAGTGGAGAAGCCACAGACAGAAGAGAGAGGAGGAAGAGGCAGGAACCCAGGTGAGCCGTTGTACACCACCGCACCCCCACGGTGATGCTACGGCATCTGGGTGCATACAAGGACTGCACACACGGTGGGAGGACGAGAAAGCTGTCCCAGACCACTCTCTAGCCAGGTGGCTTATCTGCTCACTTGTAAAATAGGTAGTACGGGTTCAAATCCCTCCAAGCAAAAGAAAAACCCAGAAGTCTGGGTGGGATTCCTCCCACCTGGTCTCTGACTCTGTTGTTTAGGACCAGTATTATTTGCTTAGGACCAGTGTTATGGTCAGCAGAGATCTCAGCCAAACTAGCAACGGAGTTAGGTTCACTGACTGACCAAGTGCACTTTGCCTGCCTCTGTATTAACTACTCCCACTGTCTAGAAAAGGATTCC
The DNA here is from genome assembly GCF_947461875.1 of Haliaeetus albicilla. NCBI lineage: Eukaryota > Metazoa > Chordata > Aves > Accipitriformes > Accipitridae > Haliaeetus > Haliaeetus albicilla. Next base: position 11,658,326 of record NC_091503.1, on the reverse strand, counting down.
AGGAGAATTCCTCTGGTACATTTGCCCATACTGTAGATATCGACAGTTATTTTGAAAAACCCATCTCAATCTCCCTCATGTTGATTGAGTTCCTTGCCCGTGTAGCTGGTGGGGGCAACACAACATTCCTCATCCCTGCATTTAGTACAAACAATTCTTCATTTTCTCTAACTTCTTTACAAAGATGGCAAAAAAAATTGGTGTTGGTTCCAATGAAACTTATTAGCTTGGTAAGAAAATTATTTCCGATCTCTGAAAGGAAATGTTTACATCTCGACTGAGACAAATAGTATGAATATCAGGAATCATAGCGTTTGACTCACAAACCAATACCATTGAAGAAACAAATCACTCAGCAGCAGTATGCATCTTGGTTAGTCTCCTTTCACACCTTACCTTTACCACATACTATTATGGGTAAAGAAATGTCTTGAATGTTACCATAAGACAGATAAAGCTGAGTGAATTAATATCAGACAGTAAATCATACTTGCATCAAAATCATTAGGAAAAAGCACTGACCATTATTTGGTTTGACTTACCTGTTCAGGCTACTCTCCATCTTGCCAATCTGACTCTCCCTTAAAGTCCTCCTACAGTTTCTCTTCTAATTCTCATTTTAATATCTTGTTTGGTTTCCATTCTCCCTTTCTGCTGAAATCACAGCTAATTATCAGTAGCCACTTGTCACACATCGTCCTTTAGTTTGTCTCCTATTTTATCTTTATTTTCCTTCTTCTATGCCAGCTATTCCTGTACAATCTCCTTTACTTCCCCAGATTTCCCAGAACTGTGTATGTATTCCCCTCAGTGAACTCCTGGCTGTGTCCATTCTCAAGCAACAGCAAACTGAGCCATCCATTGACCTCCAAGCTTCCCCATCTGCTGCCTTTTGAATAACAGGTGTTAATAAGACAAAAAACCCAAAGGTTGGTGATGTTTTCTGGAAGCTGGCATATCCAGATTTGTCTGAGCTATTATTCCAGGTGTCCCAACAACAAAAATAGCTGCAAACCCACAGAAATAAAAGCATGTACCTTATCCTTCCATTTCACCTTCTTCCTTTCTCTAACACCCATTAATTTCTTCTGTCACATCTCACCACTTCCCAATACAAACATTATTTGTGATACCACCTGCCTTCATTCACCTTCTTAATAGAGTGCAGCCAATTAAATGATGATCCCCAAGAAAAATAAAAGATGGGGGATCTGAAGCTAGCAGCACTGTCTAGGATCTTCATCTTGTATCAGCTGTAACTGAGGTACTTTCATATTCTTTATGTTTCCTCAAGGTTATAGATTCCTTCAGTAAAGCCTGCATCTTCATCTATGCCTTAAATTGGGTGAACTGGATTGAGCATACTAAACAGCACTCAAACACCAGTAGCATCCATTTCAGTTATTGTTTCAAATTTACAAGTGGTTCCTGTAGTTCTGAATCAAGTTCAGCAGACAACTCAAAAAACAAGTACTTGCCACATTTTGTCAAAGGCGGGCAGATAAAAATCTAGCGAAGCCTTGACCAGTGATCAGAGGAATGCCAGTCTGAGGCATTCTAATGCTTGGGTTTGTTTTCTGAAGCAAGCAAGCAAGCTTATTCTGAAACAGTATAAGAAGCACCACTGAAGAAATTAGAAGGGTGGATGATGGGGTGACAATTCCTTCTCTCGTGCTTTGTACCGTTTCATTTGGTGCTTCAAAAGTACTCTCCTGTAATTGAATCTAGAGGAAGGATTAAAAAATTTATTAGGTATTTAAGCTGTGACGGTAAGGTCAACAGTACATCAGGACCTGCAAACAGAACTCCAATGGGGATAAAAGAAATTTTGTAGGAAGCCAAGAAAACCTACATTAAGGCCGTGAGCTCTTGTTTGTCATGATTCTCTCCCCACCACTCTCACAGTGACATAGCTCTGCAGGACTTTAACAAAATTTGTATACTTTCAGGCTATACCTATGTCTGTTTGTCCCTACATACATCTCCCTATGCTCCATTAACTTGTGTGTTATATTAAATATATGCTATGGTTTGGTTGAGGAAAATCTTGCTCTTTAAAAACAAATAAAGCCAATCTTTGGGGTTTTTTATTTTCTATTTCCATAAATTCTGCAATATAGACTAATTCAGAAGAGTTGCATGGAAAATTAAAGAACTTGTTAGCTGCACTTCAACTGAAAAATTCAGAAACGTTCAGTCAGAAGGAGGACACTTGTGGCAATGATGCTCACATTTTGCTTTCAAATTACCTGTTTCTTCTCCCTAAAAATAGAATAAAGAGAAGGAAAGCTGGACAACTGTAGAGAAATAAAGCACCAATTATGCCTCTCTTAACTGTTCAACCCAAAGGATTACATTCTGTGCAGTTAGAAGGGGAAAATCATGCAATTGGCACAGGTAGAGGTGACAAAATTAACACATACAAATTTCTGATCTCTGTTACTGAAGCTCCTGCAGAGGAACACTGTCATTTATATTGAATTACCTTTAATCCAGCCCTTTCTTTTCTTAGTGCACTATCCAGAAATTTGTAGGCACGTTACTGGACATATCAAAACCAAATTCAGAAATAACATGACAGGAGAAAAGGATTTTATTTATTGCATGTATCTTTAACCAGATAAAGAACTGTTGAACCCCATGCTGTTGCAGATGCCTCTATTTGATCTAATAGACTCCTTGTACCTAGTACAGCAAAAAGCTCAGATTTTCAGCAGGAGGATTGTATGCACACAGAGCAAATACGCTGATTGACATAAAAACTGCAGAAGAATGGTCTTACTTAATTGAAGTCTTGAAACAAAAAAATCATTTGAACTTTCTGCACAGCACTGCATCACCTCTTGAAATGCACACCCTGGGCTTGTCCTCTGCACAATGATATGAAAGGCCCGGGCCTGATTCTCATTATAATCAGCCTAGAAGTTCCAGACCAGACACGAGCTAGCCTGGCTCACCCTGAGCAGGACTTTGAAGAAAGAAACAACTGGAACAAACCCAAAGCCCTTCCATAGGCAAGTCTTTCACCTTTAAATGCAGCAATTAAAGAGAGTTTGTGTCAAGTCAAATTGAGAACAGATGCAAATATCCCAGATTTTGCTAACTTCAATCATATGAGCTGCTCCTTCAGGGGGCTCAGCCCGGTCCCTGGTCTCCAGACCAACTATGGTTTTTTGCTTCTGTACCTCTGCTTCCGTATTAGCATTTCCTAAGTGCCTGTAAAACTATTTTATTTCATCTGAACTTATCACGTTCCCTTTAGTGTATCTCTATTTGGATAGCAAGTTGCAGCTTAGCTGTCTTTTTTCTCCTGAACCATTCACACAGCACTGCTGGAGACAGTGATAACTGCTGCAATTCTCCTAAACAAACAAACAAACAAACAAGCAAAAAAACCAACCAAACAAAAAAGCAGAAAGTTGGTTTTCCTATATCTGATGAGGGCTATGCATGTCTCATAATTTTACAGTACGACAGCTTTTATACCCCACGTGTTCTTCTACTTCTAAGGATTACAACAGTTTAAACACAACAGGAAGCTTTATAGGGAAAAATAAATAAAATTTCTAGCTACAATCTATGCATGGTAATTTGTAGTTCCAAACAGCAACCCTAACTACTGCTAGCAGCTCATAATTTGGAATGGATTGCTAAATTTCACATTTTACTTGTGAAGTGTTGGCTTTTTCAGAGTGGGGGAACCATAAGGGCAATATTTGTTACTATGAAATGCATAAAAGACTGCACACTTTTTACAAGGCCACTAATATAACTGAGTCTACTAAATTATGCCACATAGTGAACTGATAAACAGTAGCATTACCTGAAATTGCCAGAAGCTCATGCCTGAAAGCTCTAAATTATCAGTGGTCACTAAGAGCAAACATATGAAACTGGGTGTCGGAGCTGATGCTGCACAAATGCAGACGTGCTGCTGTGGGTGAAACGTGGCTGACTGCTTGACGCCCACCCCGCTGCTCGCTCCCTCCCTCCCGCTCCTCAACAGGGCAGGGGGAGAAAATGAGATGGAAAAGCTCATGGGCCAAAACAAAGACAGGGCGATCCCTTACCAAAACAGACTCGGCCTGGGGAAAATTAATTAATTGCCAATTAAGATAGATTTTGATGGTGACAAACAAAGACAAAAACTAAAACACCTTCCCACCATCCTCCCACCCCTTTTCCCAGGCTCAACGTCATTCCTTCATCCCCAGCTCCTCTACCTCTTCTCCCCTGCACAGTGCAGGAGGACGAGGAATGGGGGTTATGGCCAGTCCATAAAGAGCTCCTCTCTGCCACTCCTCCTTGCCAGCACCTGGGCACCTGCACCTGGTACATGTGTTCAAAACTAGTGGTTTATATTAGCAGCGAGAGAATTATCACCCAATGGAACAATTTACCTACATGCAAAATAGCAAATCCCCCCCACATCAACCCTTTTAATCAACGTGGGTGAACAGCTATGGATAAACTTTGGTCCTACTATTTACTGGCTTGATGCTGAGTGAAAAATCTTTGCCTTCCTTATACATAACATCTAGTTGTGTTATAGGTTCTGGCCTTAACAGTCTGTGAACTCAACCTCCTTCAGATCAGAAACACGGTGCTCCGACAAGCGGGCTAGAAGGAGGTGGCTGCTCTCATCACACGCCTCCCGTTGCTGCCCTTGCAGGATGTAGGTGGCTCTTGTCAAGAGTCAAGAGCAGCACAATATCCAACCCAGTTACCGATCAGATGGGAAATGCACGGCAGGCTTGGGCAGAGCACTACACAGCTCGGGAACACCGATAGATAATCCCATCCTTCTTCAGAGCAGATTGTATTAGTGTGTGAATAAATGAAGTGTCTTCATCAGCTCAGCGGGCAAGTAATGCATAAATAGGGCAAGTATCCAAAGTAGTTATTCCTGTATGTAGCATTTGTGTAAATCTCCCTTCTCTTGCAGGAATAGAAGTCACGTGATAATTTTGATAAGTGGAAGTGCAATTGCGGTGGGTAGCTCATAATAGAGCATCATCATCAAATCTGTTTGCATTTTAAAGAGCTTCTAAACAAGTTGTTATGAAAGACAAACATGGTCTTGTTTTAATAGTAAAGCGGACTCTATGTGAAAAAAGATGATAGTAAAGTTTTTGCCAATAATGCAGCACATTAGTCAAGAATATTTATCCAGCTCCAAATATTTCCCACTTTTAAAAATTAAACTGATAATTATTGCAAGAAATTAGGCCTGTTTCTCATACTGTTTTGCTATTAATTTGTTATTTTCTCCCAAAGCAGCTGCAAATGTCATGTTGAGCATGAATAAAATGTTTTAAATTGCTCTCCTTCAGATCAAATATCTAGATTTTCATTTTGGCTCCTACTAATGGAGTATACTTAGAAAAAACTTGGAAGTGTGTTTTCAATCTACTAACAAATTCTAGTCAGGACTAATCAGAATTCAGATGTCATGCTTAAAAATGATGCCTTTATGTCCCAGACCCCATAGGCATCTTGAATTTTGATTTTCAGGTTCTGCAGGCAGGTGTTTAAATCTGTGCTTCCATCTGTGGCAGGCAGTGCTCTGGCCTTGAACGCATGGCAAAATTTGTTATCCATCTTGTGGTTTTATCCTTTATCAGACTCAAGAAACTTTATGTTCCTGTTCCTGGGTGTTCTGAAAGATTTAACCCACGATTCATTCTCAAAAGGTGGCTTATGGATCAGGCAGTCGTAGATACCACAGTGATTGCCACCACTTAAAAACAAAAGAAAGCAAGAACTCTAGGGAAAAGAAAAGCTATTTTACATAAAAAGCTTGCAATTAGAACATTTCATTGGGAGAAGTAGGACCTGGAATAAATTTCTTTTTCTGCTTGCAGACAGAGAAACATACTTCTTTCAAGGTCCACTAGACTGGCTGTATCATCTAATGGATATACATGCTGATGGCACACAATCCATCCTGCTGAGGATTTTCTAACAAACAGAAGAGAATTCATAACATCTTGTGCTACAGATAGTACAAAGAAGAGCTTGACAGTGTAGCCTAATGATTAGGATGGTCATCTGGAAAGAAAGGTTTGTGGTTGAAATTCCTGCTCCAAAGAACAGGATTTTAGTCAATGATTATACCACATAATAGGGAAGGTATGGGTAGGAGTGGAACGGGGTTTCCCCTCCTTTTCCTTCCAGAATTTGCTGGAACCAAAATTCTGCAGTTTTGACTGTGAATCAAGTCAAACTAGATTTGTATCCAATGGGCCAAGTCTGTACTTGACTAGAAAGTTTAGATATTCTCAGGTTCAAAGAACCAGTGAGGTCTCATTATGGGATCCAAGATTGCCTGGTCTTCCTATCCGCATACCCTTAAAGATGGCTGCCAAGACTACTAGACTATTAACAAAAATGGTGTTTATATGGCAAATATAGATAAGATATACTTTCATGAGCTAAATATAGATAAAATAAATCCAGCGTTTTGAAAGACCAAAGACTTCCTCAGATTTGTACCGTTCTAAGATCTATGAAATTTCCTAATCTCCAAGGAAACAAAAAGATTTAGTCTAATCTTGTTTATTCTAGTATAGTTGGGAGAATTTCGGAAGAAGGCCTAGTTTTAGCTGAACATATGGTCCAGTTATACAGATTATACCATAATGAAACACAAATAGAAATGCTTGTGTGACACTTTTAAGAGCAAACTGGCTTGAAAATTTTGAGTGCAGCATTTTTATTGATTGAATGACACAATGAATTCTAGCATCCCTCTGCATTGCCAATGGATAATTATGATTATTATGAGGAGCATGCTTTGACTGAAAAGTTAAGCAAGTCTCAACTTTCTATAGCTCTGAAAGACTACTGCCCTCAAGAGGCCACAGGAGGAAGCACAAAGCAATTTTATATTACAATTTTCATTTTGACTTTTAAAAAAAATTAATTAATATGAATATGAATTATTCCTTTCACCCTCTAATATAATTAAGAGGACACAGCACCCCTAGAATTAAGGAGTACTTCAAGTGGAATATGGGATTCATACAGCCAGGTACATCCATTTTAAAGTCACTGGACCAAGAGCTTAAACAACAGCCAGATGCAAAGAAAACCCATTCTGCCAAACTTGCAGGCTGAACTCCACAGACTGTCATTCACTATTGCAAGAACATAAAAAAGTGACTTGCAAGAGCTGAAATCACACACATATATTACTTCCAAACTACAGACCATGTAATTTCCTTTACTTCCAGAAGATAAAAAAAAGAAAAGAAAAGATTAAAAAAAAAGACATGTTAATTTTATGAATTCAGGTTTTCTCAAATGATTTTCACCGAATGAACAGGACTGTTAAATATTTTAATCTGAATATTTAAGAAGTGTGTCCCTACAGACAGTTTAACATACAGCACATTTCATGTACGGCTTTACCCATTTACTCACAGGCTGTTCTAGAAAGTTTATCATTATAGTAACCAAGCACTTCATAAACCTGAATTTATCTTAATGATATTCCTTTGAGATTACTGTCAAAAGTACACACTTATGTTACCAATAGGAAATGCTAATAGACTGCTTTCTCAAAGTACTCTTAAACAGAAGAGTTTTTTGATAGAATATCCCCAAATTTAAATAGCAAACCAAACCAAATGTCAAAGGCCAGAAACTGCACCCTGCGTTCTCTAATCTGTTCCTACATGGCTCAGACTGCAGGGTGAAAATGCTTAGATCTGCCACACATACCTCTGTCACTTGAACAGAGCAACGCTTTGAGAAAGTTGAGTTCCACAGCTGTAGCAATCTCTGGAAGAATAGACATGGGTTTGTCATCTTTTCTCTCTTTTCCAGATCAGAGCCATTTTGTCAAGCACACAACTGTGAAATCTGTGGTTTTCTTCCTAGTTATATAGGATGACAGCCAGGGATGTAGCTTTTTCCTTCCCATCCCTCTTCAAGCTTCCTTTCCCCAGTCTTTTCCACACAGCCTTTGCCCAGAACCAGTCCCACATCCTTCCCAAGGCTGTGGAGCCCAACATCTCCCTCGCCCTGTTCTTCCTACCAGTATGAATCCCAGTCAGCTTCTTTCTTCCACTCTATATTCCCTGCATTCCAAAGTTGTCCCACTGAATTTGACTGCAATTTGGCTATGTATCTTCCCTGCCAGTCATCAGATCCTTGCTGGAGGCAACAGGGTATCCAGATGATACCCTTGATAGAGCCAACAGTGTTTACGTGCAATTTAAAGGAAGTCCACACATTACCTTTTAATCTGGGAGTCTTTTTGCACATTGGTTGCTCACATGAGCTCCTTGGAGCACCTGCTCTCAAGTCCATGAAACCTCCTGCCAACTGCTTTCCCCGGCCACCCAGTCCTGCTTCTTAAAGCTCTCCCTTGCACATTACCAAAGTCCTTTCCCCTTCTGAAAATATAAGCTTTCTGGTTTAACCTTTTCCAGATATGCGAGAGAAAAGATTCATATAGGCATAAAGAGAGGCAACACACACAGTTTCTGAACACACAGTCAGTTTCTCCCTAAAGATAAAGCTAGGCATTATAGATGATTAGGTAAACTCACTCACTGCTTAAAATTAGCTCCCCTTCTGCCAGACATTCATGGGTGGAGGTGGGAGACCCAGATTTATTTAAGAGGAAGAATTCCCCTTAATTAATTTCTTATATAGACTCTCCCTTCAGTTTCCTCAGCAAAATGAAAGGCTCCTCAAGGTGGATCCAGGTCATTTGGTTTGACCCAAGTCCTCTCTTCTATAACATTTATTTTCTTTATTACCATCTTTCAGCTCGGTGTTTTGTTCTAAAGAGTCCTTTGACAAAATTTTCTTCTCCAGCTTAGCACCTTGTATGCCTACCCACACTTTCTTACCACTGTTTCAGTCTAGACTGCAAAGTCTCACCTGTGTTTTGTCTGGCGACTATCCGTATTCCTTCCTTCTCCCTTTCATCTGAAAGGTAGGGCAAACCACCTTCCCACTTCCCGTGATCTCCTTACAAGATTTATTGTTGATCAAATTGTTTTCATTAAAACCAAGCATGATAACACTGCCATAATCTGAAATTATGTTTTGAAAGACCAGGAACATATACTAACAGAAGCATTTTTAACAGTCATTTCAATAGCACCACTATAGAAAGCTTGCAGTAAAAGCAAACTGTACAAACAAATTATTTAGAAAACCTTGCCAAATCACCATTCTGGTTTACTCTAGTTCTTCCACCTGCATGGGGAATTCTGCTCCATGTTGAAATATTGGCCTGAGGCCTCACAGGATGAGGATACAATATCCCCAGCAAGCAGTAGGGAAGGGAGCATGCTCAGTGGAGGCAAAACATGAAAAAAATTCATTTTCTGAGGCTACTAAACAAAGAGCTTTTCAGCAAACTATAACTCAGCAGCACCTAAGCAAAGTATGACAGAAACAAATGAACACCTTGATAAGCATGCAAAATTTGCTTCTGAAAAGCACGTATGTATTAAAGCTTTTCAGTGAAGCAGCTGTGACAACTCATCATGGGTATGATGAGTTATTCTAATCTTACTGTCAAAAACAAACCAAAAACCCAACAATGGAACTGTTCAGATAGCATGGAAAAAACCACAACCTAATAGTTACAGTTTGTTAAAATTATACTGTTAAAAGTTTGCTTTTTTTCATGGACAACTGCAGAGTTTATCACCTATGCCATCTAGAATAATCTCGCTTTAGACCATCACATCTGTGAATGTGCAGGCATGACCCAGATCAATTATAGTTTGCTAGAGCCTGGTATATAAACTTGTTGACTGAAACGTGCCCGCTTCAATGGGCAACACTTGAAGCGTCTAGTTAATAAGCGCTATGAATCATACCGACAATTTATGCAATTCCCTTAAGCCCCCAGGAAGCGTTCTCGTGAAAGTTGAGTGGGTCAATATGTATTGTGTTGTACTATGAGTCCTCGGTGAGGGATCTGGGCCTCTTTACACTGGGTACCCTGAAAAACGTGGTGACAAAAACATATTCTGAATAAAAAGAAGCACCTATTTGCTAAACCCACAGACAGTTTATGCCTTGAAGCAACCTCCAGCATTATTTTTCTCCCCTCCCTCCTGCATTTGCTACAATGTATACTATAAGGATTCACTTTATTTAATTTACTAGATAAGTTGCTAATTAGAAGCTGCTCTTCAGCCAGCTGAAAAGAGGCTGAAACAGCTTTTACAGCTTGTTACATGCACTTAGGTGGGTCACAGAGAAAGGCATACACTCATTTTCAACTGCTTCCATTCCATTTTCAGGGCTATGTTAATTCAATTGGCAGAGAAAGAAAATGAGACGCGTACAGAACATTACTCACTATTTTGTTCCTTTTATAGGTTGTCTTTGGTATCAAGGACACTGAGAAGGACAAGGTAGTCTTCATATGGCACTATTGTTTCATGGGCCATGGCACTATAAAAGCACTAGTGTCTTCTAATTGATCACTGGTAGTACATCTTTCCAATTGCAGCGTTGAAAACAGGACTGATGACAGCAGGGATGATTTAAGTTAGCTCTTACCACAACTTACGGAGGAAAGGTCGACAAGAAATTATTTGCGGTGTAGAAGGCTGAACTCAATCAGACAGTTTGGTTTTCTTGCTATTTGTTTTGACAGCTGTAGTTCAGATTTCTAGTTTGGGTTGCTCATGTGTTTCTTTATCCTTCTAACTTCTTTGTCATTAGTACCTTTATGATCCAAAAATACCAACTTGGTTGACAGGGGGGTTTTCCATATAAAAGTAGTATATTCTTTTTCAAAACAAACATCCCGACAGACTTTCATCCCGATTCTATAGAAAAGTATACTATAGAAAAGTATACATGAAAATGGTTGTTACTTTTGTGAGGCAGATTTAACCTTTGCATCTATCATTATACATCTGAAACGGAAACAAATGTCTTTGTGCTCTTGCTGAAAACCCAGTAGCCTGACTGTTAGAAAAGCAAGCAGCAAGGGATATTTTTTGGTTGGTTGGTTTGGGTTTGTTTGTTTGTTTGTTTTTTTCATGTTAACTGTGCTTACACAGCAAGGTAACTGCAATTCATTGACTCAGTCCCTGAATGAGTCCGGACACATCAAAACGAAAATCAGATGCGTGATCTTTCACAAGAAGTTGTGACACGTAGTAGCTGGTGTCCCAGTCTGGATGATTGGTGATGAGAAATACAAGACTTCCAGGAAGAGAAGTGAACCTGCCCTACGAGTGAACACGAGCACAAAGACCGCCACTGCCAGCTTGCTCCGAGCTGGAGTTGAAGGTACAACTTGGTCACACAAGCAGCACTGAGGCAGCAGAAATCCCCTTGCTGGCTGTTTTCTGGCAAGAGGGTGCTGTCTGGGCTGCTCTGATCAACAGCTCCTTCTGGTACTTTTACAAGTAATTTTTGAGCTCTCAGCTGTCCCTTTTTCCCCAGTGGTTGGTTTTCCCTTAGAACCAGCCCTCTGCCCTTGAGTTTCTTTTTGTCTAGCCCTTTCCTATCACAAGAGGCCTTTGTTTATTGAAGGCTGGACAAACATAGAGCCCACTTTGTAAAATGACAAAAGAACCAAGTCTGAAGGACTTGAACCATCCAAGAATAATTTTTACTTACTTTTTGCAAGGCATAGGGATTTCGGTATGCTATCTGTTGTTTTCCTTGGTCTCAGTTCTCATGTACTGGTTTGTCACCTATTTATTTTATGGAGTGTTACTGATGCAATTTAAAGGTGAAATTCTTCCCTGTCCAGAGCTACCTAATTCTTTAAAAAAACCCCAAACTTATGATGGCGAAATGCATGAAAGGCAAGTATGACCTTTCAGATTTGAACACAGGGTTTTGTTCTTCCTCTCCACTTGCATGCTGTCTTACACTTCAATCTAGGAAAAAATGGACATCCACAACACAGAAAGGAATGACAAAGAAGAACTGAATTGCATATTGTGATTTTAACTCCATTTAACTAAATCAAAGCATGGCTAAATTTTTAACCTTTCTGTCTTTTATTCATGGAATATCAATTATCTCTAAATTCTTCAATTATTTTAACAACTTGAAATAGTTCAATTGAACTTTCCAGTTTAATAAAAGAAGTTATTTTCTTCTAAAAATTACTCTAGGATGACCTAATGCTATAATTACATATAAAGAAAGTAAAATACAAAATACTGCTAGACTTTCAGTAATTCAGTTATGAAAGGAATGACAGATGCATTAAAAGCTACTTCAAAAATTCTTCATAATTCTTTCACTCTGTTATAATTTAGGTATCCCGGTTGACTGAAAATAAGTCATTTCACTATATGAGGCTAAGATTCAACTTTGGCTTGTTTTGGGGTTTTTGTTGAAACTTGAAGTTGGAGTCAGTATCCCTAAGAGAAGTAACTAATGTTTTGAAAACTTCAGTCACGATAAGGAGAGAAAGCGCCTCATTTTAAACCTGTCCAGGATATTGTGGGGGTTTAGGCCCAACAGGAACTCTACTGCTTCTTTTAGAAAGGCTGGAAATGGAGAATTAAGAGGGAGAGAGCCACATGTAATAGCCAAGACTAATGGCACACGTGTACAGTGTCATGGAGACAGAGAGCTGAACATGGGAAGAGAGACATACCAACATGGCTTTACCATCTGAGAGAAAGGAACAGTATAGTTAGCTGGTAGATGGTTTTTTTTTCCTCTGTAAGCAAAACCACCAGAGGGGGAATAAGTAATTTTAAACAGGACTTTAGACTTAAGTTATGTAGTTTTGCCATCTTGTTAAAAAGTGTATTCTCCCTCTTAAAATGAGGTGTCACAGATCTCTGTGGAGACCTCCACCTCTGACATGAAAGACCACAGCCCTTCACCTATGAGAAAGGGGAACTGGTAAGTATTAATTGCTTTGGCCTCCAAGGAGTGGAATATTAGCTTGAACAACAGAAAATAGGGCATATCACTTCAAATTAAATGTATGGACATAAAAATCTCTGTACCATTTTCTCCCAGTCCATAAACGTAGCATCAATCAGCTTGAATTTCAGTAGGTAGCCTTCATCCAAGCTCTCACCTCCATTACACACTAGGTAAATCACTAAGCTCTATAATGCAGACAACACGGCAATCTTTCTTCATTATCCCTTCTAACAGCACCATGTAGGCATTGGCCAGAGCATGTGATGGGAGGAGATCCATCAGCATCTTATCTAAGAGCATCCTTGGAACAAAAGACCAGTCACCGGGGATGGCCCTGACAGGATCAGTGTAATATTAATTATCCCTCCTAGTCTAATTGAATGCCAAAATATGGTCATGGTTATTAAGAGAAAGACGATAGATTTTCCTCAAACAGGGTAATAAAGTAACAAACAACAAGAAGTCTTTAATAGCCTTAGCCTTTAGCATTTCCAGCTTCTCATGTAGAAATATTCTTTTCTCTAGTGTGTAGATGTGGAAGCAAGAACTATCCCATTGCTCAAGAAACACTGGCCCCAGCAAATCTGTGTCTCTCCTCTCAAAGGCATGGCTGGATTTAACTGAAAGCAACTGCACTGTCCATTTGACTTCTCTCTCTTGTTGCAGTCCTTTCAGCAGGTATGAAACACTGGGCAATTACAACAGTAACATTTTAAAGCCAATTTGCACAGATATGAATGGCTACCAATGTACAAAACAGTGATCCCTTTTGCACATCCAAGGTGATGCTGTCTGGGCTAGAAGAGAAACAATTCCTTTTCCATGCAATTCAAGGTGAAAGAGACTAAAGCAAGCCCTAAAATATGTTCTTCTCAGATGTATAATCTGCTTACATTTTTAAATAAATAATCTGCATTTTGAAAATTTAAAAAAGCCCTTCAGGCTATTAAAAGTAGACTGCACAATTCCTTGGCTCCAGATGCTATTAACATAAGCAAATAAGTTTAAGAGGCTCCTCTTTCACAGCATTACAAAGGATGTACACTGTATGCTTCTCCATAATTCAGCTCATCCTTGGCACTACTCATTGGCTCTTCAGTAACTAGTCAATGGGGCAAGGCTGGTGAAGAAAGCTTCATTAGCTGCTTTGCTTCTATGACAGTTAATTCATTACCCTGAAAGAGTTTGTGTGTGGGAGAACACAACAGGGCAAGCAAAGCACTCACGGTGGAGATTTTCACCACATTATTATGCTTTGTTGGTGTTGCTTTGTTTTTCAAACCAGGATGGCTGCAATATTACTTCTGAGAAAGTCAAGGGCATATCAGGATGGAGTCACTGAACATATGCATAACCAGAATCTGATCAATCTCACAAGGATAAGTACATAAAAACTGTCAAAACTTCTCTCCAGACCATGAGATACAGTATATTATTTATTTTTTTAGCAGAGAAAATTCACAGCAGAGGCTCAGATACAAAACATCTGATCTGAATTTAAACAAAACCATCTATGCAATGAGAGAAGCTCTCCAAAAAGTGACACAACTAATTGCAGTTGAAATGAATGTCAGAGGGCAGCTCCTTCTCACACTCTAATGACATTGTGTAGAAGGGCTCTGCTGAGTTTATGGCTGACTCATGGTCAAAGTGATGTGCACCGCATGCCTCTGGAGACAGCATAACTTGTACGAAGTACAGCTACAGGTAAAACTTGCCATATACATTAAGTCTTAACAGCAAAATTAGTTGTGTCATTTACACTGTATTACAGGCTGCCAATAGCCTTGTTATAATTACCTGTACAGCGTTTTACTTAATCTTCCTGTCACTTGTAAAAGGTGACATTCACATAGCAGGTGGAATCCTCCTTCAAGAAATATAACAAAGCAACTGGAAGCATAAATTTAAAGTTGTCCTGGTTTCGGCTGGGATAGAGTTAATTTTCTTTCTAGTAGCTGGTATAGTGTTAAGTTTTGGATTCAGTATGTGAAGAATGTTGATAACACACCGATGTTTTCAGTTGTTGCTAAGTAGTGTTTGTACTAAGTCAAGGATTTTTCAGCTTCTCTTGCCCAGCCAGCGAGAAAGCTGGAGGGGCACAAGAATTCAGGAGGCGACACAGCCAGGACAGCTGACCCAAACTGGCCAAAGGGGTATTCCAGACTGTGTGATGTCATGCCCAGTATATAAACTGGGGGGTATCGCTGCTCAGGAACTAACTGGGCATCAGTTGGCGAGTGGTGAGCAATTGCATTGTGCATCACTTGTTTTGTATATTCCAATTCTTTTATTATTATTATTGCCATTTTATTATTGTTTTTATTATCATTATTAGTTTCTTCCTTTCTGTGCTATTAAATTGTCTTTGTCTCAACCCATGAGTTTTACTTTTTTTCCCCCTCCCTGATTCTCTCCCCCATCCCACTGGGTGGAGGGGGAGTGAGCGAGTGAGCAAGTGGCTGCATGGTGCTTAGTTGCCAGCGGGGGTTAAACCATGACAAAAGTGCACATGTAGTATAGGGAAGAGGGAAAAAAATTAGTATCTATGATTTTTATACCACAAGTGCTTACTGGAGCACTTCACTGAATCGAAGGGGTTAAACAAGGAACAGGTTTCCTTGTCATTTATTATTGATGTGTTATACTGACTACATATCTTGGCTAAAGAGCCCTTCATTTCCCTCTGCAATAAAAGTCTTAATTCCTGAAAAGGGAAAGTTCTCATTGTATGTGGAAAGAGAGAGGAAAACATAAAATTAGATTTTGTCATTCCAAATCAAAAGTATTAAGCTTTGCTGTCTCCTCCAAGGTTTCCTAACACCAAGTCCACTGCTGTCACCACTAGTCCATGAGACACACATCTATGTTTTGCTACAGAGTGTGCTCTCCAAGTGCAGGTATGAAGGTGAATATTTTCAAGAGCACCAGAGGTGCCGATGCATAGTGGGTTTACGTAGTTATACAGTGTCACCACTAACAGTAATGTACCTTCTTTGCCTGGCCTGGAACCAGATGTGAATTATTCCTACTGTTTAAAATGTCCTGAAACATCTCAGAAGCTGTTCACAGTGAACAACTCCATACAAAACCCATCTTCTAAGAAAGCACCTATCTGCACATGGCAGGTATTCTTACCCAGTGCTGCATGCAGCTGGTGTTAGCTCTCTTACTCAATACAAAACTTTCAACTTCTTCTATATTCCTGACAAGTAAAAATATGTCACGAGACTGAGAGAGAAGAACTTGTCAAACTGTTCATCAGCCCCCATCTCCCTATGCAGTATCCACTCCCCACCCAAACATCCATTTTAGCTCAGAGCACCACAGTCAGGCAGGAAAGTGATTTGTTTAAAATCACAAAACCCTACAAGAGAACCAGGAACTGACCCTGAGTCCCCTGGCTCCCAATTTAATGCCTTACCTACAGACACTCTTCTTCCTCTGTAAAAGTAGAGGGATTATTGTTCATTTCAGACATGCCTGGTGCTAAATTTAAATTGTGATACGGTTTAAAAGGAATGTCTCCCCCCCACTCCATGCATAATAGTCAGATATTAACAACTCTACAACTGAGGCAGTAAACAACCTATTTGTCTGTTGTTTCATATGCACGTAACACATGAAGAACAGGAGGTACATTAACTTTCTATGCTCCCAGGATCTGAAGTGAACTGCTGAACTGGCTCTCTTGTCCATGTTCAAGGCAATCTTTCAAAATAAATAAAAGGGAAATCCAGGACTTTCACAGTGACTGGAAAAGAATTGTGTGACAGCACATAAATCATCAGGAAGATTCTCCTAGAACAACTTGTTAACAACTGATGTGGCATTTCTAGGAAGATGTCTGTGACAGTGTTCTTTCTGAAAGCAAAATAACCGCTAACTATTTGCTAGAGTTTTCTCCTCCCCTGCTAAGTAAAGCATCAATTAGATGAGCACCATTTAGAGTTACACAATTCAACACTTACAGTCCCTTGAAGGTTGCTCTTGTGCCTTCCCTGCTTGCTTGCATAAGAATTACAGGTTGCTTATCAGCTTGAACAATTATTTTTCTGTTTAAAGAAAAGAAGCAAAAAGAAAGAAAAAGAAAGGTTTCACCATGCGATACATAGAAATTGTTCTGGAGGCAATGAAAAAGGACAAGTTTATCCTCCCAAATCACCCTAAATCTGAATCATATCTGATCAGAGTCAACACCCTATGAACTGTCATAACATGGTCTTTCTGTATTCTTTCCAGTAGCTGATTCTGTTAGCTTATTTGGTAAGTGACTAAAAAGTGCAGGGCTGTGGTCTCACAGGGGAAGTCTGACTCTGCAAAACAAATTGCTCCCAAAAAGAGCCACTGAAAGATGCTCAGTGAACTGTGTGAGAGTGAGCATGCAGGGAAAAACAAGATACCCAGAAGAACCTCCCAAGGCTGTGAGCACACCCCCCCCCCCCTTACTTTCTCCAACCTTGGTTGACATCACTGGTAGAACTCAGCAAGATTAGGCTTAAAGGCACTTAAGAGATTATTGTAGAAATATTAGGTATTTTTTCAATTTTATGATTGAAGGGCACAACACATTCATATCTTTTTTAGCTACTCATAGCTGTTCACAGCTGTATATTTGGCCCCTACAGCTATAAGATGGGTTGCGTGACCTGTTACTTCCCCTCCAAGCCACTTCTACATCAGGTAACACCGTTGTTACAGATGGGGACAGACAAAGAGGAAAATTAATATGGAATCATAATTATGCCACAGATCTTACTGGGCTACAACATAGCACATCAGCTGATGCTTGATAAATTTCAGAGTTTGAGGGACCCATCAAATGCTCTGCACATTCAGAATGCACATTCGCCCAATGAAAAAGGAAGGAGATTTTTTCTTGGAGACCAACAACTCGCTTTTCTGCTAGCTTTCAAAAGGCTTATAAATCAATTTGAACAAGATCTTCTAAAGCCACCTGCTGCATCAAAGGGGCCAGAAAATCCCTATGGAAAGAACAGACATACAAACTGCACAACTTGTCCATATTATCAGAGTTCTAAGAAAGAAAAAAAAAATACAGATTTGTACACCTGTTTTAAACACCTGCCTAAATGCAAAGCTGTAGTAAACCAGGTCACAGCAATGTGCATGCTAATAAGCATCCTGTTGTGCTATCGAAGGGTTCAGGAGGAATCATGAAAAGCATTTAATGTTCTCTTTTCTATCCCTTCGCAGCATGCAATTATAGCCAAACCTTCCTTGCCTTTTTTTTTTTTTAATAGACTTAGAAGAATGCAAATGGTCTTTTTAATTGTTCATGAGATGTATTAAATTTTCCTTTTACGCTTAGAGTTCATTCTTGTAATCAGCTGTTTGCTCCCTTCCAGACAAATGTAAGAGGCTGCATAGTTTCCTTTTTTTTTTCTTTAATAGAAAATGGAACTTCAAAGTGAAATGATTAGAGATTTCAATTTTTTAAAAAAGTGTACACTTGGGGGGTTAATTAGCATTTAAAAATGGACTTTTGTTATCAAAGCTAAACTATCTGACCTCAGCTTTGTATATTCATTGTGAATTCAGATTCTCCTGAAAGAAACTGATTTATGTTAAATTATTAATTTTTTTCTACCTTCCTTTTGCTGCCTGCAAACCACTTCCATGGATCAACACTTAAAAAACCAGGAGAATTAATGACCCTATTCCCAGAAGCAATGGATACATTTCAATAGACAAGGCAGTACAAACACCATGCTTTTTCTTCCTTCTCTGGGTAGGTGAGCTCTTCTCAAACTCTTTGTAGAGTGGGAAAAAGATACTCAAAGTCAGCTTTAAAACAGTAACTGTAAAAATCTTCTGTTTGAGTACAAATGGTTGCAGGAATTAGCAGGAAGACTATTGGCAAATATAATACAATTTGTCTTCAGAATATTAGATGCCAGCTTTATGAAGAATCCTTCTAAACATTCATCAGATTTGAGAACAACGGAAGAGACAGCATTGCTCTGAAGCCAGGCAAAGGATAAAAGTACCTGTCAATTTAAATGGCAAGGTTATGAATACTACAAAAAGAAAATAAATATTTAACTCCAGTGGAACAAGCAATGTCCGTCTACGTGTGTGTGTGTGTGTGTTTCCAGTGATTGGGACTCAATTTTATAAGCAGTTTCAATCTCGTAAGTATGAGCCAGGTGGCTTTATCCCAGTTCTTACTTGTGGACATCACAAGGCACAGCACAATCAAAAACCAGGCCTAGGAAACAGCCAAAGTGTGCTGTGGTGTTGCCAACATGCAAAACGACTAGCCATGCGGTACTTGCTGAAACCTGATCTGGTTAGTCTCAAAGATAAATGAAAGCCAGATAAGCTCAGCTAGACACCACTGTCATAATGATCATATGTATTTGCTTATTTAAGCTTTCTTCTCTGCTTCTTCATGTTGCTGCTGTAGGGATTTTGTTTTGGTTTCGTTTTAGAGGAGCTTTGTTCCAAAACTACTTTGAACAGTTCCAGAAGTCTTGTAGTCCACAGACCTTAAAGTCATCCTGCTTTTTAGGGATCTATGAATGATGGCAAGTTTGTCTGGCAGCATTTTTTCTTCTCTTTCAAAGGTAATTAAGACTTTTTAAAAAAAAACCCCACAAACATTCCTATGCGACAGGACTAGAGGGCTGGTAGAGAAAGTGAGTGGATTGAAGTAGTAAGTGGATTTGATACTGTAAAGGATAATATCTCTGCTGGTGAATATCTACTGGTAGGTTAAGCACTGGGCAGGCATCTTATGATTGCTTCCATAGGGGCAGGGCAGCTGAGAGATGACATTAAAGGTTCAACCCCCAAAACACTGAAGTGACCTGTGATTAACCAAGGTCCAGTAGCATAAACAGCCACCTACAGATAGACATCACAGGGTCCCTAAAAACATCAGCAGGTGTGCAGGAACAGATTTTATTGGTGGAAGTCAAGTACCTCACTAGAGCCTGAAACAGAAATAGGATTTAATCACATGAGGATTACCTTAAAGATACAGTTTCTGCTGGGAGAAAAATAAAAAGAGAGTGCAAACTACAGACTATTGCTGCTACATGTTTGATTGGTTGACATCCTCAGTAATCATCCTGAAGACAAATAAATCAGAGACATATACTACATTTCTTTCTCCTTGATATTAATTCCACACACCCCACACACCCCCCGGGATATTTCTTATTTTGACACATTTTTATCATGCAACAAAGTGAATGCTGGTTCCAAGAATAGTACACCAATTCTCAACATTCTTATCGATACATTAAACTTACGTGCCCAACCCAGAAGCATTCACTTAGATTAGTTACATTTGCTGAAATAAGACAAAACATATCAGTACGTCTGTTTTAACAGTGTTTTGTGCATAAACATGATGTTAATGGGGTCACTATAATACAGGAAGTATCAGGCAAGTTCCTACAGGGTTCATAAGTACATAAAAATATTCCTTATAGTATTTATAAAATCTGTAAGGGTCTGTCCATTTCTATGAAGATTAAAACCCCATCTATATCAATCCCCTTATTTTTACCATTGTAGGGTACCTGAGGTGTTTCATAGAAACTGCTCACTCGCGTTCTACCTGTTATTTCAAACCTTAAATTCTACTACCTAGCGGCGTCAGAAATTTATAAACTGCTCAGGGTGCCTATAAAGAAGCCCATGCATTGCTTAACAACAAAATTAATCTCAAGCCTTACTGAAAAGAATAAGACACACTCCATGGTTCAGTCATATTTTTTTTAAGTTAAAAAAAAGAAGGCTTCCCAACTACCACTGCAGCAGACAACTTTCCAATACTTCCCCCCAACAGGCCACAAATGCAAAACTAGGAGCAGAAATACAATTTCCCCCATTGAGATTATATTCTCACTGCAAAGCCACAGGCTCCAAGTCAGCTTAGTCCATCCAGGAAACTACAGCTCTGACTCAGCTGTGGGACACAGGAGCCGCTCTGAGCTCTGCCGGCCACAGAATTGTCCTGTCCAAGGCTCAGTCCACAGTGGGATGACACTCACACACCCCCTTCCAGCTCAGACTATGCTTTCCATGGTATGGGAAGACAGGGATGCAAGCCAGAGCTCAGTATATTAAAGAGCATTACACAATCAAGCAGGTCAGGAAACCTTAAAATGCCAACGTTTTCATAGTATAACGAGGAACTTCTAACTTTCAAGATCAGACGTGCTAACAAACCTTTCATGATTTCACGTCGTATTTCTAGTATCTCTATTACAACATCCAAAGCGCATGCTGCAGGCAACAAAACTATGGCTCAACCCTTCAGATGCTAATTTATAGAAGTGATTTCTGAACCCCTGCCTTGGTTTTCCTCATCCATTCTACTGAGTTAGCTAATATGAATGACAAGCTCTGCTGGGAGAGAGACACCTGTAGCTGTGTTATCACTTGTGCTTTATTTAGGTGACTGACAAAATGTACAGCTTTTTGCATGTAGAGTACATAATTTGAAATCAGCCTCAAACATCTTAATATTCACACTTTGTTAACCTTAGAGATAATCTGTTTTCAGTATCACAAAATCCAAAGCTCAGACCATATGGTGAGAATATAGTATCTTCCCAACAGAGAAATCTCATTTCAATATCTCCAAGCTCATGTAGACATGAGCTCATTAGTCATTAATTGCATATTTTATAATTAAATGGGACATATTGGCAGATAGCAAAATCTGAATTAAGACAGCCTATAATTACTACAAAAACAAACCCACAGAACTCATCAGAAAACCAGCTTATTCTAACCTGTTTTCAAACTATTCAGTAATAACTTGTAAATATTTTCATACAGAGATTTGGTAATTCAGATAAGAAACAATGATTAACACTTTAGCAATTATTACTTGGAAGGGAATGACAATTTCATGGTGCACCATGTTACCATTAAAAAAGAAAGCACAGATTTTTCTTCAAAAAAGGTAGTCATTTTCATTTTATAGGTTTTAAACCAAAGTATTTTTGAGAAATCTATCCCTTGCATTATACCATTATCTACTAATAACCTTAAGAGATAAATAACATTTTCTAACTCAACAACACCTCCTATACAACAGCATCACCTTCAAATCTTCCTGCCTCTTTCTATTCTCCATTTTTGTTTTCCCCAGTTAGACTTTAAGCCTTTTACTGTCTCTCACTTAGCATTTGTATAATGCCTTCCAGCACGAGGTTGCAGGCTTGACTGGGATTTCCAGGTATTACCACAACAGTAGCAAAGCTTACTTGTCCATGTACCTCTACCCTTCCCTTCCCACGCTCACCTCCTACCGTGGCAGATAAGTATTCCTACTCATTTCACAGACAAGACACTATGAAGGCAACTTATTTGAAGGAGGTCATGGAAGAAACCTCTGAGAGAGGAGACAGAAAAGAGATCGCCTGACTTCCAGATGTGCAAGACCGCCGCAGCACTAACATCCCACTCCTGCAGACTCACCTCCCATCTGTATGTTTTCTCCTCATCGATACAAACAGACCTCAAGTACCTGACTCAAGGTCTTTCTGAGGTTCAGCTCCCTCGGGAATTAGAAAAGACAGATGCCACAGGGGGTGTGGGGTGAGAAACAATGCAAGCCAAGTAAACCTCAGCGCAGAGACAGAAAGTATTTATCAGATGACAGACGGAAGAGAGATTTCTGGAACACTCCAGTGCCAAACAGACATATTAAGACTGCAAATTTAATAGGCCAGTCCCCACATAGAAGCATGCTAGGAAAAGCTAAGCCTAAATGAGTTAAGGTACGCTGGCAGACAGTGAAGAACTGCATATAGAATTACTAATAAAAAGGTTAATTTGCAACAATTTGAGTATTAGCAACTGACACCTCAAGTAGCTAGAATTATGGCCATTTCTGGTACAGTACCCGTTTGGGTAATGTCCTATTAGAACTGATGAAAAAAGTCTTAAATGTATGAATGTGTTTAAACCAGGAAAAAATAAATCTGAAAGAAGAAGAAGAAAAAAAAATTATCTATCTCCACTATGTCTTTAAAACCAAGAGCAATCTACTCAGCCTACACTTCCCAAAGACCATACATATCCAAGGAATGTACAGTGCTTTCAGGCATTATCTCCTGGCTGATCTTCTAACAGCAATGTCAGTCCTTTATACGTATCAAATTGCACAAGTGATTTCATGGATTGTTTTCAAGCATGAATTTTATAGTACAGAGTAGGCCTGAAGTTTCTAATGAGCAAAATTTGCAAAAGGGAGAGGGATACAACTGAAAATCAATTTCAATGCTCAGTTATCGTTCATTGCAGAGCCAGATTTGGAGATACAGGCATAAATTGTCAGTGAGAGAAACACTAGAAAATTCCTTCAGGTTGTTTGGAGGAAAAAAAAAATCCAACACATCTCACTGGTCTTTGAGAAGCTTTCTACTTGAACAGATATCTTGAATGGGCTTTGGAATTAGATTATGCGGGGACGTGGAAAGACAGAGTGCCCCATTCTCTACAGGTTTAATTTGTGAGAGAGTAGGCTAGTTTTAAGTGAAGTATATTGAGGAGGAAGTAGCTGCCTGGATTTTCCTGGATATCCTGGAGAAGGTTGCATAAGGACCACTCCAGCCAACTAATTGGGACAATCTCGAAACACTTTTGGAGTTGCTTTCTGGCTCCTGTGAATGGAGAGCACCCTCTCCTACGCAGAACAGACCCAGCTCCTCAAGTGAAGTTGTTGAAGCAAGTCACGCTGAAGCTCACCTCTGCCAAGGATCTGGAGCCCTGTGCTAGGCACTGGTAAGGGGGACACCTTGGCTTTCAGGCTTAGATTAGCTTGAAGAGGTTCAGGCTCCACCAGCTCTCCTTCCTGAACAGATGTT